>NC_092807.1:137745791-138345791 GCF_040954645.1 Diabrotica undecimpunctata
GAGGTAAATACAAATACAGGTTACAAATATACATTACATCTCAAATCCAATAAAAATATAGAATTTTTTTATTCTATTCTGTGCACGAATTTTGTCCATTCTTTCTTATTTTTTGCCTTAATTTGAGCTTCTGACCATTCCATTCCCCTACTTTTCAAAATGTGCCCTTTTTCGTCATCCCAGGTTTTCCGTGGTCTGCCTCTGGTTTTAAACTTTTTCACTTTAGCCTTCCAGACGTGCTTAACGGGTCGGTTGTCGCTCATTCAGCACAGATGACCAAACCATTTTATTTGTTGTGTTTCAATAGCATGTAGTACAGATTCTGTGCCCAACTCTTCTCTAACATATTCATTTCTTATTTTGTCTCGTCGTGTTATTCCTTTGACTCGTCTTAGATATTTTATATTAATGGCTTGCATCTTGCTTTTTAATTGCTTTGTTAAAACCCAGCTCTCGCTTCCATATATCAAGATTGGTCGGAATACTGTCTTATAAACTGTCATTTTGGTTCTTCTGCTGATTTCCGGTTTACCTATGAATGCTCTACTAAGATTATGGTACACTTTTGAAGCACTACTTATTCTTTAGGTGCACTTTACGGTTTCCAATATTTAGCAAATATTTGTAAAATATTTGCGCCGATATATTGTTTTGCACTTGTACTCTTATGTTAATCGTTACTCGAATTGTTTCGACATTTTGCCATAAAAAACGATTGTGTTAAACATGTATTAATCTCATCCACATATATAAAAAAAGGAATAACCAGTAATGTCTGTCTGTCTGTAAACTAACAATTATTACTTAACTACAACTGTAACGGTAGATCGTATAAAACTCGGATAGAAAAAAGGTTAACTCTTTAACATTCATTATATTTTTAATGTATTTTGTTGTGTTGTGATGTATGTACAAACAACTTTTTATTATACACATTTTCGATATTGTGAAAAATCGAGACTTTACTCTTGAGTGAAATTTATATTTTTTGACACACCAACGGTGATGAATTCCTTCGGTTTAAAAATAGTAAATGCAAATAGTAAATGCAATGAATATAATAAAGTAGTAAACTAAACAAACCCTATTTTATTTATTCTATTTATTTATGCTCAATCGTATTGTGGCTTGAGTGTAGTTTATTACGTACCAATGAAAGCAACGTTTCAATACGTCTGTTACGGTACGGGATGAAACTACCTGTATATTAGAGTATTACGGAGTATACGGAACAGACAAGAGTTTATGTATCCTAGAAGTTTTTTGTTTATTAAATAATAATTTATCCTGAAGCTTATACAAGCGGATAATAAAGTTAACGCCTTAAATTTTAAGGAGATAAACCGTTATTAAAATCGATTCGTCTAGCACATCGATACCCTTAATGAAGAATGTAAAATGAACGTCGAAAAATGAGACTAAGTTTACAAACTACTGTCTTATTAAGTATAAGCAAGTAGTCTTAGATGCTAGCGGAGATCCTTGCAAATAGTATAAGAATAAAACAAAGTTTGGCTTGTTATACATCAATTAACCTAGTTTAAAAGTAACAATATGATATTATGTAGGAAGTGGGTATTGAAAAAAATTATACGCTCCAAACCAAATTATTTCCTTAATTCACTTTTAGCTAAATCTAGCAATTTATAATTTTGTCTTCTTTTAAATATGTTTAGTAATAACATATTTAGTAATAATGTGCGTATTAGTTAATTTAGAATTGGGTAAACCGATTAACGCGAATTATGAATGTTCTTGGGAAAAACACTTTTTTAAAAACTGAACTTCACAATTAAAACTTTTATTTCGACTTACAAAGATTTTAGTAACAACAATAATAATTTAAATCAGACTTTTAATTAATCAGACTATATTTTAAATCAGAGAAAAATATTGATTTTAACATGGTGTTTTTATAATTTATTAATTGCTGATCTTGCTGTTCAATACGTCGCAATTTAGTCCAGAATGTTCAAGCGGTGTTGGAATCCACGTGGTGGAACTTACTGGATGGTAGCGGTCATTGTACTGTAACTACTCCATCCCCTGAAGAAGTTTTGTGAGGGACGAACAGAACTGTTGAGTTGGCCTCTTCTGGAGTTTCGTCGCTAGAGTTGGGTTTTTTGTTGTTTGTTTTATACCTGTAATATATATATAGAGGCAGCTTATTGTAATAAAGATATATAAAGGAGTCATCCAAAAATGGTTATGGCTATGGTTCCATAATTTCGGGTTAATTGTCTCTAGATGTTCCTCTTCCTTAGAGAGTTCATGCAGTTTGTCTAAGGGGATGTGATCTATCCTTAATGGTTTGAATTTAATTGCTGTTTGAATATCTATGGTCCTTATTTTGGGAAGCATTAGCGGTTGCTCTGGGATGGTTGTCCTTGAATTTATGTAACTCTGGATTGGGGTTTTGAATTCGCATCTGGGCGGAAGATTGATGAGATAAGTTCCTTTTAGGCCCAAAATTTTTGTTGTAGAACATCGAGTTGTAATTTTGGTTGATTCGGGGAATATTCCTATAAAATGGGCATCCGATAATCTTTGAATCATGACATCTCGAGTTTGGACGGGGGTGTATTGGCAAGAAGCTTCTTGGGTGCTCAACTGCAGGATTTGTTTGATACAGTCATCAGTTTTCGTTGCTTCTAGTATTGTTTCCTCTTGGCAAAGATATCTTGTGTCGATTCGGGCACATGGTTCTTCCAAATATTGAAAGGATTTTTCGTTTATGAGGAGATATGGTTCCGGAGGAATGATTGTAGTAGAATTTGCGGTAGGTATAGGAAATAAATGATAATAAGTAAAGGAATTAGGGTGTAGGACAGGAAAATAAAGGATAAATATAATAGTACGGTTTGAATAATAGGCATCTACTTTGATGATGTCGTAGTACTTTAGGATGTCCTCGTCTTCGATGTACACAAGTTGGTCTGCCTTGTGGTGTTCTAGCATTTTATTGATGATCCATTTTATTTTGTCTTTCTTGATCACACTGTTATGGAGAGTGTTTACACGAGAAAAGGTAATGGCTTCTTCTGGGTCATTAAGTAACTGAAGTATAATTTGAAGGGTCAAATTTAATTGGTCCAGAACATTCCTTGCTTGCAAATAATGATTGAAGTCAAAAATGAATGTATTGAGGTTCGTGCTGATATTATTTACTTCTTCTGCTATTATTTCTTGGTTATGTGTTAGTAATGTGATAGTTTCGTTGAACTCTTTTATAATCTTCTTGTTCAAGCTAATGTGACGATTAAGATGATTTATAAGATTTTCCTGATTCGTCTGTATGGATTTTAGATTTGTACAGGCATATGCTGTCTCTGAGGTCGGCGTTCTTGATAATTTTCGCTTCTTCCTGATGTTGAAGGTTGACTTATTTGATTTTTTTTAAGATATCAAACATTATTTTCTTCCTGTACGTATTGTATTGCCGTGGCTAAACTTCCTGGTCTCATTGCTCTGATAACAGAGCCCATTGGTTCTCGTAGGCCTGCTAAGAATGTTGTTAGAGCTTGTTGACAGAAAAATTCTTGTTTGCTCCTTTTAATATCGGCATTTATGGTATGTAATTCTAGGTAATTATTAATACAGCTTAAAAGTCCCATGATTTTATCGTAAAAATGCATAATAGATTCTGTTGAGCCTTGTCTTAAATTTACTAGATCCCTTGTAAGCGAATTTTCGTCTCTCTGGTCTCCAAAATTTTGAATTAATGCGTTTTTTATTTCATCCCAAGTTTCGCATCCATATACAGATATAACTTCTTTGGCTCTACCTGTTAATTTACTGATAATACCATGAAGCAAAAATTTGTTTTGTATACTAGCTGCATTAAGTCTGTCATAATAATGGTTTAGAAGTATTGTAGAAACTTTAATAAATTCATGTAATTCATTTGGATTTCCGTCAAAATTTGGAAGAATGCATAAATTTTTAACGTCAAATTGTGGAACTGCCATATTTTAAAAATTTTCAATATAATATATAGTCAATAGTCAAATCGATATAGTAATTTTCATTAATCAATATATAAATATATAAATCTTAATCTACTTTATTTTCTATCTATTAATCTCTATGTTTATTAATATATAGTATTTATTAAGCTATTCAATTTTGTCTAAATCTGACTCTAAAGTCAATCTAAGGACTTAGAGGAGATATTTTTAAATTACTTTAATCTTTGTTAATCTATTCAAATCTTTGTTTTATTTATCTTCTAATTTGGCTCTGATTCAATCTAAGGACTCGGAGGAGTCTGATTTATTAAGAATTCTTTCAAAATTTAATCTTCTTAATTTTTATTAATAATAAAATCGCTTACAGGATAAAGACGATGCCGATGTGCATTCCTTTGCTCCTGAAGGCTTCTTTTAACTTCTAATTCCCTCGGTTGAACTCTGCAGACGGTTTCCCTGGGGCTGGTTCTTGGAACAGTGGACAAACACTTGAAAGTGACGAGGATCTATAAAGACTCTTCCACTTCCGTACTGACTCTGCGCCAATTATGAATGTTCTTGGGAAAAACACTTTTTTAAAAACTGAACTTCACAATTAAAACTTTTATTTCGACTTACAAAGATTTTAGTAACAACAATAATATTTTAAATCAGACTTTTAATTAATCAGACTATATTTTAAATCAGACTGAAAAATATTGATTTTAACATGGTGTTTTTATAATTTATTAATTGCTGATCTTGCTGTTCAATACGTCGCAATTTAGTCCAGAATGTTCAAGCGGTAGCCCCGTGTTGGAATCCACGTGGTGGAACTTACTGGATGGTAGCGGTCATTGTACTGTAACTACTCCATCCCCTGAAGAAGTTTTGTGAGGGACGAACAGAACTGTTGAGTTGGCCTCTTCTGGAGTTTCGTCGCTAGAGTTGGGTTTTTTGTTGTTTGTTTTATACCTGTAATATATATATAGAGGCAGATTATTGTAATAAAGATATATAAAGGAGTCATCCAAAAATGGTTATGGCTATGGTTCCATAATTTCGGGTTAATTGTCTCTATGGAATCCACGTGGTGGAACTTACTGGATGGTAGCGGTCATTGTACTGTAACTATTTTTTATTACTATTATTAAATATTTTTTTTCAAATCTAAAAATTTTACTTATACATAGGTACTGCCGTTTTAGTTGAATAGGGCGTATCTGCAGAATGTTAGTTTCGCGAAAATAAGGAATTTCTGTTTTTGATGACGCCGTCGTCTTATGTTATGATACAAATAGAGTTTTATTAGGAAGTTATTTTACGTTATATTCTAATTATTGAACAATTATAAGATGTGAGTGAAATTAACTGTAAACATGACTTTTGTTAGTTACGCCCTATTTACCCAATGAAAAACTTCATTTTTTTATGAAAGTGATTTATTAATTGATAAAAGGTTCATAACTTATTCATCATCAGTTATTGGTAATTCGGCTCCAGCAGCTTCTGGTAAATTTTTCCAAAAAACCAATCTGCTTTCCGGGGCGATCTCGCTGAGCTTACTAATTACTGAATTCTTTTTTTCTTTAGGAAAGTCTCTGCATTGTTCATGCGAATCAGGTTTGTATGTTCCTAAAAAGAAAACCTACTTAATATGTTTATACTTATGTATTTTGATGGTGAAGCGAGTTTGAAAATCCGTGTGATAGGAATCCATTTAATATTTTGAACGTACTGAGTCTTTGATCTAAGTTATCGAAAAGTTTATGTTTGGCAGCAACTAAGTGGGACCTTAAATTTGGCCCCATATGGGATCAAATTTAAGGTCTAACTTAGATGCTACTAGACTCATATTCTCTGGTCAATGTAAGTATTAGGTGGTTAATTATCATATGAATTTTCAAGCTCACCTCGGTTCTAATATACATATACATACACCTACCTTGTTTATGTGCCTTTGCATTAAGAAAATTCAATTTAGTTCCTTCAGGTTCATCAAAAGAGCTTTTGTTAACTAAACTGTTTTCGTGTCTTTTGAAAATAACATGGACCATACTTCTCAAATATGGACGAGGAACTATGTTGTTAAGCATATATTGGGATGTATCATCAACCCATTTGTGGTTGACGGCATCTCTGAAGTCCCGAAAGGCATAAACTTTGTTTTTCTTTTTTAAGGCAGCCTCTACTTGATGGTGAAAACTGTCCGCGGCCATAAAGGTATGACCTCTCTCAAAATATTTAAGTTCTAGAAAATCTAAAGATATTTCAGAAGAATTCACCAAATAAACAAAAAAACAATAGAGAGTCCAATTTTTATTCTGGGCAGAACAATTGTCCAACCAGAGCGTAAAATGTTGCACATCCCTAATTAACATAAAGTATGCAAAAAAGTACTTATTATATTCTCCTTTGACCGACCCATGATACCTTCATGCCATATTACTATCGTTGGAGCACAAAAGCGTTTTTTAAAAGTAACCAGCCGGGCCATGAAAATAATTTCTTTGAATGTTTCGCATCTAGGTAACATTATTACCTGAAAAAGAAAAATTTATAAATTACTAGAATTAAAGCCTACAAAAGCTAATACTCACTTTTTGCAAATCAGCTGTAACTGTTATTTTGTTTGCATTTTGATCCTCTGCGTCGTGCTGATACATTTCCCTAGTATAGCTGCTTTGAATCTTGCGGCATACAAATTTCATTCTCTACAGTTATTGCAAGTAATACCAGAGAATAACCAAACACACAGAGAAGCGACAGTCCTTTAAAGTTACGTGGCCAAGCCGCCAATGACAGCTAACAACCAGAAAATTAATAGTCAGATCCAATAGCCAGAATAGTCAGATGTATCACACAATATAAATTCTTAAGAGCGTAGGCGCAAAATTTCGGGCCAATGTTTTTTAAATGCATTCATTTTTTCCGAATCCTGAAAAAACTAATAAGTATTTTTGAAAAATTTAAACGCAGAGTGAAAGACTACATTATTACTGAGGGCCGAAAGACCCTGAAAACTTCTATAATGTTTATTTATAAGTTACAGGGGTGAAAAAAAAAAGAAAAAATTTAGTGTGATTTTTAATTTCAAATATTTCATTCAAAAAAACTTTTTGTTTATTCTAAGGGACTTTCGGCCCTCGGTAATAATGTAATATTTCATTCTGTGTTTAAATTGTTCAAAAATATTTGGTTAGTTTTCTCAGGATTTGAAAAAAATTAATACATTTAAAAAACATTGGCTCGAAATTTTGCGCCTACGCTCTTAAATCAAATATTCTCGTGTATAAAACCCTCTAATATATTTTTTATTTCCTAAAAATACTATATTCGTATTGTTGTCTTCGAGCGCGCTGACACTTGGCCACCATCTGTTGATTTTTTGACCTGAGCCTTCGGAGACTTGTGTCTTTCAATAAAAGAAATAGCACTGACACCAAATTTAATGTTTTCATTTTGAACTATCCCTTGGCAGACCAAAGTTTATTTTTTATAGCTCGGACAGACATGTTGGCGTCGGCTTACTGTTCGAAAGTCAAGCCAATACTATTATGTAATAACTAATAATAATTACAAAGCAATAGTAATTACCTGTTATTATTCTTAGGAAATCTAAATAAACTTATTCCTTTTCCTGTCACAGATGAACATCCGCGAATCGCACAAATATATCCAGACATTTTAAATATAAATTAAACTTTTAACTATAAACTATAACTATAACCTTTTAACTATAAATAAATTCTATTATACAACACAAACAATAAAAAAACCTACAAATATACAATATTTAAATACATACATTTAAAATAAAAATTTGTTCGTTTTTATGCTATACCTCGGTTAATTTTTAATCAAACAAGTCGGTTATTAGCTTATTTTGTAAGTAATTTTATGATCTACAAAGCATGTAAAAATAATGTAGAAGTTTAAGTCTTTTATAGCCTTTAATTTATAAAAGGGTGCCGTTTAAAGGACTCCTAAACAGCACCATTCACATGCTAATGCGAATTTTGAAAAATCACAATACAGTTAATTTGTTAATAACAAAAATAAAATATAAAAAAAAAAAAATTGGTTTGGTAGTATTTTTTACGTATGTTCTACGATAGTTTTAACTTATCTTGATAAAAAAGACGAAATTTTTAAAAATTTTAAAAACACTTTTTCCTCTATAATCATATTTTTTTCAGAGTGCATAATTCTAAATTTTTCAATCTGCTGGATGCATCTGCTAATATACAAATAAAGTAAATTATACATGAAATTTCTTTGGTTGCAGTTACGGTAGTAATTCTAATGTCCAGTTGCACCAACAAATAAACGATTGATTTTTTGATTTGGATTGCCCGTTTATTTTAGAATATGTTGCACCAACCATTACTCGATTGGAACCGACTGTTTTTGATCTGTCAAAAGTAACCAACCGATTTTCTACGGTTATTTAAAAAATCGACTGTTTTTAACCTCACTTTTACACTGTTTATATTATTAAAGAGTTTTAGCAAAGATTTTATTTAAAGTATTATAGATTAAAATTTAAAAAAATGGATTTATCATCATCGTCGTCGTCGAGTTCATCTTCTGACGATTTAGAAGATATAATGCATATGTTACCAAATATAAGATATGTATATAATATAAGATTATGATAGATAAACGTCTATATACTTTGGTTCAATGTTCCTTACAAAACTTTCTTTGTTGACAATCTTTTTGACAGATTACACTCCGATTCGAATGAAATAATCAAAATAATCTGTACTCATGCAATGTTGCCACGTATAAATTGTCGGTTTATAAACCAATAGTTTTTTAGAATGGTGCAACTCGTTTGAAAAATAACCATTGATCGTTGATTTAAATCGTCGAATTGACGGTTAGCAAATCAGTTGATTTACAGTCTGTTGGTGCCACTGGGCATAAGTGTGTCATTGCGATATTTTTCCAAAAAACAAATCGGTCATATTTTCATCATAACTCTCTTAATTCTCTGGCTAGATGGTTTCTCATTTTTCCCGTAAAATTTATCGTTTTTCTGATAATTAAATGTTGTTCGAATAACAATTCCAAATTTTTAACAGTACATATCTCGGTTTGTATTGGGTCTATAACAAAATTAAATTAAAGAACATCTTCGTTTTTATAAACCTTTTTTTTTAATCCTTGCCGTTATATTTTTAGCTTAAATTGTATCTCTCTATCCATTTGTGAAGTAATGCTTGATATAAAAAATTCCACCTCTAGTTGGGCTGGTATTTAACCCCAGGGACACATCGGCATAGGATAGATTTTACATGTTAACCTATCCCCTTAAGAGGGTCATCAAAGTGTCTTTACCTCCGATGCGAAATTAGAGGTAAAACCCTTGATAAACTTGACTATATCAAGACTATTTAACATACAATAACAAGGCATAAGCATAGGGGGAGGTTTACGTTGTTAAATTTGTTTTTCTTATTTTAAAACATATTTTAAATGCCTTCAGTTTATGACCCAAACTTAGTCTTTAGTACTTTTCTTTATACCAATACGAGAAATTAAAGGAGACAAATTTTTGAATACAAATATTTAATTAATATTGGGTTTGAAATTTAAAATTGCTTATTTAAAATCATAAAATTTGACGTTTTTTACTGAATTACAATAAAGAATAATTTAAGAGTTATGGAATATTCTCAAAAAACATAAATAACAACTACAAAAATAAAGCATCTCGTGAAATTCATAAGTCTAAAGAAATACGTTAAACTCCTTATTTACCTTTAAGGAAACTTGCGGTTACGTCCTTGTTAATAAGTACAAAGTATCACACGAGCTTTGATGGATGTTGTATACATTTTATTCATGAAAGCGCATGCTTTCATGCTCTTCGGGTCTGTGCATTTTCATCTCTCTTTCCATCTCTCGATCCACATCCAGATTTACCACAACCAGGTCGCCGAACACATTCCTAGCCGGTGCAGGAATATACGCTTACCTGTAACTTTCAATTTTTAATGCCGTTTATGCGGGAGTAACTCAATCCGGAAATTTCCCGGGTTCGAACCAAGCGGAATAAAAAAAATAAAATCACCGTCAAACAAATTTTGGCGCCGGTCGAAAACGATGCGAAGATTGGTGCTAATCGCAGCAATTCTGCTCAACAAAACTTTTGCTAGCGAATTAAGGAGAGGACGAGGTAATTTTTTAATTAGTTTGTTGATTGATTATCGATTTTTTAGAAGTGTCGAGAGAGATTTTAATTTAGATAATCACTTTATATAAAAGAGTGGATTAAACTAATGATTTGTTTGTTATATTAACGAGATAGAAAGTGAGAAAGAATTTATGTTTTAATATTTGAAATTTAAAAAATAAATCCACAAGGAAACTAAGTTCCTGTGTTTGGCTGTATACCATATATTAAAAATTTTGAATAAAATCCTTTATAAAAAGGTATATAAAAAACCCAGTTGGGCTATGTTAAATTGGCAAAACGTTTTCGGAATAAGTATTCCATCATCAGTACCAAGTTAATACATGGATGTAGCCACTAAATATGGGGTTACAAACCCTTTAAAAATTGCTAATTGAAATTTAGTTTACATTATGTCTCTTTTACAATTTAGATGGTAAAGTTACCGTTGGATTGGTAACATGGTGACATATGACTCTGCAATAAGTTGCAAGTCCTGAGACGGTATGTCTACGAGGACTTCAATAAAGCAACTGTTGCAACTGTAGAGTTGCTTTATTGAAGTCCTCGTAGACATACCGTCTCAGGACTTGCAACTTATTGCAGAGTCATATGTCACCATGTTACCAATCCAACGGTAACTTTACCATCTAAATTGTAAAACAGACATAATGTAAACTAAATTTCAATTAGCAATTTTTAAAGGGTTTGTAACCCCATATTTAGTGGCTACATCCATGTATTAACTTGGTACTGATGATGGAATACTTATTCCGAAAACGTTTTGCCAATTTAACATAGCCCAACTGGGTTTTTTATATACCTTTTTATAAAGGATTTTATTCAAAATTTTTAAAAAATAAATATTAAATACCGTATACAAAGCCTACTTTGCCCAGCAAATTTCAGTTTTATTTAAACATTTCTGTTCTTAGCACATATAAATAAATACAAAAATGATTTTAAGAACTCGCGAGATATTAACAGAAAATGTACATATCATTTTTTATCACAATATTTAACACAGTGGAGAAAAGAAATTAAATACAAGGTGGGCAAAGTTGTTCCGGAAAAGTTCAACATTGCCCACCTATTTTAAATTCACTGTACGACAAAATTTAAACGTAATTGGACTACGTTTTGATTTGACCACTTTGTCCACGATATACGTTTTTAATTTTATTTTTTAATAAAAACCTGAACAAAAAAGTTCTATTTTTCGTTTTTTAGTAGAGTTTTTTATTAAAAAACTTCTATTACAAAAATACAAGAAAAATTATTACACTTTTATTAAAAAAAAATATAAGAAAACTTATAACTAAAAACAACTTAAATTTTCTTTAAAAGAAAAATATCCTCTTCTAGTTTTGGAAGGTTCCTTTAATATTTTTCTAATGTCTTCAAAATTGACCGATATGTTTGGATAAACAAAAGCATTTATATTTTTTCTTAAAAATTTGATGGTGCAGTATATATTGTCGTCATTTATTTCTACTTTGTAATCCCGATGAAATGTTTAACGGTTTTTTTTTTGTAGGAAATTGGATCACCACAAAAGTATCAATTTTTAGATTATTTCCATCTACTTCGATATTTTCATCGGACTCTATATTTTTAACCACTTCATCCTGCTCTTCTCCATGTAATTCATCTGCTTTCTCGCCATTATAATCGTCACTGTTATTCATTTCCATTTCTTCTGCTAAATTTTCGTCGTCATTCGTCTCCAGCTCTATTTCTGCTTCTAAATCCTCGCTCCCACTTCCCTCTTGATTCTGATTAAATTCTTCAAATTGAACTGATTGACCTGGTTCAGTATTAAGCAACTTTTTTTTCCTTTTTTAATGGCATCCCCTTTCTTTTTTTGTTGTAAATAATTTAACAATCATTATTAATTTTAGAGCTTACTCTTTTCTCAAATCTCTCATTTGCATCTTTTTTAGCACTTCACGTGGGTCAAATCCAACATCAAGTGGTTGTGTAAGCCCTGTAGAATTGGGTAATTATTATCTCAATATTTAGATGTGAGGACAAGTTGTCCCTAATCAAAACCTTGGTGCTCTTATCCCGTTTTGACCACGGTAAAACAACTTTAAAAAACCAGTCTTGGAAAGTTGATGCATCAAACCATCCAAATTTTGTTCTATTATACAATGTACAAGGGGAGTCACCCATTATCCATCTATCATATACATAATCTTTCAGCTTTATAAACGACATACAATGGTAGGCGTTCTCCTGTTGCGGTAGCTGCGAACATTAGAGACACTGCGCTCTTAGTGGCATTCATGTATCTTTCCGGGTATTTTGTGTCACGTCGAAATACACATTTTTGTGTACCAGGGTCATCTGACAGATTTGTTTCATCATAATTTGGGATATTCTGAGGTTCAATGTTTGCAAGAGCTATTTTTAAATTATTAAAATATCCCTCTATGATTTCTTCAGTGTTGGCTGCCCTGGATCGTAACGTTTTGACGGTGCCTTTGAGTTAAAATGTGCTTATGTCGTGACAAAAAAGCCTTGACCCAGTCACAACTAGGAAGGTTGTTGTGAGAGAAATAAACAACTCGAGTTTCTCTAGCATCTATATATTGTTTGAAAAGCATTCTAATTTCTAGGCTTGATAAAGGGGCACCATATTCTGCACTTGCTATAACAACATTCACTAAATAACGTTTTTCTATTTTAGTGAGTATATGGAGATGGCCAATGGAGGAAACATGCGTTCATTTAATTTTGTTCATAATGGTTCGGCGTGGCACGTTAAAACGTTCCTCTGCCTGACGGGAACTTAAACCTGCTCTCACTGCTTCCACAGCTCGTTTAAGCATGGCTTCAGTAGTTTACATACTGCCTTGTCCCCAATTTTTTTCTTATTTTTGGCATTTTGATTGGTCCTTGAAAGAAAAACAATAAATAGGTTAATACTGACATGCTGTTTTACGTAAAAATTAATACTTTATGGCGTTAAAAACTCAAAAGCACTCTTCAGTTTCCTTTTAAATGAATCTAAAAATCATTTTATATAAAAATGCATAACAAAAACTACAGACAAATGACAGGACCACATTGCCCACTTGAATTTTGGTTTTATAAAGAAAAAACATGTGATTCCTGATTAACGTTCTATCGCAAATAATAAGACAATACTAAATAAGACGTACAAACAAAAATTTAGTCAATATTCCTACTATTGTATACCCAGCAGTGCTTAGCTTTTACACTAAAAAAACTACAAAATGTGTTCAAATTTCTTACCTTACTACTAGCGTTACACTTAGTGTAGTGTAGTCAGGAAAGTTAGATCTCACTGGCCTTGATTTCTGCATGTTTCTTAGTACGCGCGTAAACGTAGGCAAAGTAGGCCATGTTTACGGTACTGAAAAAGAGAGAAAAAAAATAATAAGCACTAGGTATATTGGTTAAAATAAATAGATTCCAGGAAATATATTTGTTTTAATAATAAACATGTTGTTAAATTGTGTATTTTAATATAATTAGGGCATATTAAATCTTGTACAAAAAATTGGAGTGACAAACTACAATATTAACATTAGATATTTATGCAACAAGAAGTGTAAAATATAATAGTTGTCCAACTCGGACTGACGACGGTCATAGAGAATTCCACAGACACTTTTCAAACGAATTGCATGCAGTGTTTTTCTACTTTCATTGCAATTCTTCAAAAAATAAGTTACATCAATAGCACTTGACGTATGATTATAAAAAGAATAATTTATTAACAAAATATGTAATAGGTAATTAGCACTATCCATTAACATTAAGAAAGTTAAGAACTAATAATGTAAAAACAGTATAACTAATAATAACTTTGTTTACGGTGGCTCTAAATAAATTAGTGGTGGTCTCTTGATACCATTCTCGGAGATTTCGGAGCCAGGATGTTCTTTTTCGGCCTGGGCCACTTCTTCCGGCGATCTTACTCTGTATTATTAGGTGTAGAAGGTTATACCTCTCTGGATGTCTCATTACATGACCGAAATATTGTAACTTTCGAATTTTTATATTTTTTGTTATTTCTGTGCTCTTTTTCATTCGATATAAAACTATTTCATTTCTTATTCGATCAACACAACTTATCCGCAATACTCGTCGATAAATACACATCTCAAAGGCCTCCAATTTTTTCATTAATGTCTCTGTAAGGGTCCAGTTCTCCATACCATATAGCAATGTGAAGAATATATAGCAGCGGATTAATCTGATTTTAATGTTTAACCTAATATGTCTATTAATTAGAATTTTCTTTAATTTATAGAAGGCGGCTCTGGCTTTTTCAGTGCGTATTTTTATTTCTTTATTTATATCCCATTTATCGTTAACGTTTGCGTCCAAATAGGTAATATTGTGGACTGTTTATAACTCTATTCCATATGCTCTGATGTTCGTTAGTTGTAACTCCGTTTTGCTGACAATCATAAGTTTTGTCTTAGAAGTATTTAGTTTTAGCCCATATTCATCACATGCTTCAGTTACCCTGTTTATAAGTCGTTTCAGGTCTTCTTTATTGGAGACAAAAAGTACCGTGTCGTCTGCATATCTGAGATTGTTGACATTAATTCCGTTGATTTTAATGCCTGTATGTTCAACTAAGGCTTCTTTGAAAATAAATTCGGAGTAGATATTAAAAAGTAGAGGCGATATAATACATCCTTGCCTTACTCTACGTCGTATTTCCACTGCTTCCGTCGTGTTGTGTCCAATTTGTATGTTTGCACATTGATGCCAATACAAATTTTTAATAATACGGAGGTCTCGGTCATCAATTCCCACCTGTTGCAAGACACCTATAACTTTGTCATGGTTTGCTCGGTCAAAGGCCTTTTCGAAGTCGATAAAATACATATATACCGATTGTTCGATATCCATACATCTTTGAACCATGACCTGCAAACTAAAGAATGGTTCTCTGGTTCCAAGATTGTTTCTAAAACCAAATTGTGTTTCACTTAGTTGTACTTCTATTTTGTGGTAAATTCTCTTCTTCTTCTTCTTTTTATATAGACATGACTTTTTCTGTTTTTCAATGTGCCTCCAGTAAGTTGTCGTTCCATCGTTTTTGTGGTCTTCCCATTGGGGAACCGTCTCTTGCGGTCTTTACTACTCTATTTGTTGTCATTCGGCTTATATGATCATTCCATTCTACTCTTCTATTTCTTAGCCAGTTTTTGATGTTCTCCACCTTGCATCTACGTCATATATCTATACTTTTAGCTCTGTACCATAGTGTCTTACCATCAATTTGTATAAGTGTTGTCATTAAATTCTGCCTTTCGTTTCTTTCCCGATATTTTTATTTCTCCATATTGTTTCATTTAGGCAGCCTGTGGCTTTGTTTGCTCTATTAACTTGATCTTCCACTTCAGTTTCGAGCTTTCCCTAGCTAGATAATGTGATACCTACATATTTAAACTTCATCACTTGTTCAAATATCTGACCTTCCAGCTCCAATTTACATCTTGATAAATTTGCTGTTGTAACCATGCATTTTGTCTTTTTTGGATAAATTAACATGTTAAATTTTGCGGCGGTTATATTAAACTGGTGCAGCATACGTTGTAAATTATCTTCACTTTGAGAGAGTAGTATTGCGTAGTCTGCATAGCAGAATATTTTAAGTTGTTTTTCTCCCATTTGGTATGTTTTTTAGTTCTTAATTTTTTTATTATTTCATTTATAATCAGGTTGAACAATCGAGGACTCAGGAAATCTCCCTGTCTTATCCCATTGCCAGTTTCAATAGGGTCGGTTAGTTCTTCTTCTACTTTTACTTTTATTGTGTTGTTTTGGTAGATACTTTCGATCGTTCTGATTATTCCTAGAGTCTCTTATCGTATCTCTCGTATCTCTCTTGCATACAGTAAGTGGATAACGTCTTTTAATTTGACCCGGTTAAATGCCTTCTTAAGGTCCACGATACATAGATATGCCGGTTTGTTGTATTTTAATGATTTCTCTTGTACTTGTCTCATTATAAAAATAGCGTCGGTGCATGATCTTACCGAACGAAAACCTTGCTGTTCTTCTGCTAGTTTTATAATTTCATTCAGTTTATTTGTTATCACTTTGGTTCCGCAGAAGTGGTTATCACCCTTCTGCGGAGTTGCTAAATCAGTAACAAGAACGGCTACAAGAAAGTGGGTAGCTCGCAAATCTCTGGAATGGTGGAGGAATTCACCAGGACAAAGACAGGCGAAACAGTTCATTACAGAACATTCGCCAAAATGTACGGCAGACCTAATATGTAAAGACAGGAAAACAGTCAAGGTCATAGTAGGTCTTCTAACAGGGCACTGTAAGCTGAATAGGCACTTGAAGCTAATGGGATTATCAGATGATGACCTGTGCAGATTCTATCACCTCGAAGAAGAAACAGCAGAGTACATTTTATGTCAGTGTGACAGTCTGGCAAATGTGCGGTTCTTTGCATTAGGAGAAGAAAATCCACCGGCAAATAGCTACATGGAAGGTACAGTCTCCAGAAAACTAGACTTTATAAAAAGGATCAGGCTAGAGAATGTTATCTAGGACTAGAGGACTACAATAGATCTGAAAAGGTCGCAGTGGAATAGGCCGAAAGGCCACCTCTCTTAATCTAATCTAATCTAATCTATCACTTTGGTTGTTAGTTTTCCGATTTGTTTCCCTTTTTAAAGAGATGTATTAGGATGCTTGATCTCCATTCTTGAGGAATTCTGTTTTGTTCTAATATTTTTGGATTAGTCTTAATAGTTGTTTGGTCAGATCTGGTCCTCCATACTTAAGAAGTTCGTTCGATATTCTGTCCTCTTCTGGTAATTTTCTATTTTTTAATTTCCTTAATGCTTTCTTTACCTCTTTCTCCTCAATATTTATTTCTTGGTTTGTCGTCACCTCTGGTGTTGGTGGTTCATTATCGTCACCTTTAGCAAATTGGGATCGAAAGTAGTCTACCCATGTTTTCTTCTGAATGTGTTTCGTTTTTATTAGTTCGTTTATTTCTTTTCTTTGTCCTCTGATCATTCTCCATATTTCTTTCTGTGTTCCATAGAAGTCGTGTTCCATCGGTTTTGAAAAACTCTGCCAGTGTTCTTTTTTTATTTGTCTAACAAATGTATTCGTTTCATTTCTGATTCGTTTATAGTGGTTGTATGCCTTTTGTGTTTGTTGTGTTCTGTATTGTAAAAAGACTTTCTTCTTTTCTTCACATTTTTTCTTCTGTTGCTGCGTTAATTTTGTTATTTTTTAGTTTTTCCCAGCTTTCCTCGATGTTATTGTTGTCTAATATTTCATTCCCAGTGATTTTTTCTGATTGTAAATTCTCGAGTGCAGTATTCTTAGGAAAATTTTCAATACATGACTCATCAGACTGATAGTGCGATGATCGCTACACTGTTTGGCATTTATTGTTTTTCGGTTTCATTACAAATGTTGACAGTAGCCAGTCTGTTGGTATATCTCCTGTTTCGTATATTTTATTGAAGAGGTTTAGAAAAGAATGTTTACCCTTATGGTCGAGTAGTTTGATTATTTCGCGTGGAATTCCATCTGGACCGGTTGCTTTCTTATTCTTTGATAGCTTTGTAGCTCTTTCTATTTCATCGAACGATGTTTGGACCAATCGATATATTTTCGATTTGAATTTCTGTTCTATCGTCATCAAAGAGCTCCTGAATATATTATTTCTTCTTCTCATTGCTCCGTCTCCTTTTGAAGGTTGGCGATCCAAATGGCAATTGTAGTTTTGGAAACTGCTGCGCAAAAGATCTCTGCGGATGAGCGGTCGAACCATCTCCTCAGGTCTTTCAGCCACGAGTTCTGGAGTCTTCCTACTGATCTTTTGCCCTGTACTTTTTCTTCCAGTATAACTTGAAGTAATTTATATCTTTCGCCTCTCAACACATGACCCAAGTATTGCATTTTCCTGTCTTTGATTATTTTTAGTAATTCTTTTTGTTTACACATGCGACGAAGTACCTCAACATTAGTAACTCTTTGTACCCATGGAATCCTCAACATTTGTCTGTATATATACATCTCAAAGGCATCTATTCTTTTTTATATATTCTTTCCACCTCTCTAATCTGTCTTATTCATTGACTATAATATTTCCTTGTTTATCAAGTAAACTACTTGCAGTTTATCTATATGTTCCAGTTATTTCTATCACCTTTTTGTACACTTTAAACGTACATATATGCACTATTACCGGCAAGCTGTGTTCTAAAGCAATGCCCTATGTAGTGACTTAGTTTATTAACAAAATAATAAATTTTTATTCCTAGATAAAAAATTTTTAAAATCGTGTGAATACCAACATACTGATGATGACGTACGTTTAAACCATCAATCAAATCAATTTAAAGTAGGTGAAGAGTATTTTGACATTACATATATGATTCAAATTGTTTGTTTTATGAAAGTTTGATACAATACAAAATGTCGGGTTTTCTTTTTTTCTGTCATATGTAATTGATTATATTCTTCATTTTCTGAGGGATATTGTTAAACTCAGGCATATTATTTTACTGCAGAGCTATAAAAGTTTTATTGTGAATGACCAGGCAAATAAATTTTATAGAGGTCTTTCTGTCGTGTATCTCTCGACTTAAATCAATTTTAATTTAGAAATTGCTGCATTGCTTTATTTACACATACTCATTTTGTGCACCCAAATCAATTACTCACTACTTTGTGTGAGGGTTTGTAAGTATGAGCTTTTTTGAATTAACGTACGTATGACCAATTTTCTGTTAGTGAAAAACAATCTAATAAAAATTAATAAATGTGAAACCCCATTTTCACAGTCTATTTGACATTAAAAGTACTATATTATAATATAAAGGGGTATATGGTTGAATGCTCGATTAAAAGAACTTTAATTAAATAAATGGCAGATATCGAGCAGTTTTTCAAACCCATTAAATACTGAATTTTAAAATTGTGTAATTTGCTGTAGATTTTAATTTTTCTATAATAGGGTTGTCCAAATATTGTACATAACTCATATTATAAATACCCGTCTGGTATTAACAATATTACACCATGTACCATATATGATACCGTAGTCCCCTATACAACTTAAGTCAACAACTATTTCAAAAGATATATTTTTGTTAATTTTACAAAAATTATGAAAATTGCTTACAAAGCTTCAATTTCGTTTGTTAAAGTCATTAAAGCACTGCAGACACAACCCTACATTGCATTTGTCGCATTGCCAGTACAACGTCTATTTTTATTATTCGGAATATATTCAACATAGTGATCACTGTGATCGTACCTAATATCGACAGCAATCCTGCTTTCAAGTGAATATGTGGATGGTCGTCCAGCAACAGCTCTATGTAGGTTTTGAAACCTTTTTAAATACACTTGTGCTATGTCTCTTGTGCTATGTGCACCGGGTGATGTTTTCTATTTTTATCCACGAATTTTGGAGAGATGTATCTAGTAGTCAAGAAAAGATGGGCCACCACCATTTCTACCCTCTAATTTCAACTCTATAAACATGTGTATTCGCATCCATTTGATCGGTACCCCCCTTAAATGCACTGTATTTTCCAATACAGTTAGGTCTAGGACTCCCTATTTTCTTTTTTTCGATCGATGAGTAGCGGCTTGCATTCGATGCTGGAGAAACTCCATAAACAGTTAACTGTACTTATTGTTACACATAATTTATTTTAATATACGGAACCTTATTCAATATTTAACTAAAACGCAATTTCAGTCTTACACATATCTCTTCCTATTCCTTATAATTATATCCATACAGCTAACTGTGGTTGCGTACTACAATTTATGTTAAAATGAAATTTCCATTTTATATGGTCAAGACTGCAAGTTAGATATGAATAGCAAATGTGCATATTTTGGGTGAAATTTGTTTAGTTAAAGGGAGATGCACTTTATTACAACCAATTTTATTGCATGATTTAAGCTTTTGTTAAACCAATATTGCACATCTAAATAGATTAAAATACTATACTGTAATAATAATAATATAAATAAGAACATTAAAGATTGTGTAAACTACGCCAAAAATGTGAATGTGCTTGTTGAGTTTCTCTCCTGATTTGTGGAACTGACCAATAATTAAACAATAAAAGAACAATTTTTTGGAGCTTTTCGGCACCTCTGCCTATCTTCCGTATCACTGAAACTCAACATCACTTGATGATTATTTTACGCATCTGCTCTTATTTATAATGTCTCTGTATAATGCATAAAGGCTACTGTGGAAATACGATTATTAGTATTTAACCGATATGCACGTTGTTTATTTGTTTTATATTCAAATTGTGTTGTCGATAAAATGTTCCGTTGCTATTATCCTTGTTTCGATTACTTTTAGTAATTATCTAATACTCCAGTCGTCAGAGACGAAAATGCCATGGAACCTCTAAAAATCATACGAACAATCTGACAATGTAAACCATGAGACCTCAAAAAGATGCAAAAAGTTTATCAGTTTTATTTCCGACTTCCAGAAGTCTTTCATAAATATGTTGGCAATTACTGGTGATAGTCGGGAGCCCATTGGAGCACCATTTCAGTGCACCACGTCACCATCAACGGTATAACTGACCCTTCCTCTATTCTCAGCACCAGTAACGCACTGATTAGTAATCAGTGCGCGGTTTAACCCGAAAGACTGTTTAGTTTAATTCCTGTAATAGTCTTAATCTTACTATACTAAAATTCATTAACCGATGCAGGAAGATGTAAACATTACCACGTGTAGGCCTGCAACAGGGCCGCATTTGGGATTATCTTTTTGTTTAGTCAGAATATATATTATCTTATAAAATACGAACAAAGAACCTGATTGTTTTAGTCGATATCTGATAATAGGAACCATTTATACAGGGCGAAAAACCCAAGAAATTATTTTTTTTTGTCAACAATTTTATGTACAAAGTGACTGCAATAAATGTAAGTTTTATTTCTAATTTTTACTATACTTAGTTGTTTGTACAATTCTAAAAAGTTTCATAATAATAATAAAAAAAATACTCATTACTCAATTATGTTGAAATAATATATATATATATATATATATATATATATATATATATATATATATATATATATATATATAATTATATAATATGTCGTGACTCGTCACTGTTAAATTATCTAAACAAATATGTCATCAGAACAAAACGTAAAGTCTATAAGCTCTCATCTTTTGAAGATATTCTCTTCGCCACATCACAATGTCGTCTCTATCTAGTAAAAGAGCGTTTCTTCCCCTACGTTTGTATTGAAAATTAAGTTTTGCAATATTCGGTAAAATGTGGTTTTCGAAAAATTTGGCAAAAAAGGGTCATAGTTTACCTTCTTTAAAACCTTATCAACGGTGGGTATTTCGTTGCTCATAAAAAAATTATGAACCAGTCTTCTAATTTTGGCATTTTTTTCAAAATCATCAATTTTGTCAAACTTCTTTTTCCAGGTCAGATATACTTTTGTTCCAGCGAATTGATAATTCGTTTTGTATTCCTTTATTACCGTAAACACACTTCTATCACAAACTCCAACTTTATTAGCCACTTTTTTCACTATATCTTCAACCACTAACCCAGGATTTTCTTGTCTTTCACATTTAAAAACATTTAAAATGATTTCTTTAACTTCAACGCTAAGAGGGCTTCTTTTACTTCGTTTTCGAGGAGGACTCCATGTATTTTCAACCAATTCATCAGCAGAATCAGTGGATGACATTTTTGGTTTCAATATCAGTTATTGAAATACGTCGTTATTGTTACAGTAATCACAATCACGTATAGATAGGGTTGTTATACAAATAAAAATATATACTTAAATAGTTTTAAATCGCACAACAAATAATTGCTAATTCAACATTAACAGCATAAAAATAATTGATTGTCCTTTGACCATCAAGATGACTAAAAATATACTCACAAATCGATTCAAATTACAAAATTTCAATACCGAAATATAATACCTACTTAAATCGTGTCCGAACCTGTATGAGTTCCGACGACGTCGGCAGTAACGAAATAAAGATGGACATTTCGGTTAGTTTTTAAATATTTTTGAACAACTGTTATTTGCATGTATGCATAAAATATTCATTAATTTTATGAATCGGATTATTTTTTTGCTTACTATGTATTCAGTAATAAAAATAATTTATATACTATGCAATAAACACTAATAGTTGAGAAAATAAAAAAATTAATAAAGTGTCATAATTATTATACTGTTACTTATCGGAACGAGTAGACTCATTTGGAACATCTTTAACAATCATCTGCTAAATTCATCTTTGTTTATACGCCCTGCATCGCTTAATGAAAGTAGGTATAGCTCTAGGTTTAAATATATATATATATATATATATATATATATATATATATATATATATATATATATATATATATATATATATATATATATATATATATATATATATATTGTGATATTTTGCGTTTTGTAGTCAAATACTGGCCTTTAAGTAAAACTCTTTAAGGTCTGTTAAGCTTTCGAGTTTATTTGACTCTTTCTCAAAACATACTAAAAATTAAAACAAAAAACTACATTAGACAAAGAAGTTGTTGTATCTTTACCAGCCTTACCCTTGTGAGGATTGTACTAAAAAATTATGTTTGTTTGCTGCAAAATACAAAAACAGCATACAAAAGCTAAACTCTTCTACGGTGTACAGATTCTACCCCCCCGCGTGGGGTGTTTTAGGAGGAGGCCAGGGGGTAAAAGTGGTAAACTTTTTCGCATCTGTTTGTGGGGGTCCCAAAATTAATATTCTCATCAAAATTCAGCTTGTTAGTACGATTTTTAGAGGTTCAGTGCCATTTTCGTCTCTGACGACCGGAGTATAATAGTTTAGACATTTTTTAAAATTAATTTGTGAAAAGATATGTCAGACGAATAGAATAACAAATAAAATATCTAATAATTAACTAAAATCAATACACATTGTGATTCATTTTCTCTATGTAAAGTCAGGTCCAGAAAATTGATTTGACAATAATTGTTTTTAACTTCTAATGTGAAATTTAGTTTTTGGTGGAAGTTATTGAATTTATTTAGCAAAATATCCATTAGAAGTGATTATTTCGACCAAAAAATAATTTATAAATACGTTAGAATTATCGGGTTAAGTGGT
This sequence comes from Diabrotica undecimpunctata, assembly GCF_040954645.1. Lineage (NCBI taxonomy): Eukaryota > Metazoa > Arthropoda > Insecta > Coleoptera > Chrysomelidae > Diabrotica > Diabrotica undecimpunctata. The sequence goes on from NC_092807.1 coordinate 137,769,085, forward strand.
CTCTAGTGAAAATCTTTCTTTTTTCTAGGATACTCAATCTTTTGCGAAATTTTTTAATTTCTGTGTGTTTTTAAATGTATTTGTACGCCCTTTTTTGTAATGTTTAAATTGTTTTAGTTTACTCCTGAGGAAAATAGCGAAATATTGAGTATCTTAGAAAAAAGAAAGATTTTCATTAGAGACCACTTTACCCGATAATTCCAACGTATTTATATATATATATATATATATATATATATATATATATATATATATATATATATATATATATATATATATATATATATATATATATATATATATATATATATATATATATATATACATGTCCAAAAGTTTGGAAACGTACAAATAATATATCTACGCCTATGGTGGATTTACAACTGTTGTTAATATTGATTCTAGAGCGTTTTTAAATGAAAATGATAAAAAGTTTGAATCGTTTTTGTATCATTTTGCTCACATTCAACTGATTAGCGTAATTACACGTTATTTCAGTCTTTGTTTAAATTTGGGCCGTTTAAAAATGCCTAGAAACAAGATATCTCATTTTGACAGATCTAGTAAAGGTGGCAGTATTATGATTTGGAGTGGTATTATGAGTGGTACACGGACGTCACTGCTGGTTCTGGAGAGAAGAGTCACTGGTGCTATGTACAACGAGGAAGTTTTAAATCCTGTTGTACGCCTATTCCGAGAGGCAGTAGATGAGGAATTTGTGTTTATGCATGACAACGCACCTCCTCATCGAACAGCAGCAGTACAAAATTGTCTGGAAGAAGAAGGAATATCTACATTACAGTGGCCCTCGAATTCCCCCGACATAAACGTTATTGAACATACTTGCATTCTCAAAACACACATCAAGAAGCGAAACAATCCCCCTATTACACTTTGAGAACTAAAAGATGCTGTTCGTGGAAAATGGGAGAGAATTCCGCAAGCCCAGCTCAACCAGTTAATCGGCAGCATGCCAAATCGCCTACAGTCATGCATACAGTGCCAATGGAGAAAATACTAATTTATTAGTTTTATTAAAAATTATTTTTTTTCTATACCAATTTATTTTTAAATGTAAGTTGTACATTGTAAGTTTTTCACTCCAAGAGAATAAATAATTTTTTGCACATCGTTTATCTGGTTTTGAGATTTATTTAGTATTGTTGGAATTGAAACAAAATGATGTTTAACTGTTCATAAGAGTTTATATGTAAAAATCAATTAAAAGATAAAATGTTCCAATATTCCAAACTTTTGGACATGTGTATATATTGTAACGAGATTAAATAAAACAAGCGGTTCGAATTTATATAAATATATTTATTTATAAGTTTACAGTTTGTCTATACCTTATCAGCTAAAACTCACTCATAACATCGTTACATATATATACCAAAAAGTATTATCCTCGAATCTTCTGGGGTAGTCCCACCTCTAATTCGTTGTTTGACAAATGGATTTCTACAGCGCTCGATACATCGCGAAGGTACTCGATGCCATTTCGAGATGCAACCGTTACATAGGCCATATATATATATATATATATATATATATATATATATATATATATATATATATATATATATATATATATATATATATATATATATATATATATATATATATATATATATATATTATATATATATATATATATATATATATATTATATATATATACATGTATATATATATATACATGTATATATATATATATACATGTATATATATATATATATACATGTATTTATATATTTAAAATTTGTTCTACCTCAGTATGAGTATATCTAGAATAATTTGCATATTATGATAAGAAATTAAATATTAATTCAACATTCACATGTATCCAACGATAAAATACTTTAGGTCTTTAGGTTATCAGTGAATATTACTATTACAAGTTATCCATTGAAATTTACGTTATGTAACATTAATCTTGCTTAATAAACTGTCAACCGCATTGTAATTACCAAATGGATATGGTTTGAAGTTTAAATGAAGAATTAGTATTACCTGACAGTGCAATTTATGACAAAGACCGTTCGGCATAAAACTAATTACTCATATTCAATGAACTCAATAAACGTAGTAGATAATTTTAAATTAACCATTTGCACAATTAAAATATTCATTAATACTATTCTGTTATTATAAAAGCAACGTGAACTAGATAATTAATTTTTTAATATTAGTTAAATTATCAATTTATATCAACAAAAGCTTATATTAACAAAAAAATTTTATTTAAAACATTTCCTTTGTAAAATGTATATTAATAAAAAAACCCTATCGGGTTACATCACCAAACGTTTTCGGAATAACTATTCCATCATCAATGCTGTCTCGATGTATATGTTTGAAGCCACTAAATATTTTTGAAAAACCGCTGTAAATGTAGTTTGAATAACTTTGAATTACATCTTTGATATTTAAAAACTATGACGTTTAAGTTATGATCATTGATGATATGACATTTGATCATTTAAATATCAAAGATGTAATCCAAAGTTATTCAAACTACATTTAAAGGGTTTTTTTAAAAATATTTAGTGGCTTCAAACATATACATCGAGACAGCATTGATGATGGAATAGTTATTCCGAAAACGTTTTGTGATGTAGGCCGATAGGGTTTTTTTTATTAATATACCTTTTATAAAGGAAATGTTTTAAATAATTTTTTTTGTGATACGTGTGTGACGATAATATATTTTATCGTCTAGAGTACGCCTATGTGTTAAACAAAACATGTTTTTGTTCCGTCTCGAATAATATAAAAGTCGAAACTGAAAGACAGCTAACCATTCTCGACGCGTTGAGTTGAGAATATCTGACCTTGGGGACAGGTGCGTTGAACGTGTCCCAAATCCTTTCGAACCCAGTCGATCCAGTCGATCTGGCGTGTTGAGCAAGATTGACAATCCTTCCTCTTACTCTGACTGCGTCAATCTGGTGTGTTGAACGATATTGGCGTATTCTTTCCTTTCTATCTGGTGCGTTGAACTAGATAGACCTCCTTATCCTTGTACTCGTACTGCGTTGAGGTACGAATACGACTTCATTTCCTCGATCGCCGTATCTTGGTTTACCATATCGAATATCGTCACACCCATCTATCGAAATAAATAAATAGTACGTCTTTGTATTCGAACATTGTATTTAGTAGGTACTTAATGATAATTGCTTTTTCATTTGTATATGTAAATCCGAAATAAATGCCGATACGATCGAATCCTGTTTTTCTCTGGCTGAATTATACTACCTGACATCACACGTGGTATACAGCCAACTACAGGAATTTAATTTCCTTGTTGATTTTATATTAACACTTAATAGTTATATAGTTATACAGGGTGTTTCAAAAAGGTATATCATAAATTAAATCACGCATTCCAGGAAAAAAAATAAATTGATTAAATCCAACTTACTGTAGTACAAAAGTGTACCCAAAAAAAGTTACAGCCCTTTGAAGTTACAAAATAAAAATTGTTTTTTTGCATTATCTTCTAAACTACTTGATATTTTGTAATAAAAATTGACACGCTACTTTCTTGTTCTGAAAGCATTTTTCATACAAAAGAAACAACAAAATCTAAGCGCACAGAAAAATTTTAAGAGTGGTGTGCACCCCTAAATCCGCCCAAACTTTTGAGTCCGTTCAAATCAAATGAATTTTATGGCATCATTAGCTTAACACATTATTTTTAAAATGTTTTCGCCTCCTATCACTTTTTTTAAAAAACAGTTTTTATTGAGTTACGGCCCTTTTCATTAACCTTCAAAAAATTTCGTGCAACTAAATAAATGGCTTAAATGAATTAACAAGTACAAAAAATGTCTATAACCTCTATAAATATGATATGATATTGAATAAATGTTCAAAATGACCCCCATTTTCTTCAATACACATTCGGTATCGTTTTAATAAGGAAAACCGAATGCGCTGAAAAATCATATTTTTCTGGCGAAATTGATTTGCAGCTTCAATTATTCTAACCCCCAATTGTTGTTCGTCATCTATTGTTACAGAATACACTTTCTCTTTCATAGACCCCGAAAAGCAAAAGTCCATGGGGTTAAGACCAGGACTTCTAAGTGGCCCAGAATTAGGTGCGTCACGACCCCTTCCAATCCACCGACCAGGATACTGCCTGTAAAGGTATTCCCTTTTTAATATAATAATTAATAATAAAAAATAATAATTTATAAAAGATTTTGTTGTTTCTTTTGTATGAAAAATGCTTTTAGAACAAGAAAGTAACGTGTCCATTTTTATTACAAAATGTCAAGTAGTTTCGGAGATAATGAAAAAAAAACAATTTTTATTTTGTTACTTCAAAGGGCTATAACTTTTTTTGTGTACACTTTTGTACTATAGTAAGTTGTATTTAATCAATTTTTTTTGTCCTGGAATGCGTGATTTAATTTATGATATACCTTTTTAAAACACCCTGTATAGCTATAATAATAGTTATAGTATAGTAATACAAGGTAACTTCTTTAAAAATAACTTTAGTCCAGTAAATGAACGTGAAATACGGTGAAACCCTGTAATTTTCGATATCACCACCGAATTGCATGAAAATTTGGATTTAGGCTCTACTTACCCTCCGCTTCACTTTTGGACTTGTGTTGTTGGTTGATTTTAATTTTTAGCAGTGAATCTCCTAATTCTAACTTTAGTTAGAAAAAAATCGTGTAAAAATCGACCTCACCTTATATTGAGGTTTTAATTTCCACTTCGGAAATCGTTCTCAAAATACAAGGAAACATGGAGAAGTCCAGATGGGAATACAGTAAACCAAATCAACCATGTGGTGGTTGACGCAAGACGACGTGATAGGCGTAAGTGCAAGACGCGGAGCGAACATAGACACGGACCATTACCTACTACAAACTAAACTAAGAGCTAGAATCTCCAATGCAAAGAAATAAAAATGAGTTAAAGAGGAAAGGTTTAAAGTAGAAGCGTTGAAGAACCTGAGATAGCTAAGAGATTCAAGAAAAGTCTCAAAAGCAAGTTGGAAGGCTGCACGAATGTTATAGTTGAAAATATTAACAACTATTGGAGGCAGTGTAGAGCCATATTGAAATAAGTGGCAACTGAAGTTATCGGAAAGCAAAAACGTAAAAAATTAAGGTCAGACTGGTACGATCAGGAATGCGCACAAGCAACGCAAAGAAAAAATCAGACAAACAGAAGTATAGGCAGCTGAGACGAGAAGAAAAACGAACTTAAAAAAAACTTAAAAAAAAAGAAAGAGCATATAGAGAGCCAACTAAAAGAACTAGAGAACTATAAGGAACAAGCAGAAACGCGAAAGTTCTACAAGAGGATTAACCAGAACAGGAAAGAATTCAAACCTAGATTATCAATCGTTAGAAATAGAACAGGGGAGATCATGGGTGATCAGGACCAGATACTAGAAAGATGGGCAGAAAACTTCGAAGGAAAGGCTAAATATAAGAGGTGACACAGGGCTCCACGAATCAGAAATCCAACTCGAGGACATTGACGACTAAAGAGAGAAAGATAACATCCCAACAGAGGTAGAAGTCATCCAAGCTATACAAAAATTGAAATAAAATAAAGCTCCTGGGGCAGATGACATTCCTTCAGAACTTTTAAAACATGGCAAAAAAACCTGACATACTGTATATGTAGACTGGTAGAACTAAATATCAGTGTGGGTTTCGTAAAGAAAGATCAACGACCGGTCAAATATTTGTTCTAATGCAAGCTTTGGAAAAAATATATGAGTATGGCATTAATACTCATCACATGTTTGTTGATTTTAGATTTGCCTATGATAGTGTTGAAAGAAACGCACTGTACAAGGCCATGATAGAATTCAGCATACCAGTACACTTAGTAAAATTTGTGAAAGCGACCCTCTCAAGAGTCGAGTGTAAAGTTAGAGTGCAGAACGGAGTTTCCAGAACGTTCCAGTCTCAGATAGGACTTAGACAAGGAGACAACCCATCATGTCTTCTATTCAATATTGTACTAGAGAAAGCGATAAGAGAATCTGGAATAACAACCAGAGAAACTATTATTCGAATCATTCAAGGCGCTGGATGCAGCAACAAAAAGAATGGGACTAGAGGTTAACGCTAGTAAGACGAAGTATATGAAAGTATCAAATTATATACAAGCAGCACAACCCAAAGATCTAACAATCGGAACATACTTTCGAAATAGTAAGAAAGTTTATATACCTAGGCTCACAAATTAATCAGAATATTGCAGTAAGTGCAGAAATTAACAAACAGATATATCTGGCAAATAAAGCCTGTTATGAATTAAACAAATTTTTAACGACAAGCCTAGTTACAAAAAGAACGAAACTAGTGATATACAGAACTCTTATCAAGCCCATCCTCACCTACGCGTCGGAAACATGGACAATGACAAAGAGCGATGAAGAACGTTTACGATGCTTTGAACGTAAAATCCTCCGGTATATCTATGGAGGAGAACAGTAGGGCGGATTATGTCGTAGAAGCTATAATTTCGAACTTTACCGCCTGTATGACAGACCTGATATTATTAGGTCCATTAAAATAAACCGGCTGCGGTGGTTAGGTCACATAGAGAGAATGAATGATATGGAGCCGCCAAAACATATTTATAACCAAAGAATAGATTGAGTGAGAAGGAGAGGCAGACCCAGAGCACGATTTAAGGATCAGGTGGAGGAAGACTTGAGAATGTTGGGAGCACGAAACTGGAAAGCCAAGGCGAAGAATAGGAGAGAATGGAGACTTATCCTTGAGCAGGCCAAGACCCACCATGGGTTGTGGAGCCAATGATGATGATGATGATGAAAATTGTTAGTAAGTTCTTAAAAAGTCGGTTACGATAAAAATTCATGTAAAATGGTTTAGATTGATTTCACCAGACTTGATGATTTTATGACTGGGATACATACGTCCCGTCAGACTCGAAAACTTTACAGAATTTTGGCCTGGCAATTTTTTGACTTTTACTTTTAATAATTATAAACAGTGTCTATAGTTATATTTAAAATTACATAAATTTTTCATGCAATTTTTCAAAATATAATAATATGACATTGTTGCCTGTATCTAGTTGCATTGTACGTGTGAATTTTAATTCCATACTCAAAAGTAAAAACAGTAGAAACAGTAAAAAACTTCTACCTGTGAAATTATTCCGTAAGTGCGTTTAATATTTAACGCTAAATTGTTTTTCCTTATTGAGTTTTCGCCCCAAGACGCGTATTTTGTGAGCAATAAGGAGAAGAACAAATAAGTTATACTGCGATGTAGAACTTGATTGAATAAAATCCAAATAACAAGAAAACGGAAAAACTGGAAATTTTCTGTTGTTAAATTTCATTTTTTATTGCAGATTTTATTTTTGAATTGGATGTATCTTGATTAGGTTGCTTACGTTTCAATATTTTTATTTCCTCTTTTTTAACAACCTTAATCGCCTTAATACGTAAATAATTATTATATTTTCTGTCTATATGTCGGTTTAAGTCCATATTTTGTTAAAATATAGTAATCCATATTAGCAACTCAGTTGCTTCCATAAAGTCCTCGTAGACACACCGTCTCAGGACTTGCAACTTCAACGTGGAGTCATATGTCGCCATGTTACCTAATCCAACGGTAACTTTAACATCATAAGTGTTTATAAGATATAATGTCGAACAAATGTAACTAATTATTTGTTAACGGGTTTTTACCCATATATTTAGTGGCTACATTCATGTACTCCTAGACACCGATGATGGAATGATGTATTCCGAAAACGTTCTGTCTAACACAGCCCGTTTGGGTTTTTAAATATATACCTTTTACAAAGGATTTTAATAAATTTTTTAATATATGGTATACAGCCAAATACAGGAACGTAGATTCCTTGTGGATTATAATCAAATATATCTAGCAAAATTCCACAACTAGCGCAAGACTATCTGAACAAAAAACAAATGAATTCTGTATACAGCGAGGAGTATGGTAAGGAGACACCGTCTCTCCACAGCTATTCACGGTGCTTTTAGAACATAATTGTAAAAAGACACGAGTATAGTCTCAAGATAAATGGAGAGAAGCTTAGTCATTTGAGATTCGCAGATGACATCGTTCTTATAGCCGATCGTATGGATGATGCAATATTAATGTTGGAAAAATTATACCACACTTCCTTGGAGGTGGGACTAAAGATTAAAATGAACAATGCGCAAACAATGACTAATCTGGTGATAAATCTAAATATTGCTGTTTATATCACATAGGATTATCCTCGGCAGTGTTTGGTTATTTATTTTTGGATTTAAATCAGACTTACACATATAGTTCAAATGGGAAATCTTTGACCAGTGTGTGTTACCTGTACTCACTTATAGAGCGGAAACATTAACGTTCAGAAAAAAGGTAGTGAACAAGATTTGCGTGACTCAAAACACTATGGAGCGCCAGATTTTGGGGGTCCTTCTGACAGACCGAATCTCAAAAGAAAAAATACGTCGTAGAACAAAAACAACAGACGCTGTCGAAACAATCATGTCGCTAAAATGAAACGGGGCAGGACACGTCAGTAGATTATCAGGCAACCGATGGACAAAACTTATTGTCGAGTGGAGCCCAAGACAAAAAGCACTACGGAGCAGAGGACGCCCACCAACCAGATGGACTGACGACCTGAAGCATGTTAGCAGTAACTTAATGCAAGCAGCACAAAACAGAGGCAGACATAAAGAGCAAATAGCGACCTATACCCAGCAGTGGACGCGTAGTGGTTAATAATAATGAATGAATCGTATGTGGCTTTTAGATTTTTAATTTCACTACACACTGTTTACAACTCCTATTTCGTTTGTCCGATCTTGTTTTTAATTTCCCTGCGCAATTAAAAATACTGTTCTTGACTTTTGTTTTTTTTTTAAGTCTTCTTTGTTTCATACTCGTATCTAAAGTTTCATAGTCCAAAAATATGAAACTTTTTGTAAAAAATGCCCATTCAGTTTGTTGAATTAATTTTTTCAGGTGAATACGCACCTTTTTAGTAGAAAAAATATAATAAAATTTAATTTTATGTCAAGACAGTATAATACAGCTTAAGAATTAGATACTGTGTAAAAAATTAAACCTGATAGGTACACTATAAAAGCAACAAAAAGCTACATTTTAAATATAACGTCAAGCGAGCGGTTTTAAGAATAATAGACCTGTCATGCCAAGATAAAATATAAAACAAAGCAATGTATAGGGATAGGACTCGCAGCAATTTCACTACGCTGCTGTAGCTATAATTTTTAATTTTACCCAGTGACTTTAAACTTACTGAAAAACTACTAGACAAAGGAATGTTGTATATGTTAGTGCTTGCTTTTGTTTCAAAATATTAGTGCATAAATTTGCTACAAAAAATTGTCCCATTTTTAAGGTTTAACTTAAAGTTAAAAAAATTAGCAAACAATAATGGCATTAAGAATATTTATCTATAAGTAGGTTTATAAGTGGGTTTTAGGTGCATAAAAAAAAACTTTAACATTTTATTATTAGTATGATTTGATGGAAGGTAGCTAGGATGGTTCTGAACCTATTTTTCTTAAAACATTTTTAGTGGGAAATAACCACAATTTTACGGCCGACCGCGGTGCCGGTTTGCCCTGAGCGGCGCATCCAGACCGGATTTAAGAATCATAGCACTGGAATATACCCGCATACAACAATTGCCTAGAATTATATAAAAGATTATCATTATTGTTTCAACTAAAGCATGATTTAATCATTGGTGTATAAATAAGAGAGTTTCGTTGTCGAACTAAACAATAACATGAAAAAAGAATACTATAAAAAAAGTAAAATATATCAAAAACTCATTGTCGATAGCTTATCTATATTTATCAATTTTCAATAGCTTCCATTGTAAACACATTCTTTGGGAAATAAAGACCATTATAAAGTCACGAGGAGAAGCAAATCAGTTTTAATCCCCATTGTCCACACAAAGCAAACATGTGTCTTTGTGGATTGGGGTACTGGCCATTAGACCAAAAACTTTGAAATTAGGCACAAACTATGAAAGCTCAGTTTTATTTCAATTTCGCAAGTGGATGAAAGTACCTACATTATGGAGCCGTTGCCAGTATCTGTCGTGAATTTCAACCAATTACTATACTACTGTACCAAGTAAAACGTGTGGTATTAAATGTATTGAACGATCATCTGAACTTAAAAAATGGTGACATCTTGAGTATTGCTGTGCAAAAAGTTTCCAAAATGTGCGGTGTGAATGTTCTCAAAATTTATGACATTCGCGAAGAGGCTCAGCAAAGCGAACTGAAACCCCTACAAAAAAGGAAGAAAACAGCTTCCAGTCCAATTCACGTGAGAATACTTACGATGAGAAGGTAAAATCTCAAATAAGGAAAATTGACCATGATTTTTTTTTGGAAAACATACCACCAACCGTCGACAACATATTGAACAGAGTGAATGATGATAAGGACCTACCAGTTTTTTTTTTAATCACATTTCGCAGCCTACTAAATGACATGGGTTTTTAATATGGTAAAAAAGGTCGAGATCCGATACTGATGGACAGAAAAGATATCACATTCTGGAGACACAAGTATATCAGACAAATAAAAACACTAAGCACGAAGGATAATGTAAACCTTGTTTAAACCGATGAGTCTTGGACTAACGTCGGTGCTTCAGTCAAAAAGAAATGGAGGGACACAAGGATTAAGAATTTACGAATATTTAAGAAGATGCCTTCATAAAAGGGCTCTCTACTGGACTGAAAGGTCCAACCAAAAGAGGTCCTCGGTTTGTTTTTCTTCATGCTGGAAGCGAAACTGGTTTTGTGGCATGAGCCGCATTAACTTTCTTGGCCAAGAATTGAATCGCTGATTACCACGACGAAATCGACGGAGATCTATATAATCATTTGAGAAGACGTTAATTTTAGACTTGCCGAAAGACGAAGAAAACGTTGTCGTTTTAGAAAACGTGTCATACCACTCCCGCAAATTTAATTTCCCCAAAAAATTGTGGAACAAATGGCAAATCAAGGATATTGGCTAATCGAAAAGAGCATAGCGTTAAGATTTTGAGACTGCCGCCTTACCATTGTGAGCTGAGCCCGATTGAGATGGTGTCGAGTCAAGCGAAAAGATATGTGGCTTCAAACAAACGGTAGAACGCTTGATAAAAAAAAACTTACCAACGCGTATCTAAAGAGCAGTGGCATAATTATGTGAACCACGTCAAGAAAGTAAAAGAAAAAATGTTTGCGGTGAACAATTTGCAGGAAATATTGAACCAGTGATAATTAATATAGGAGATGATTCAGAGGATAGGGCCGATTTAGATATGGATAACGATTAGTATTAATTAACGAGAAATATCTCAGATTTAATGCTCATTTGTTTGTTTAGTACTGTACACTGTACGTACAGTACAATTCAGTTATGATCTTCTTGTGTATTTTATGTATATATATTTATCGTGTTCTGTAGGGTAAACTACTTGCATTTTTTTTGTACACATGTATATAAGTATTTACGAGGTATTAGATATGTTAGGCATGAAGAATATATTTAAAGTAAATTTTGACTTTTCTTCTTCTTCTGCTTTTGAATTTTAAGAAATTCTGCTCTGTTTTAGATCTCTCTCTGCAATTCGTTTGAGCCCAAGTCTATCCGATCTCGTATATTTTTAATCCAAAAGCACTGTCTTTGTTCTGATCCACGCCTTAACTCAATCTTACCCTTTATTGGGAGCTATAGAAAATCAAATCTGTTATTTCTTATATGTCCGAAAAATACAATGTTTCGTTTTTTAAGATTTCAACGAACTCAACCACGAGATCTCCCAAGTTAGTGATGTGGGAGATAGATATTCGTAACATTCGTCTATACACCCAGGCTTTAAATACTTTAAGTCTGTTCAAACAGAAATTTTAGCGTTCACGCTTTAACTCCATAAACAGTACGGAATATAAATAGCACTTCACAAAATTGTATTTTAATTGCAGATCGAGCGACCTATCGCATAAGATGTTGCTTTCTGCACATATACGATGACGTCTACGTAACATATGAGAGTAGCAGAAAAGGAGTATAATTTTTACGTCCAATCCAGAACCCGCTGGTTGCCCCCTTTCGCCTTGAGTATGTATATTACAACAGACAAATAAGAAGCAAGAAGAATATATAAAACTCCATTTAAAGCGAATAAAATTACACAGATAATATACATACATTTAATTATAATAAAGCATTAATATCTACCAATTTAAATATGCGTGACAAATATACAAAAGACTTTATCTACGGTTGAGACTAATTTATGTTCAAAGCGACAAAGTCTCTAAACAATAAAAACAAATCTGTTATTTTGCAGAGTCTCTTTTACAACTTGTTAACAAATTAACGTAAAACAGCTGTATGGAACCAAATACGATATATATATTTTATATCAATTAAAACCGCTTGTCTACGGGTGAATCAAAAAAAGGAGTATGTTAGAATATGATAGGGCACGAAAAACTGGCTAAGCAATGACTTTCACGGCTGCTTGTCAATATAACGATGTAAAGCAATAGAATATAAGAGGTGGGGATGGGGGTCGTGTTTGGTGTTATTCGATAGGTTTTTAAAAATATTAAACATGTGTTTTTTGGTTTTTCATTTAGTAGTGGATTTCTCGAGATATTACACCATTTCTATAATTTTCCTAGTGTATTAGAATAAATCGTTCTTTCCGTATATAGCGCCATCTTTTGTTAATTCTAAAAAATGTCTTAAAATAAAACTTACTTATTTGTGCATAAGAAATCCAAATCTCCAATATATAAACGGGTTTCTATTTAAAATTTCAAAGTTGTCCCCAGCCCCACCCCCAGGGATGGGGATTAGAGAACTTGTTTGGTGATATTCGATAGATTTTTAAAAAATATTGAACACGTGCTTTTCAGCTTTTTATTCGACGTAAATTTTGCGAAATGATGTATTAATAGCCTATCATTCCGGAAATAACAAATATTTTTATTTAAAAATTATGAAAAGTCAATTGGACCTATAATACTATTAATTGATGTATTCGTGAGATCTATGACGTCATCACGGGCTCTGTGACGTCATTACAATAAAGAAAATTTTATGGATCAGGAGGGTGAAAGTTATGTCAGATGAAAGAGTTTTTCATTCCAAATTCAACGATGTACCACATAAGGGTATTTATTTAAATGATTACGCTAAATTTTTAATTTAATGTATATTTTCAACAGTGATCAATAACATTCAAAATGTGAAATAATTTTATAGGAGGTGTTCAAAATAATCTCCTTTTACTTCAACACAGGCGTCAGACGATCTAACCAGTTCACGTGTATGTACCACATATGTAACATCTCTAGCATAATCAGGGTAGACGCTTCTCTAATTTTAGTTTTTAAATTATCTACATCTGTAGGTTCTTCGTTATAAAAGATTTATTTTAAATATAACAATACAAAAAACTCTAGCAAGAGATAAGTCGCCAATCGGCAGAAGAAGTATCGGACGACCCCGCAAAAGATGGAGTGACAACCTTCCATAGAGGTATTAATCCGCCAATGAACAAGCAGAATTGCTTATAAAGAGGAAGAAGAAGAAGAAAATCTAAGATAGCACAGGCGATCTTGGAGGCCATAACTTGAGGTCTTTCATGGGTTCGTTAGTTTCAATTCATCTGTTTGGAAATGTGGCATTAAGGTAATTGATTACAATACCGCTATTATGTGGGGGTGCGCCATCTTGCTGCCATACCTTAACTCCATATTTTTTTGAAGAATATTTAAATGGTCAGAGATATCTGAATTTTGCGAAAAATGGGCCACGTTTTTTATAGGAGAATACTGAACCAACCGATGGCCTCCAAGATCGCCTGTGCTATAACCCATAGATTTTTTTGTATGAGGTTATTTAAAAGGAATCTTTCTTCTTTCTTCTTTTAATGGCGCTAAAACCCTTTGTGGGTCTTTGCCTGCTTAACAATGTTCTTCCATTCTGCCCTGTCGGATACTTTCCTTCGACACTTCCTGATGTTCACGGTTTTAAGATCTCTTTCTACGTCGTCTATCCATCTTTTACGGGGCCTTCCTCTTGTTCTGTTTCCTTGAGGCTTCCATCTCTGGACTACTTTTACAGCTCGATTATCTGGTATTCTTTTTAGGTGACCAAGCCAGTTTAGTCTTTGTGACTTTACAAATCTAACAATATCTGCGCTCTGCATTAGTTTATCCAGCTCGTCGTTCATTTTAATTCTTCACGAACCATCGCTGCATTGGGTTGGTCTAAATATCTTTCTTATTTTGCGCTCAAATAATATTCTCAGTTGATTTTCCTCAGTGGTTGAGAGGGTCCATGTTTTACATCCATATGTGACCACTGGTCTAATTACTGTTTTGTAGATTCTAAGCTTAGACTCATGATTCAGTAACTTACTTTTCATTAAGTTTTTGTATGCATAAAAGCAGTTATTACCGCTAAGAATCCGTGCTTGTATTTCTTGACTGATGTTGTTGTTGTCATTTATTATTGAGCCTAGGTAGGTAAAAGTGGAGGCATATTTGTAGGTATGGTTGTCTACCTTCAGATTCTCATGTTTATTCGATTTTGTGCACTCCATATATTTTGTTTTGCTTTCATTTATATATAGACCAAACGTATCAGCTTCTCGTTTCAGTTCTATAAGTGTTTCGCTTAATACCCTTTTGTTGCGGCTTATTATGGCAACATCATCCGCATATGCACATATTTGCATTGATCTTGTATTATTCAGCCGTTTATATCCAGTTTTCTAACAACAAGTTCTAAAGTTAGATTAAAAAGTGTTGTTGATAAGGCATCACCTTGTCTAACTCCATTTTCAATAGCAAAGGCCTGCGTCATATCTCCATCTATTCTCGCCATAGCTTTGAAACCATCCAGAGTCATTTAAAAGGAATCATTTAGAACAAACAACCTACAGATATAGACGATGTAAACTAAAATTAAACAAGCGTGTACCCTGATTACGCCAAACATGTCATGCGGTATGTACACCTGAGCTGCTTAGACCATTTGACGCTTTTGTTGAAGCAGAAGAAAGTCATTTTGAACACCGCCTATAAAATGATTTTACATTTTAAATGTTATTGATTATTGTTAAAAATAAACATTAAAGTTGACGTACTTATTTAAATTAATACCCTCATTGTAGTTCACGTTGCATTTGGGATAAAAAACCTTTTTCATCTGACCGAACTTACACTCCGCTGATCCGTTTAATTTCTTTCATTGTAACGACGTCACAGCACCCATCATTTCTAAAAATCATACAAGCAGTTCACCATGCTTCGGAGAGCACGTTAAGATGTGCATCCAGATTTAGCCAGACTGTTCACACTCCCTTTAAGGGGAAAATTCACTTATTCCAGATACCTAGGATATGAAAAGGATTGAGCTCTGGTGGGACTCTTTCAGAGTTATCGAATCATAGGTGACTAGTTTAAAATTAGTTTTACAATTAATACAATAAAATTAAAACAAAAATATGAAGGTCCTTCAATGAAAATAATCGACATGGGTGCAATCCATTCTGCTATTGGTTACTTTGTTGCCACGTGAATTAGTTCCTTAAATGTTTATTAAACTTAATTAATTTAATCATAATATAAAAAAAAGTTAATACAACTCAGCTAATAATTCGCCGTTGTAGAGAGTTAAATATAAATGAAATATACAATTTGCTATTAACTATAATATCTTAGTAATGAATAATGGCTCTAAAGTGACGTTAAAAGTTAAAAGCCCAAATATTTAATCTGCCTGTTAACGAACACTTATTACTTCTCACGGTGTTTTGCCAACCGTCTATTCTCTAGACAAAGCGTTCTCAGTAATTCTCTGGAAAAAGGAATGTTGCAACGGAAAGTCGGTGAACTTTAGTGAATGCAAGGTTACTATTTTCACATATAACAACTCCCCTTATTAATGAACAATTTTCCTTCGACTGATAAACATTAATTGATTAAGTGTCTGCCTAATGGAATTTCTGCGGGCGGATGAAGATGGTGGCTGATCCTAGAAGCAGATATTTGAAATTTTGGAAATTATATTGTTTTTTTTTATAAGTATAAGTTTTTAAAACGACCAGTGAATGTGATATTTTTAGTTGGATTGTTAAGATTAAAATTAGCAACAAATGCATATGTGGGATTTAAGTCATTATTATATATTTAAGTGGTGACTCTTCAGTTTCTGCTCGCAAACTTTCTATTGGGCTAAGGTGATGTAATCAAGGTTCTTTGGCAGATACAAATACTATGAAACCGTAATAGAATTTAGATCTAATTAAGGTTTTATAAACATGGATTAAGCAATGATAGTCTGCTCCATAGTTTTTATTACAGAGATTAGAGAGAGAAATAAGATTCATTCCAGTTTGTCATGTTTTTTTAATTTGTAGTATATGTTTTTTCCATGCAAGTTGCATATCGAAAATGATTTCTAGAAATTTAATGTCATCAGCGTAATTCAGAATTTGAATTTATAATTTTAGTTGTGGTTTAATCGGGTCACGTTTCTTTGAAAATCACAAGCACTAGCATGAAGCAGTTTTTATTCCACATTTTTTCAGATTAAGCGTTTTTAACAAATATTGTTCCAATAAGTCTTATTCGGTTTATATCTAAATACATCGTAAGAAATATTTAACTGAAAATATTTTTTTAGCGCCTATTCTAATATGTCGTAAACAAAACTGCTTATTTTTATTTTTCGAATAGGGCGTATACCACAAACCACAGTCGCTCCCGTGATTTCATAAGGTGAGTGTTGGCAGTTACAGTGTGTTTCATTAGAATAATCAAAAACTGTGTTTAAAGTGTCTGTTTTTTCAAGATGTCGAAGGTAAGTTACATTTTGATGTATATTATTTTCATTGAGCATGTTAATTTATTTATTGAAAGAATGAGGTTATATACGCCATATTGGAATGTCAAATAATATGTTGGATACGAGATATTTCTAAAACCATTCGACTGTTTATTACGACGTAAAACCCAAAATTTATGTTGTGGGTTACGCCGTATTAGAGCAGGTAGATGTATTATTGGTGCATAATTATTCACAGTATCATTCTATTTACCTTTTCGTACTCGCAAAAAAAATTGTAAAAAATAAACGATTTTACAAACTAATGAGAGCTTTATCGATGACCGGTGGTGTATTTTAGCATTTTATTTGTACATGTTATTTTTTTCATATCTCTAGTAGAGTAGAAAAAATGATGGCAATGGCTTTAAATCAAGAAACGAACAGCAATGAACCCAACTAAATCAGTTCAGATATAAATATGACATGTGCCTTACCAATTGGAAGTTGTTAACTAAGACCTTTTTCATCAAGATTCCTTTGATAATGATTTGATTCAAAAAGTATATGATTTGCCAGAGCAAGAAAACAAACCTGTAGATGAAAATCATAAATCAGCGCAAGCTCAAGAAGTGGCTCACGCGTAAAACGAATCAGATAAAGATAATTATCTAGCTTTGATGGGACTTACAGATACAATGAAGAAGTACTACGGAGGATGAACATATCCGCGGATTTGATCAAGATTTTAAAGGGCCGTAAGCTGCAGTACTTGAGACATATAATGAGAAATCAAGGAACATACAAGCTACTCCAATGCATTTGCAAGGAAAAATTGAAGGAAAAAATGCCCCAGGACGAAGAAGAATATCCTGGCTTGCTAACCTGAGAGCATGGTATAGAAGAACCTCAACACAGCCATTCCGTATAGCAACCAACAA
Source organism: Diabrotica undecimpunctata (assembly GCF_040954645.1). NCBI lineage: Eukaryota > Metazoa > Arthropoda > Insecta > Coleoptera > Chrysomelidae > Diabrotica > Diabrotica undecimpunctata. The sequence continues at coordinate 137,786,910 of NC_092807.1, forward strand.
AGTCATCATAGCCAGAATGATCGCCAACGTTCGGAACGGACAGGCACCCTAAGAAGAAGAAGAAGAAGAACAGATAAAATTATTTACCAATATGAAAATTTAGAAGAGCTTAAAGATAATTCTGATCCTGCGTTTATACCACCCGTAAAAGAAGCTTATGAAGCAGATGACTCGGAATACTCAGATGAAGAACAAAATGAAAACAATCCAGGTTAGTACAGTCCAACGGTTAAATATACCATCAATAAAATACTGAAAACCTAAATTTAATTCAATATACATTTTTTTACAGATACCAGAATAGTTGAAAAGAAAAGGAACAAATAAGTCAATAGTGAATTATGGGATAAAAAAGTTAACAAAAAAACATAATGATGGCAGATACGTTGGATACACAAGATCTAAAGACGGGACGGTTAAACACGCTGCAAAAAGAAACAAAAGAATACTCGGACCTAAATCTAATTCAGCGTTTTATGAAAAAGCATCAAATCGAAAAGCAAACATTTCTTGGTACGTTAGATATAAGAGAACGTATGGTTAGGCACTGGGTCAATGAAGGATCTGTGTTTGGAACAGAAAGTAATCAGAATGACATAAACAAAAATAAGACTAAGAAAAAATACATCAGCATATTCAGTAGAATAAAATAGAAAGCTAGAACAGTTGCGCCTATTTCCAGATACTACTGTTTCAACTATATAAAAGTAACTGTTTAGACAAAGATGTACTAACATTGTCAATCAGTAGGTTCCTAAAATAGTTTGACGAAATGAATCTTGCACTATTTAATCTTACAAAGGATCAGTGCGATTTATGCTCTGGCTACAAAACGCAATAAATTGAAGAAACTGTCTACCGGAATTATATTTTATCAATCGTAAAGAATAAGATTTGGACAAGAATAAAGCCCAAGACCAGGCTATTTATTGTTTTATAATGTACGTGCCGGCCGTCAAATTGTGTCATCAATTACAAGCAAGCGCATTGTATTACTAAACAAAATTGCAGGTACACAATTTTACTGTCTAAAACTTATCAACTCATGAAGGCAAAAATTTTGTATGAAACGAAATAGAAGGAGAACTATGTTGTTCAGTTATTGTAACCTGCATCATTAAACATCTGGTATCAGCTTTGGAGATAGACAAGAAACCTATAGTTTTATACTCGGACAGTTGCGGTTATCAAAATAAAAATGTCATTCTGTCAAATGCATTGTCTGAACTTGATGAGATATAACTCAATTCGTCTGAGAAAAAAATTAAACAGCCCATTAAAGGTGGCACACTTAATATGCCTAAAATATTTACCTTCTGGAGAAATTTTGTTTAAAACTAAATACGACTGCCCTGATGAAATATTACCACAAAGACAAAAATAAATTATTCTGGATGAATACCTACCCAAGCTACTATACAGCAATAGGAATTTCAAAGAAAAAATGGCTTGACCGACAAGAGATAAAGAAAGTTATTCCAAAAGACACACTTTACTTTTATGACTTAATAAAAGAATTACTATTTAAATGGGAATAAGCCACAATTAAAGGTTAAAGTATGTTAATTGACGTTTCAATTTCCACTTCAGAAATCGTTGTCAAAATACAAACATTAGTCAATTAAACAAATTTTGTTTTTTTGTTACTTAATGAAAAATTCTTCTAATAATTTAATTTTATCTGACTCATTTATATTGACAATTTAGACATACATTATGCATTTTAAAGTAGACGACTTTAAAATGATATTGCCAATATTGTTGAGTTGCGTTTCTGGGACGACTTTACTTGTGCCATGATGACAGTAAAAATCTCCTGTTAGTGATTCCATAGTAAATTATGAGGGGAAAAACCAGGAAAAAACCTCATAATACTCTCCCGACATGGTAAGTATTTGGTTGTGCATTTAGTTTACTTTCAATAAACACCAAATTCTGATTTTATATGTTTGTTATTTAAAAAACATTAATGATGTATCCTCTATATGTTACCGACTTACTAATACTGGTATTTTCCTTTTAATAACTTCCCCTTTTAATATGGGTAACCAGATCCTATTACATTCTGCCGATGAATTTGCGATACAATTGGTCTCATTTAGCATAATTAGAGCCGCTTCTTTGATTTTTGTCTTTTTACCATCCGTTTCTTTTAGGACTATATTTAAGTCATTCCATTGAAGCCTATATTCATTATTCTATGCGTGTTTACATATTTGAGATCTATCAAATTCTCTATTTTTAATATAAGATTGATGTTCACTTATTCTAACATTCAATGGCCTTGATGTTTCACCTAAATAAAACTGATCCATTCACAAGGTATTTTATAAATGCAATTCTTTGTCCTTTCTTGTTTATTGTTAGGTCTGGTTTTAGACAAAATAGATCTCAATGTGTTTATTGTTTTAAATGTTGTTGAAATGTTAAATTTATTTCCTATTCTTTTAAGTTTTTCGGATAATCCTTTTACGTATGGTATTGTTATTTTCCTCGTTTTATTTCTTGTGTATGCTGTAAGATCTCGTTCTAAGTTATTCTGTTCTATTCAGTCGATTGTTGAAAATGCCTTATTTAGAAACGATAAAGGATAATCATTTTTTAATAAAACAGATGTTAACAAATGTTTTTCCTCCAAGAACGAATTTTCGTTAGAACAAGTAACTTTGGCTCTATCATATAAGGATTTAAATATTCCCTTTTTAAAATTAATATTGTGATTTGATTTGAAATTTAAATATCTGTTAGTGTGTGTTGGTTTTTTATACACCTGTCGTCTACTTTAAAATGTATAATGTTTGTCTGAATTATCAATATAAATGAGTCAGATAAAATTAAATTATTAGAGGAATTTTTCACTAAGTAACAAAAAAACAAAATTTGTTTAATTTACTAATGTTTGTATTTTGAGAAAGATTTCCGAAGTGGAGATTGAAGAGTCAATAAACGTACGTTAAACTTTAATTTTGGCTTATTTCCATTTAAATAGTAATTACTTTTACATTCCACACGAAAATAGCTTCAGAACAATATTAATAAAATATTATGAAAATACAAAAGAAGAATCAAACAAGACGACAAAAAAAAACATAATTACAATAATTATCAACTAATAATAAAAATACCGTTCTAGTAACATCTGAAACTAAGACAAAACAATATATAAAACAGCAAAAACAGCTACAACAAAGAATGGTACAAAAAATAAAACTGAAAAAAAAACAAAAATAATAATAAGAACACGATTTAGTGTTCTATTTTGTAAAGATATACATTAGTTTTGTATTCAGTATGGATGAAAGTATGGATTTTTTTATTCAAACATATTAAAAGTTTTGTATTTTCCAATAATTATTATCGATTTAAAAAGTTATTTTATGAAAAATAAAATTAATTGTTTTAATTATTATCATTGTGTAATTTGTCTTAACCCACAATAGTTATGATGCTAATATGACACATACAAAAATATGTCGTACCCAATTAAGTTATATAATTACAATAAGACGGAACTCACTTACTGCCGTCATTTATTAAAATAAGTAACAAAAATATCCACGTAATCAAAAAACATTTAAAAAAAAACTTCTATCGAATACTTAAAAAAATATTCGTTTTTTCACCTCCTGTAAAATTTTGGATTTGTGGGATGCGTCCTATTAGAATATTGGTAACGATATGTTTTATTTGATAGAACATAATGGGGTCTGAATATAGGAATTAGAATATTAAGTGAAAATAAAAACTGGAATTTAGATTATGGCAGAATATTTAGTACATAGATCCTAAACTGATTTACGATCTATCTAGCGCCAACTATTTTTAAAATAAAAAAAGTAAAATAAAAGATACAGTCAATATATGAATAAAATCAAAAGAAATTGAAATAAAATATTTAAAGAAGAATAACAAACCTGTGACTTTTATAACGTAACACGATACTTCTTTTGTCTATTATTATAAATAGAAACTATAAAAAGCTTATAGGATCTATTTTGAGCTTTTATTATCGTACAGCGTAAGCGTTCCACATCATCGAACAGATAGAAGCACTTTAAAACGTCCATTAACAGAGTTTATCTACGGGGTAACAAAACATGTCAAATGTGCGTATTAAATTATAAAAAGGACCATGGAAAATTAATACTGGCTTTGATTTCACCGCGAATCATTGATCTACCGTTCTACCGAATGTATACTTAAATTAATCGGTGTGTAATGATCATGTTTGCTATATACGAAAACAAACGTCAGCTATAACAAATTCATTGAATCTTCTAACAAGTCTACTACTATTTGGACTAACTTGTCGTCGGTCGGTTTGTCTGCAAAAATCGAAAGACAATAAAATCAAAGAAGCGTTCTACTATTTCGAAGTATCCTTTTCGTCGAAAATAAGACCACCCAAAAAAATTAACGTTACTTTTTTATCGGAATATTCTTGTTATAAATGGGTCAACGGTGGCAATTATTTTCCTTTTTCCGATAGATTTTGATTTGAAAGACCAAGAAAGCTTTGGGAAGATTTGGGATGGGAGGATCGGGGATGATGAAGACACAGAAATCTGCTTAACAGTCGATCGAGGAGGAGAATGGCCACAGACCGTAATGGGTGGAAAGGTTTGATGAGGCAGGCCAGGGCTGGAATTGGGCTGTAGAGTCATGGGATAAATGGATGGATGATTTTTTTTCTTTACTTAGTTATTTTACAATCGTTTGTACATAAATAATTACACCTTTATTAATATCTATTATTCCTTTTGTTAATGTTGTACTGTTTCTTATTCCTTCGCTTAAAACTCAATTTTGATGTTCATGATCAGTGCAGTTGTCGACATGCGTTGTTTATCTTCTGCCACCTCTCTACAATGCATTTTTTCACAGAATAATTTAACTCTTTTCTGTCTAAAATAACAGATTTCTATCTGTTTGTGTAAGATGGCTAAGATGGCACTTATCGTTTACTTTTTAGTTATAGTAATTTAATTCAAGTAAGCCCTAGGATATTGCATAAACATAATAATTGTTTATTTAATCGTTTTCTCTACAATGAATTTTTTGCACAGAATAATTTAACTCTTTTCTGTCTAAAATAACAGATTCCCATCTCTTTGTGTAAGATGGCTAAGATGGCACTTATCGGTTACTTTTTAGTTATAGGAATTTAATTCAAGTAAGCCCTAGGTAAAATCTTTCATTTACATTAAGAAATAACTCTAAGAAAAACTTTAATATATAAGCGAATGAGGCCCCTTGTGCCTTTACTACAGAAAGTAATAAAATCTTAATTGCTTTTTGATTACATTTTTATTCAATTAGCAGTCTCACTTCAATTTAAAGTTCAATATAAAAGTTTTTAGGGTTGAAAATTTGGTTTAAATATTTTAAAAACTTAGTATACGGAGTATAAGTAGATCGATATGTAATCAACAAACTAATTTGAACTTTTAAACTTAGATAGGACGGATATTGTTAGTTACATAAAAGTTATTTAATGAAAATAGTAGAAGTAAAACTGTTCCGTATGCTAATGAATATTATACACATCCGTACATACATTTGTTTGCGTTTCAAATGTTGAATAAATTTTACAGATAAAGATATTTTTAGTAAATTTATATAGTTTTTGTTTCAATTAAAATAAAAGTTTGTTTTAGTAAATTCTAATAAGCCAACATTTTTTCATTAACTCTTTTTCTTCAGCCTATTTGCATCCACTCCTGAACAAAGGCCTCCGCATGAGTTCGCCACACTTATCTGTTTTGTGCTATTCGGTGCCAGTTTCTCCCCACTTTTGCTTTGATGTCGTCTAGCCACCGTTTTTGTACGATCGCCCTTGGTCTCCAATTTATAATGTTTCTCGTCCATTTTTTATTGTTTTGTTGTTAAAACTAAAAACCTCTTCAAAATCACTTCGGCCAGCTTGGCTCTAGCCAGCACGATTCTCAGTCGTTCGGCATTACAAATCAGGATTTGTCTCACACACTCATAAGACAACCACGTCCGCCTCTGCCTAACCAAATTTTTCCTTTGCTTTTCCACCTTCCTCACTCTCTGATTTATACTTGTCTTTACCCCTGTGTTGTCAACCTCTCTTCCTACCTCTGCAGGCCTAGTGTTCTGCCTCCTCGATAGCACCTTTCTCACATAGTTGTGGATTTTGTTCCACTAGAGCTCATTCATCACCATCTTCTCTACTATCTCTCACACCGACTCAAACACTCTCTCTAGCTCATTTCATTCATTTACCCATCTAACACACTCTAAAAGGATATGCGAGACAGTGTCCAAAGCCCCACAATACAGACAATTGTCCAATTCGACTTTTCTGAACCTGTGCAAGTAGCTACGGAAACTCCCGTATCCTATGAGCACTTGCATCTGATAGTAGTCTACGCGCCCGTGCCCGCACATCAGCCAGCTCCGCAGATTCGGCATCAGTGATTTCGTCCACTGTGCCATATCCCCCGTTGCATCCCACTCATCATGCCACATCCCTCTTATATCTCCCTATTTCTCCGTTGGAATATTCCTTCTCTCTCTCTCTCTCTTTTTCTCTCTCACCAACACATGTAAGGAGACACAGCCAATAATCACCCATAGGGAAGCAGAAGACACAGTCCTGTAAGCCGCAGCAGACTAGTTCTGTCCACGCGTACCAACAACCTCTTGTACCATACCAGTCACACTTCATACTGGTGCGCGTGTAAAACCTTCCTCCTTTAGGATTTGGATCCCCCGATATTGAGCATTCCTCACCCCAGCGCAGCCGCCCTTTCCGCCATCTTACGGGTCACCTCCCGTTCGTGTTCCCCCAACTTCTATTCATAGGTAAAACCACCCCTACGTACTAAACGTACTTCGTGAGAGTAATCTGCACACTCGCACAATCAAACACAATTCTATCTCTCTTTCTCGAGCCTTTAAGAACTACCGCCTCTGTCTTCTCCGCTATGAGACTCAAACCATGGTCATTCTTTCAGTTTTGGATTAGAACACTTTTATACCATACCCGGAACAAGAGTTTCTCCCTGTCCCGCGTTGCTACCAGCATCGCGAGATTATCCGCTAGTGCGAAGGTGGTAATTCTTTTTCCAAATTTGCAATCGATGATTCCGTCGTATGCCAAGTTCCACAGTATCTGGCCAAGAACGGACCCCTGGGGCACTCAGCCGTAAAGTCTACATTCGCGCCTCTCTCAACCGTGATTTGCCTTTTGGACAGATAATCCGAGACGATATTCATCAAATATTCCGAACAGTCGACGTCAAAGAGAAGTAGAACCGCCCACTTGTTGCGGCCTCCCCTCTCCTTCACCGTCCGGAACACCATCATCACCGCATCTACCGTACTCTTACCCTTGCAAAATCCAGACTACCTTGGAGACAATCACACAGAACTCTCTATCACCCCTTCGATTCGTTCACGCAACATTCTCTCATACACTTTACTTATGTTCGAAAGAAGAGAAATAGGCTGATACTTTCCAGTCCCTTTACAAACATTTAACCGCCTCTGGCGGTATTCCGTCTGTACCGGGAGCCTTGCGCAACTTAAGGGACTTCAGTGCCAACGCAAGTTCTTATGGAGAGAAGAACATTGGTCATAACTGGTAGAACACAACTGTTGAATACCCTTTTCTTTAAATGTATTGGTATCTTTTTGTTTTTCAACACAAAACCCTAGGTCATTCGGATTCTTCTAGTTATCTCGTTCATTCACTAATCGGAGAAAATTAGCAATTAATTTCTCCACTCTTTCTCTTGGATTGCTCTATCCTCCAGTGTTGCCTTAATTCCGCTGATTCATGGTAATGTTGGTCTACTTGCATACTTTTTTGAGCAGGTTCATAATAATTAATAAGTAAAATCATTCATTTACATCCCACATCCTCATCTCATATCCTCTTTACGTCAAAATACCATATGAATTGCCTTGTTTATACCCTTTTTGACGTTGAATGAACTTGTGTATACCTACGTCTTCTAATTTCTTCGTTTGGTACATGTTCTATTCTGAACACTCGGCAAGCTCTTCTGATAAAATACATTTCCATAGTATCCACTTATCTTTTGTTTTTAACTGGCATTTACCAACATTTGGATCTACAAGTTAGTAATGGTTCTATATTTTTCTAATACTGTTGTATATATTGATATTTCGTTTTCATTGCAATAGAATGGTCGCAAATTAGGGTTGCTAGCTGGTAAACACGCGAGGTAATAAATATAAAGTAAAAGACAGCTAGCGCGCAACGCTACTTATTTGAAGTGTCAGTTTGTGTATGAGATTTTAAAACGCGTCAATAGATATACAATAATATACATATTATCACTTGCCAATCCAGTGTCGTTGCGCGGTAACTCTATTTTACTTTATATTTGATATCTCGCGCGTTTTTAACAGCTGGCAACCCTAATCAGGCAGGCAACCTGAAATTATCATATTAAAAAAAAAATTAGCTTTAGTTTGATACAAAAAACATGCAGATACGTTATAAACAGCGTATTTTATGTAAAAAATAAATGAGTGAAGTGAATAAGTGAATGAAATCGTACCGAAAATTTAGTTTTCAGGACGGCTGCAGAAAATATTATTTCCATAAATTTAATAGAGTTCGTTATTATAGTATTCCGACGCAAACATACTGTTTAGAAAATGTACAAATCTTGCAAGAGATTTTTAACAATTATTTTAAATTCAGATTTTTATTACAAACAATTTTAATAGTTTTTTATTTGATATATTTAGACAAGCAGCGATTGAACACTACATAATTTCTAATTCCCTTTCCAATGATACATTTAGTGTTGGAATTGTATCCAATTCATTGTCAGCATACAAAATGAAAACCACAACCCAACGCAGTTTGTAGTTTTGTAGTTATCCGAATATCAGCGCTTTTGTTTTGTGGAGATCCCCAGCAAATCAAATTTCATACGCTATTCTCATATGAGTTTGTTTATTACTATTTTTGTAATTTTTTTTGAAGTTTAGTATTAATATTTACTACTAAATTTTTTTTTTTTATTTCTTAGCAAAAAATGAATTTTAAAACCAATAAAAAGGATTGGTTAAATACAGATGAAAAGTGTATACGGTGTATATTATAGCTTTAAATAAGCTTATTATTTTATAATATTTTAAATTTTATATTTTTGTAACCAATTTTTAGACGCCGTAAACTCGTCTTTTACCTTCTCTCGTTTATTGCTTAAGAAACGCTCATTGTCAAACACGTCAAACTTTCCGTGTATGAATTCGTCTCAATAGACTGTTAGAACTTTATTTCTGTATGCTCTTCAGATAGTCGGGAAGATGCAAACTCAGACACAGAAAGTCGGCGAATGTGTCCTGCTATTTCCACTATTCTAGTGTAATGCTGCAAAAAGCGCCAGCTATATGGTTAGCCTTAAACAAAAACGATTACCGTTTTCTGTCTTTTTGAGTTATACGAACGGTGTAAAAGATATACAAATGTTAGTAAGAGCTTTGCTATGGCTTTGATGGTTGAAATGTTGATAAGGGTAATAAAGTTTTTAATTCCTTACAAAGCAATGCGACTGATATGGATGAAATTTCACTCATATTAAAATATTGTAGTCCGTTCATTGATAAATATATAACACACGTTATCAACTGTTGCAAGAAATGCTTATTGTACGCCTCGTCATTAGATTATGTCTTCAACTCATCTCGCTTCCAAGACGTCATATAGCATCGTTTCTCTTTGTCTCCGTCTCTCTCCCTCACTCCCCCTTCTCTTTCTCTTCTAGCCAGGTCATTACATATTTCTTTTTATTTTATTTTATTTTATTTACGTTAGATTTAATAAAGTTTCCTATTAATGTTTTGATGTAGTTTTGCCCAATACAAATTTGGTTTTGATCTAGTTTTTGACGTGATCAGTTGATTAACGCTTTTAATCAACGGATACTTTTTCACAATTTTGAGTTAATATGGAAAAAAACATGTATGCCTGAATTCTTCAGCGAAATAGTGATGTATTCCCATGATATGATATATTCCATATTTTAAATAAAAGGTTTGTGGTACTATAAAGAGAAAGGGGTTGACAAATGACAGATATCCATATTGTTATTTACAATAAAAGTCGACAGGATTTTCCCAAAATCCAATGATTATTTTCAAACGTTATTCAAACGTCAGGGTGCGTTCTTTTCAGTGGCCAAATGTATATATATATATATATATATATATATATATATATATATATATATATATATATAGCAGTTAAAAACATGATAACTGAAATCATGGACGGCTTAACGTACCCTCCGAGGCACGGTGAACTGTTCGAGTCATTTTTAGAAATAGAAATGTCGTTGGTGCCGAGATTCAAACTCGTGCACTCTGGCTTAGAAACCCAGTATCTTGCCGCTGAGTTACGGCCGTCCAAATATGTATCATATCGTAGAACCGTAGATAAGGCATTACGAGGAGGTAGAATAGACTAGTTCTCTCAAAGGACTCTCAGATAAGTACTTCCTTAAATACAATCAGAATGGTGAATGGAGAACCTAAAATAATCTTTTAGGGTGCACTTTCCTAAGTCTAAAACAAAACTCACACCAGTAAATACATTGCAGCAAACTGTACCAGATACCATGGTTTATGATGCCAGGAAAAACTGACATGTAGCAAAAGAATTTATGAAACAAAACAAGCCAAACCTAGCAAAATTGAACAGGAAAAAGCTAAGTCCCTGAGGCAAATAAGTTTGATGACATACGCACTAAAAACTCCATAGCAACTACAGATTTTTACACTACATGCTGAGGAGCCGTGTGATACTCAGTGTCAGCTCAAGTTGTCAGAGAGTGTCCACAAGTTGAGATTTAACTTGTCTCTTATAAATTGTGGAGTTTTGGTGGAGTTTTAACTTCCCTGTTACGTCTGACCTGGTCATTTATATATAAGCATTTAGAAGTCTAAAATCATGAAATTTACGTAACATAAAATTAAATGTGTATTATTAAAATACTAAGTGATGTACATCTAAACCTGGATTAGATTAGTAATCAGCAGATAGACCTAATATCTAAGAGAGCGGTAACTACGTTAATGGTAGTCAGACGCACTCATGCTTAAATTTGGAATTGCATACCTTAATTCTTTTGGCCTTTCGGCATATGACCGTTAGTGAAACCATTGCCCCTACGAGTCCGTCTCCAGTGGCACGCTAGCTATCCAAGGTGAACAGGTGAACGCAGGTAGGAGTAAGGTCCTTACATTGCACATTGGACAAATCGCAGCCAAGGAGTCTACTTCTCTATCACTTATCTCCAAAGTAGAAATGTACTACAAGCTGACGTCAAGCTTATAGCTAGATGTTTATGCGGAATAAGAGTAGAGTGGATAGACGTAGGCTAGTCGCGGATACTAAGAACGCAGACCGTTGACCAGAACATCTAGCATCTTGCGTGCGTGCGTTTCTCCGATCTCGACACTGCAAATGACACTTTTAAAAATCAATACTACAAAATATTACAGAAAATGTGCTAGTTTATAATTTTAGTTATTATTTAAACACTTCAAATCAAAATCATAATTTCACGTAATATAACTGTTTTATTTAGCAAATTTTATTGTTTAGGTTTAATTGTATTTCATTGATATTTCCTGATTGTAGAGAAAATACAGCCTGTTACTCAAAATAGAAATTTTACTTTCCTATGCTTCCTCACACTTGCCAACACTGGCGACACCTCCACTCATGCCGAATAATCCCAATCTAACCTTGTTACAAAATATACCATTCAATGATTATGTTACCATGCTCTAGAAACTCTAAATGGATGTTAAAATTAAAGTTATATTTTAAGACATTATTACTATCAACGATTAGTATCAATTAAAAATCCTTTTAGCTAATAATTTCATAGAAAGCATTTAACCATATTTCTCTACAGAAATCTAAAGTTGACATACTTCCGCGAAACACGGAAAAGGTATTTTCGTGCCTCCTGTGCCTTCACGTTAACATTTCTCTTCGTTAGATAACAAACTTAATGGGTATTATGTGCTTTTGAGAATAAACAAACTGAGCAAACTATGAATATTCTTATGATTTATCTCTAAATATTTACCGTACAAAAATAATACTTGGGAAAACATATTTTCTTGTATATAAGTAGGCACAGGCTCAAAATAAATGCTCAACTTACAACTGTAATATAAAAAAACACAGAGACATGTATTATATATATATATATATATATATATATATATATATATATATATAATATATATATTATATATATAATATATATACATATATATTATATATATATGTATATATATATACATATATATAATATATATGTATATATATACGTATATATATATATATATATATATATATATATATATATATATATATATATATATATATATATGGTTTCAACTGTTTTCCGGGTTTGACTCCGCGTTAAATAGTTTTGGCGACGTTTCGGCAAGGTCACACTTGCCATTGTCAAGTCAGATTAGTTCTGCTTCTGCTTCCAGTTCTCCTAGAAAATCAACAACAATCAAATGAAACCAAAACTATTTAACGTGGAGTCAAACCCGGAAAACAACTGAAACCACATATAGCTCCCAGGGAAATTTTAAATCCAATATGTATATATATATATATATATATATATATATATATATATATATATATATATATATTCTTTTATAGGGTTTTGTGACTAGATGAGCATTAACCATATAGATGTATTTGGTTTTGTAGTCATCGATTGGGCTTTAAGTAAAACTCTTTACGGTCTGTTTGAGCTTTCCACTTTATTTAACTCATTATCAAAACATACTAAAAATATAGCTCCATTATAAAAATACAGTTGTTATTAATATACAGTCTTAACTTTGTGAAGATGCTATACTAAAACTACTAGCGTAACCTAAAATAACGAATTTAATTTATGTACCTATATATTTTCTTTTTTCCTTTTATCAGTTTATCAACTTGTTTGTTTATAAAATAGTATATACACTCTACACTGTACGTGACTCTTCTATTTTTGTTAGATATATTTTTAGATTAGTTTTTACATGAACCAGAAGAATAGAACTCATACAAAAACAAAAAGGATACTTCAGTCGTCAGAGACGAAAATGCCACTGAACCTCTAAATATTTACCGCCGGGCTTCCCCCTAAACCCTTCTCGTAGGGGGGTAAACACGAAAAAAAATCGATTTACCAAGAATCTGTACACCGTAGAAAAAAAATTTCAAATAAAAAATGTAGCTGAGATAATTTTAAATAAAAATGTTTATAAGCATTTTTTGTGTAGAGTAAACCGTTACTTAGAAACAACGCTTGAAGCGACCGTCGATTTTGCATGTCAGTTACGCTCGCGAAATCAGTGTTCAATCAAATTTGTATCAGCTCGACGGTAAAAATTCGATATCCTTTGAAATAAGTAAACTATCGACAAAAATAAGATGCGTTTTAAGGGTAAAGAGTTCAGCTTTCGTATATAATTTTTGTATTTGGCCGCAACTAAACTCAGATTTTATACAGGTGTTAAATAAAAATCTTGGCGCAATTTTTGCCATTTTTTATGATTCTCACGAGATCAATAAAATAAATAAAAGATTCTGAAAAAGCTTTATATCTGTCAAGACTTATCCTGGAGCAGACTAAGAGACAGACCACGTTCCACTAGTGGAAGTATTTCGAGTCAAACTCAAAACAGTGCAGAAAAGGAAAGCACAATCATACGACCTATATATGCTGAAAGACCTCGATACGAGGATGACAGTCTAAGCCACGTTAAACGAGCAAGTGACTGCAATTAGAGACGAAGCGAACGAAGAACAAACGATCAGACATATTATAGAAATAGTGCAAAATGTAAAGGATAAACACTTAAAGACAGATAGATTAATGAAGAGAAAATCATGGATAGCAGATGAGATCCGATCCTGAAACTAATAGACGAGAAAAGAGAAGCCAAAAATGAGCCAGACAAATATAAAACCATAAATATATTAATAAGAAAGAAAATCAGACAAGCGAAAAAGAAGAAGCAAGGGAAAGATGCAAAAAATTTGAGACTCTGCAGTCAAAGTACAGTAGTTCCAATGTACATACGAAAGTTAAAGAACTCACAGAACAGACAGAGTAAAATAAGAACGTATAAAGAATATCTAGAAAAACTATTTGAAGACCAAAAAGATAACACCGTTGAGCTAGAAGAAGAGGTAAATGATGGACCAAGAATATTACAGGAGAAAGTTTATTCCACAAAAACACAGTTAAAGGATGGCAAAGCGACAGGCCCTGATAATATACAAGCAGAACTACTCAAACTAATGGACAACGAATCAATAGCAATAATTGCAAATATATTCAACAACTATTTAAAAGAGAATAAGCCACAATTAAAGGTTAAAGTACGTTTATTGACATTTCAATTTCCACTTCGGAAATCGTTCTCACAATACAAACACTAATGTTTGTTTGTCAAGCGTAGTTTCTAAGAGAACGGTTCATTCTATATAAAAAATGCTTATAAAAATTTTTATTTTAAATTATCTCAGCTACATTTTTTATTTGAAACATTTTTTTCTAGTGTGTACAGATTCTTGATAAATCGATTTTTTTGCGTTCTTACCCCCCGAGGAGGGGGGTTTTAGGGGGAAGCCCGAGGCTAAAAGTAGTAAACTTTTTTGACTCTTTTTGGGGTACCAAAAGTAATATTCTCTGCAAAATTTAGCTTGATCGTATGATTTTTAGGGATGAATTATCTGATGAATGGACTAGGAAACAAAACAGCACCCTACTGTTACATAAAAATATGAGTCATATTAAAAACCTGTAAACATGTTTATTCACTAATATGTTTTAGATTATACGAGACCCTTCGACCAGCTGGCATAAACTCCAAGTAATAAAAAAACTGGTTCCATTCGAATCTTTCGGAATTAGGCCTGTCCATTCGAGGCAAAACTAGGTATATTGAGGTCAACATCCATGGGGTTCTAGAGCAGCTGTTTTCTTATAAATATGAGGGAACTTTTATTTTGAAAACAGTTAATATCTGACGACCCGCGCCCGCGATTTTAATTGTAGCGTTCGTATAAAATAAATTATGTATTATTAGTGGTTAAATAAACTGATATAAATTATCGTGCTTTTTAATAAATTAAAATAAGAACCTTTTAATAAAGAATTAATAAATAAAATAGAATAAGTTATAAATTAAATAAAGACATAACAATTAATAAATTCACAACACTACTTTGACCCGTCTGTTATTGCTCCCATGTGTATGCAACCTTTATCGCAAACTATTACATAGGACCGAGAGAGCTGTAATGTTTACTCATTTTTAGTATTTATTAAAACAAGCACCAGAGTTTTTTTTACTAATGAAAAAGGCAAACAATAAATACAAAAAAAAACAATACTGATTATCTTTGAATTTGGAAAAACTTCTCCCATCTTTTGTGTACTTCTTATGTGGCTTTTATAATATGTGATGTTTCTTTTATGGGTAGTAGATTACTACTAGGTATTCTGTGTATCTAATAGTTTTAGATCTAGAACAATTTTTGCTCTGATTAGTCTATCTATATTTTATTGTAGCAATCTTGAGTTTATTAGAATGAAGTCAATTTATATATATATATATATATATATATATATATATATATATATATATATATATATATATATCCTATATATATTATAAAAAAAGCAGAAACGAAAGAGAATATAAAACGATATCGATATCCCTACTTGTCTAATAAATATCAACTCAGTAAGCATACCATAAATTTTTAACTAAAGTAAGACACAAAGAATGGGAGGAAGAAACTGTACCTGAGATAAACTGCCTTGTAGGTTTCAATAATTTTATTTTGCACCAGAGAGAGATACTTTATATCAGAGGCGTATTTGAAATCTATTTTTAGACATACTCATATAGGAATATAAATTCCTCTCTGTCAAAAACATTATCAAATAAGTTTAGTTGATACATGCACTTTATATACCTTGTTTATATACCATTAATATCAAGAAAGGAAGCCAATTTAATTATCTTAGAATGATCCTTTATACAAGTTGACAAGTTCCTTTAAAGAGACAAGTAATTATAAGATTTCTTATTTAAATGTACTAAAGTAAGTGGGATGAAAATAAAGAATTATTGATGATGATTCATAAACAAATATTTATTCATAAATCTAAATTTTGGAAAAAGTCAAATATGTAGCAATACGTAATTGAGATAAAATACCAATTATATTTTGTCAACTTTCCTTTGGATCATAATTTAAAGCTAAATTCAAACAAATAGTGTGTTATTATATTTGGTAATTAAATTAAATTATGTAGAGAAAAACAAAAACTTAAACGTTATTTTGGACGACCAACTTAGATTTATAAAATAGTAGTGAAAAAATTAGTTCAAAAATCATGTTGTTCTCTGAAAATATTATATAATAATAGACATATTCTAAACAAAACGTTAAGAAAAAATTTATGTGAAGCTCTCGAGTTATCTAATTTTAAATACTGTGATTTTGTTTGTGGTTTTTGTTTAGACAGTGACAGTAAAAACCGTATACAGAAAGTCTAGAATGCGTGTATTAGGATTTTTTATGGTTTGCGCAAATTTGATCATATTTCACATTTATATAAGGATATTAATTGGCTTAAAATGAATGACGGATGAACTCTTAATTTTGCTACCTTCTTGTTAAATATAATAAATAATCCTATTTCACCAACTACGCTCAAGAAACGCCTTATATTTCGCAAGGATATACATAACCTTAATATCAGGAAAAGCATTAAACTAACAATGCATCGCCATATTTCAAAAATATTTCTCATATTATAATGCTGTTAAAATTTTTAATTCTATTCCTAATCCTTTTCTTTCCTTAAATATAAATACATTAAAATAAAATATAAAAAATACCTGTTAAATATGTTGTAATAAGTAAATAATTTTTAGATCAGGTAAATTATCAATTTTTAGTTTATTAATATTGTAGACCAATTAAAATATTTATCCAATCTTATTAAATGGCAATTTGTAATTTTCTTTTAATAGTATAAATAACATAAAAGCCATTGTTTAAAGTATTTTGAACTAAGTGACAAAATAGTATTGTATTAAGGTTCTGGTTTGGTTCAGTTGAGTAGCCATGAGATAGACTTACGCCAAACTAGGGCACGATAATGATTTTTTTTATGTAATTGATTATAAACTTGTATTCTCTTAAATAAAGTCGTATTATTATTATTCAGATTTAGCCATACGGCTCACACTACATCCAAGGGGAAAATTCACTCATCCCAGATACCTATGGTATCAAAAGGATTGAGCTTTGGTGGGACTCTTTCCGTGTTATCGAGCCCTAGGTGACTTGGTATGCTGGAGTATCTCCCAAAAATTTTCGTACACATCTGGACGTCGCGATGAGTACAGCTTTCTGCATGGCCTTATAGAGATGTTCATTTAGACCCAGTTTTTTATGTTCTCTAAGAGGTTTTTGGGAATAACACCAGTAGTATAATAATAGGTACTGTCTGGATACTTTCCATTCTTCATTGTCTCCTAATTTGTATTTCTGGATCTCTGTACTTGGCGATCTTTTTGTTGTATTTAACACGCAAATTATTGGTGTTAGGTATCGCCACATCAATAAATGTTGTTTGCCTAGTAAATTTATTAACTGGTATGAGATCCAGTCTATTATGTGCCACTGGTTGGTCTGTGAGCACAGTGCGGTCCCAGTATAGCTTGTAGTTATTATTTTCAAGCATTCTGTCAGGGACGTATTGATAATAAGGAAGATGGTCGGTTTGTAGAATTCCCAGTTTATCAGCTAGTTCTTGGTGGATAATTTTTCCTACTGAGTCATGGCGTTCTTTATAATCACTTCCGACAAACGCCTGGTAGCCCATGGTAAGATGTTGGATGGTTTCTTGGGTTTGGCATCCATATCGACATTTTTCATTTTGGACTTGAGGATCTTTAACAATATATTTCAGGTAATTTTTAATTGAAATAACCTGATTCTGAATGGCAAGTAGAAAGCCTTCAGTTTCGGGAAATATCTTTCCTGAAGTGAACCAATAGTTCGGCGCTTTATTGTTGATAAATTCTTGGCTGATCTCATTGAGATGTCGCCCATGCAGAGGTATAAGCATCTAGGTGCGCATGTTTTCTTGCTTTGTCAGGTGGTTTATGCACATTTCTTGTTACCTCAGTTTGAGCGGCGTTGTAACATCTACTGCGCAAATTGCTCGATGTAAAGTAGATGTCTCAGCCTGCACCTGAAAATATGTAAGGTCTTAAATTAACAACCTGTTTATCGAGTTGTTCACCTATGTCCATAAGTTCTCTCCTTCGTTAATATCACGGTAATGTTGTTCTCTCTACTGCACTGCGTGGATGGTGTTTTTGCGCCTTTGTAAAAGGTGTTCTTACTTTCCGCTGAAGACTCTCTATATCTATTTTTGACCACTTTATAATACCAAATGAGTAGCTCAGCGCGGAATGCCTTAAACAAATTTTTACTATTAAGATATGACCGATTTAGTTGTCTTACTCTTCGTACGAACTTGGAGGTTAGTTTTCATTTGTTTACGGTCAATTTTCCGCACTTGCTTTACTCCGATATATTTGTACATATTATTTTCACCCATTGCCTCGATGTTTTGGCCATCTTGCATTTCAAACCTCCGGGCTGAACCAATCCTCTGACTATATTTAGTATACGGCACTTGTCTAGTCCAAAATGCATACTGATATCATTTGAGAAAGTTTCTACAGCTTTTAGCATCTGATCTAGGTGGAAGAACAGATTCGTCACAACAGTATTCTTATTTTTGATGCTAAATGAGTCAGTGGAGTTCAGCAACTGAGATAGTGGGTTCATCGCTGGGCAGAACCAAACCCTGTAAAAGGCCTGGCTTAATTGGAATATCTTCAGTTTCGACATTGCTTTCACCAGGTATTTGAAGGTGAATTTTAGTCTTCCAATCTGACATTTTATACTTGAAAAAGGTCACGAGATTGTCATCGACTTTATATATTTTCAATATATCTATAAGCCATTCATGCGGCACTGAATCAAAAGCCTTCTTGTAGTCAATGAAGGCAGTAAAATGTTCCTTTTTTGGTGTATGCCTGTTTAGAAATGACTGAGTGAATAATAAGTTGTTCTTTGCAACCCATGGAGCCCTTAGCGCATCTTTACCGTTTAGGCTCTATGATATTGGTTAGAGCACAGTGTTGGTAGATACGCTGGGCTACACAGGATGTGACTAGTATTATTATTATTATTATATTTGTAATTACATTTATGCAATATTCAAATTTTCAATTTTTTACATATTTTCCAAGCTACATTTTACTTGGAATAAACGAGCTTATGCTTTTTGTGTATCAATTTTCATCCTTTTATTTAAGGAGGATATTTTGTCCATATCCTGTAAAAAGAATGCCACAGCTGCATTTTAAAACCAGATAATTGCATGCTATTTTTCACTTGACATAGATTTAAGAGATGTAAAAAACTGTATTATCCCTTATCCTATAATCTTCTTTCGGCAGTAAAATGCATATCTGGTTATTTTCATATACGCGGTTGCCACTGATGGACTTAGAAAATTATGTGAATACGAAATCGGTTTAGTTGCAAAAAATATGGTACTTTATTATAAATCTCATTCTTTAAAGAAGTATAAAATCGGGTATGTTCGGGTAAAGTAATGTATTTTTGATGTTTGTAAAAATATTTTTGGAATTTGCTGACACACGATAATATAGTTATCAGAGAATATAAGCGCATAATTCTAGGCATTAAGTTGACAATTTAAATTTTATATAACAATAGGAGTATGAAAAAAAAACAGTCAAAACGATGTGCAATGCTTAGGGTTAAAAATTGTTTTAATAATGTTACTTATCGATATCAATAGAGTGTAGTGTCATTTCAGCATCACTGCTTCGTCGGACACTTGGGCTGATACAAATTCAAACTCGAAAAATCCAACGAATGTCTCCTAAATTTTTACCACTGCAGTGTTTAGCTTACAGAGGTGCCATCTACTTTGATGGCCATGAACGAAAACGATTTACTAAAATCACTTTCTGTCCTCTGGGCTATACGAAATGGGCAAAAGGTTAAATCTTTTAGCAAAAGCTGCTATCATCGGTTTGTTGAATTGAATAGCCAAATATATGGCCTAGAAGGGCAAATTCGGTAAACTTCCCGTGCTCTAATCGGTATCAATAGAGTGTTATGACGTCATTTCAGCATCCTTGCTTCGTCTGACATTCGGTCTAATACAAATTCGAACTCGGATAGTCCAACGAATGTCTCCTAAATCTTTACCACTGCAGTGCTTAGCGTACAGAGGTGCCATCTACTTTGGTGGCCATGAACGAAAACCGATTTAATAATATCGTTTTCTGTCCTCTGGGCTACACGAAATGTGCAGAAGATTATACGTTTTAGGTTGTGAGAAAGTTGTGAGACATGATATATTCTTTATAATATTATGATTTTTCAGTAACACCTTTTTCATTAATTTAATCTTTTAAGTTATAACTACGATAATATTTTTAATTAAACCACGTACTTTTTATTTGCAGATCATCAATTTTAAGTAAACAAGCAATATAATGTATCTGGAAATTACGTAGAATACTATAATTCCATTACATAACTGACCTTGTAAACAATCAGGAGCTCACATTCGGTGTCTCCTGTGACTAATTTATAATAGAGGATTAAGCCTTGCTAACACAGGAAAACGAGCAAAGTGAGAAATCCAAGTAATTTTGTGTTGTCCTAATGTCCACTAATTCAGTTTTGTAAATCTCTGGGTTGTTTCATTTGGAGAAATTGTTATAAAAGGAAAATATATTACTTTTGCTTTGTATTGCTATACATATAATAATAAAGGAATAATGAATTTTTATTTAATTTTTTTCTTTTGAAAATAAAAATAAAATAAGGAGAAACAATTAAAGCAGTCAATTAGCGAAGCAATATTATTTGGTAAAAAAATCGGATGTATTAAGTTTGATAAAAATGGCTTACATACTGCACAAAACAATTATTATTTTTATTTAGGCACAAATATAAGTAGATCATACACTATTATTCATATACCATCTAGATCATACACTATTATTCATATATCCATATACCATCTATTCCAGCTGCTTTACCGCTTTTCATTTTTGTAATTGTCGATTCTACTTCTTCCAAAAGGACTTCTGGTACATCTTCTTGGTTACTGATTACTTCTTCAAGTGTGTCAGAGGCTTTGTATAGTTCGCTGTAGAATTTTTGTACGCACGAGTTGTATTATTTCATTTCTGTCTGTAATTCTAGTGTTTTCGTTTGGTAGAGCAACGATTTGCTTCTTCCCAAAGATTAATGCTTTTCTTGATTTCTTATAGTTTTTCCTGTTTTCGATTTTATTTTCTTTAGAGGTTTTAGATATTGTAGAATGTCTTGTACTTGTCTGTAAAATAAAATAAAATACACTTCTTCTAGATATTAGAGTAGTGATTACACAAAACCGTAAAGATCTGAATTAAATGAAGTTAGTATTTTTATTTTCTAAAATACCATTATGTTTTGTTTGTTTGTTTTTGAGCAATTTTAAAATGGTATATAGGTAGATGACTAAGAGATATGGAATTTAACATCTGCTCTTCGTTGCTCAAATGTACTAGATTATGATATAAAAAATTAATAAAGAATTCTAATGTAACTCAATTTATTTTTTTATCTATTTATTTACGAAAAGATTTAAATTAAATTCGTTTTGTGCATGTAAAAACTTAAGAATAAAAACCCACAATTTCAAGAATTGTATTTTCTAAAAAAAAAAAACTTCCAATTCAGTAATAACATTATCTCAACAACGCTTTCTTTTCCTTTTCTTCGGAAGCAGTTATTGTTAGCTGAAATTGTAAATAGCTTCCAATTTTTGCAGTGAAAATTACCAGTTTTTCTCTGCCTTTCAGAATATGATTGGACACTGGACGTTTTATTGTATTACTCACTGTCGAACGCCCTCGTAGTTGTAGCGGAAGAACGATCGTTTTACTTTTCTTTATTTTTATTATTAGATTGGTTTGTAAAGGAAAATCAAAAGAACTTAATTTTAGGTAGAAATGTTTGTCCTATTTTTTGCATATGAATCGTAGTATAAATAAATACAAACAGTGATAAATCGTTAGAACAATAATAATTAAACTAGTTCATTTAAATTATTTGGTTTATTTAAATTTCAATTCAAATCACTATACGCTGTTTGATACAAAAATTTTGACACAACCAATGAGAAAGATACTTTTATGTGTTTTTTCGTAGTAAAAATCTAAGTAATTTTGGCGTAAACAAGTTTGGTATTGCAAGTTTTTATCTAAGAGTCATCGAAAGACCTTATTTTCTATTAAAAAGAGTAAAATCACATTCAACTCCTCCACAGATAAAAAAGTTCTTTTCTAATAGATAGGCTGTTAGCAAATTTAAATTATCTATCTATATAAAAGGCTAGGACAACAACTCGCACTGCTTGTCCGGTAGGATACCTCCTAACGCCACCTAGGAAAGAAATCTGAACTACCAACGGACATTTCAATCTCTTGAGTCAATCATATTTTGTTTTTGAAACGATACCTTTAATTAATACTAATAATATTAATTACATATTATTATAAATAATAATACGATTATTTTTTTGAAAAATTGCCAAAAATATTGGTTGTTGTAATTTTAAGAAAAGATTTAGTAAACAAAATATTTTAAAGCTTTATGTTAGTTTAGATTTAAACACCTAGCGCCACCTAGGAAGGAAATGTGAACTAGCAACTGACATGAATAAACTTATCTGACATATAAAATATAAAACATTTATATGCCAAATAAAGTACCGAATAAGAAGTTATCCGGAAGATAAATTTTGTTTGCTATTATGTTGTAGGTTATCGCGAAATCAAAAATATAACCTAAATGTTGTTTATTGTGGGTGAGAGACATGGATTCGGTATTAGAAGATTTAATGAAATTGAAGAGTATTATGTTTAATATTTATAAACTTATTGCGAGAATATAATATCTGACCGAGTATCTGTGCGAGATATAATAATGATCGACCATAATTTTTGTAAGGATAAATACTTTTTAAGGGGTTTAGATTAAGTAAACCAAGAGTGATCTATATTCTAAAGATATATTTTAAATAGTTCTTAATAAGAGATTATAAAAGTAGGTATTGTACCTCTTTTTCTTCACTTAGTTTCGGCATTCCATGTTGTCATAATCTTGATATAGAATTTCAGTACCTATAGGATTCCAAAATGAAAAATATGCCAATGGCAAGTACGACCCTGCCGAAACGTCGTCAAAATAATGGTTAGGTTCAATAAATTATATTACATGTGGAACTAGATTTTATTTTCCATAGAAATCAAAGTTTCCCTTGCCTTTGGCAAGATTCTAACATGTACAAGATTAAGAACAAACAGTTATTGTAAAATATGTATATATATATATATATATATATATATATATATATATATATATATATATATATATATTATATATAACTTACCAAAACGTAAAGCGAGACACTGACATTATTGAGGTGAAAAATAAAAGTTGATATCTGATATCACATGGATTACTGTCATTAGTGGATAATTATTTTTATATGGGCGTATCATTGATGTTTTCAAAAAAGGTAAAGTGGAGATATGTTATGACTTTAAGAGTTTTTTATGGTGCTATATTTATTATTAATTAAATCAGATTGAAATATATTTTGTTTAGGTTTTGTATCTTTTTTGTCATTGATTGCGTTGGTATTTCTTTTTATTTCTATTGTTTCGTATATTTCCCTCTTCTTTTTGTTTTGTTCGGTTTTTAAAATTGTGACGTTTTCGAAGTCAAATTTATGCTTCTTCTCATTTTCGTGTTTTGTGAGCGCAGTGACGTTGTTCTTAACATATTTGTGAGAACGAATTCTGGATTGAAGCAGTTGACTGGTTTGCCCGATATAGACACCTTCACAGTTAATACATGGTAGCTCGTACAAAATGTAATTTTTTGAGTTTTGGAGTTTGTGTTTTTAGTTTTGTGAAATATTTATTTAAAAGGTTGTTGCCTTTGTGGGCCACTGTTATGTTATGTTTGGCGAAAAAATTTGCTAATTGTTCCGATAAACCGTTTATATATTATGTAAGAGTTGTATAAGTAGTTTTGATACGGTTGGGTTTATTTAATTTACTATTTAAATGGGAATAAGCCACAATTAAAGGTTGAATTAATTTTATTGACGTTTTAATTTTCACTTCGGAAATTGTTCTCAAAATACAAACATTAGTAAATTAAACAAATTTTAATTTACTAATATTGTTTACTAATGAAGTGGAAATTAAAACGTCAATAAAATTAATTTAACCTTTAATTGTGGCTTATTCCCATTTAAATAGTAATTACTTTAACATGCCACAAGAAAATAGCTTCAGAACAATGTTTTGTTTATTGTTATTTATATTGTTGTAAAATTTATTAAGTCTTGATTTAAAAATAGTTTCGATTAGATGTTCGGGATATGCATTCTTTAGAAGGGCATGTTTTGCTTTTTTTATTGCAAAAGGATTTAAAAAAAGAATTATATTATATTCGATGTAGAATGGACCAATTTAGACTATTAGTTAAAAAAAAGAAGAAGACTAGGGATATGAAGTTCTTATTTGTCGTCTATGGGGTTTTTTATTTGTTCTGTATGATAGGAGAGTGATATATAGGGCTCAAGTTATTGATGTCGGTTCTTTTATTTAGGGAAGCTGGATGTTTTAGAATTTGGCACATTTCAAGGATTGATCACTTATGATGATTTTGTTGTTTACACAGTATTTTGGTATTCGTGAAATCGTTACTGTGTTTAGTTGAAATGGTATGTTGTGCAAGGGCACAAGATGGTTTAGAAATCCTAATGTCGCTTTTGTAGGACGTTAGTCGACCTTAAAGAGAGCGGCTGGTCTGGCCAATGTAACAGGAGTTGCACTCTGCACAGGGTATATGATAGATGACATTAGTTTGTTATAAAGGGGCCAATCGAGTTTTTGTCTTCGAAAATGACTTTACTACGGTTCTGGTGTTTTTAAGGCTACTTGTACAGGTAAGTTTTTTAAAAGTTTGGTTGGTAAGTTTGTTCGTGATTTGTGGGAAGTACTGGAGCAAAGCATGTTTTGTGGTTTGTTCAAGGGTGAGTGGGGAATTATTCATCTGTATTTTATAAGAAATGGACGCTAATGTTGGGTGTTTCAATAATCGACTGCCCATAGCTTTTGGAATATAGAAATTTATTTGTGATAGATGCGGATAGGAGTTATCTATGAGAATGGACTTCAGTAGATTGAGAGATTCTTCTTGGTAAAGCGGGTGTGTCATCGTGTGTACTCTAAGGTTAAGGACTTGTGTACAAGGTTAAGTTTATATCTGATTGGGTGTATCGAATGGTAATTTAAGAAACGGTTGCTAGCCTTTTCATTTCTGTACCAGGTAGTGACTAATCTGTTATCATGTGTGCGAATTATTCGCATATCTAAAAACAGGATAATGTTATCAACCTCAAATTCACATGTAAATTGCTAGTCAGGATCAAAACAGTTAAAAACTGATAAGGTGCCCACCATCTTGTCCGTTGGAGTTGCTAAAATCAGATAATCGACATACCGTTTTAGAGAGTATCAAGAAGTTAGATTTCCAGGTTCCCTTTGTAAAGTAGAATACTTACGGGTAGTCGGTTAAAATTTGAAGAGTAAAAGAAAGGAAACTTGTTACTTTATCGTTTATTAAGGAAAACGTTTTGTATATGAATTCATACTCATCATCAGTTCATCTAAATTCAGTTAAATAAGCATACATCCACAGAAATTTTTTTAAAAGTTTTAACTTACAAAAATATGCAACTCTAAAAAGAGGGAAGTTAAACATATATGAACCATGAATATTAAAAGATCAGTTTTTATAAGAAAAAACAGAACTTCGGCAATATTTATGTAAAAAGTGTAAAGATCAGAAGTGTATGAAAAATTGAGTAAACGAACACAATACTTCCCAACATGGAGCACAAACAGAATTACAAAAGCGCTGATATTGTTTTTTAGTTATTCGTTAATAAGTTTTATATTTAACTTTAGGTAACAATATTTACCCACGTTGCTTCAAATTAAGTCTTTTTTTACCCAGCTAACACTCGCAAAGGTCTACTAAAGAAAGGGACGCTACAGGTTGTTTCTTACAAATGTGTAATAAACCATTTAAATATATACTTAAAAAACGCACATTTTAATTTAAAAGTTGACGGGTCCCAAAATGTTTTATTATGTTCTGAAATAAGATCACAAACAATAGTTTTCCATAAATGGTTTTCCACACCGTATATTACAATATTTTTGCACTGTCCTTCCTTAAATGGAGATTGAAAATCAGCTTTCATTTGTTTCAGGATCCAGTTGTGATGTAACTATAAGTAGTGATACAAATAGGAATGGAACAATTACAAGTCCGTCGTATCCTTCACCATATCCTGCAAAAACGACCTGTACATACGAATTCCAAGGAAGAGGTAAAGAGAGGGTTCAAATCGTCTTCCAGGATTTTAGTTTATATATTCCTAATGCTAACGCAAAAAAGTAAGTTATCTTTAAGATATTAAAATTAAGTTCCCATCGGTTCTCCTTTAGACCCATCCGTGCTCTGAGATTGTCTAGTTTCTTTTGCAAGTAGCTTTTTTTGAGAGATGAAGTACAGGCCCAACTTCAAATCTGGAGAAATCTGGAGATCTAGACTAATTGTCTGCCACGACTCTTGAGATTAGTCCTTCTTGTTTGATTCATCTGACTTTGTATTTTGTATCGTGTGCTCTTAACCAGTTTTCACTCTCTTACGGGGTGATCAAAATTGCCTGTCATGGTTTATTCCCTTAGCCGAAATTTTTCAGTTCATAAATTGATTTACGACGTAGACGTGGAAGTGGTATTTGCCAGGACGTTCTATGAACTATGAACGTTGCTCAGAGTTTTTTTACAGTTAAGGCTTCGGTCACCCTCACCCCTCACTAGCTCCGAGGTTCAACTCCAATTTGTATTGCTTCTGTTACGTGACTTTTTATTTAGTTACAGTTTTTAAATTATTATTTGCAATGTTCTTAACATTTATTTTATTGTCTTTATTATTTAATTTATATATATATATATATATATATATATATATATATATATACATATATATATATATATATATATATATATATATATATATATATATATATTGTATATATATATTTATATATATATACTCTTTTGACTTTTTGTCTAGCTTTCGGAATGGTTTTATTCCTTTTTCAAGACACTGTAACAAGAAACATATGTAAATATTTATAAAATATCACAATTATTCTTCAGTGCAACTTACTAGTCGTTAAGATTATTTATAAAAGCATTGACACTCAACATTAAAAACACACCTATAAAATATAAAATAATGGACAAAATACATTCTAATATTTTTAAAATTTAGGTAAAGATAGTTAAACTTAGTTTATGGCATCTTTTACTGATGTGTTTTAACTCTGACACATAGAGAACAGAAAGTAAAAACCCTATGATTATAAAGTAATTAGGTGTACTTAATATTATATTTCTTTTTAAGAAATACTAGAGGCCCCAAGGAAAATCTTGGGTGATTTTACTTTTTAATTTTTAAACCTGTCTTAATGGTATGCAACATGTCATGCATACAAGTGTAATTTATGTACAGGTAAATATTTATTTTATTTTGGATGTTTTTCCAGTAAGTAATAATAAATGTTGCTCAGTTTATCTACGTCAGACTTTTTATTGATGCAAGATGTACTAGATTTTATGGAACACATTTCCAAGAAAACACGTTTTGAATGGTTCTTTTGGCCTGGTATTTTGGCAAAGGAAAAGAACCATTCAAAACGTGTTTTCGTTTTCAACATACTCTACGAATGAGTCAAGATTGTGTTTATACACATCGGATCGAAGAATACCAGTTTATAGACGAGATGGCGACCGATATTTTCAATGCAACCTAAGACCGCCCACAAACTTTGGAGGAGGATCTATTTGGCTCTGGGGCGGAATATCTCTTAGGGTTCAAACCGAATTGGTACAGCTAGATGGATGATCCTTAACTGCTGATAGGTACATTAGAGAAATTTTGGAGATGCATGTTGTTCCTTACGCCCCATTTAGTGGTAATGACTTTAATGCATGACAATGCACGCCCACACGTCGCAAGAATCGTTACCGAGTACCTTCAAGAGGTAAATTTATAAGTTTTGAATTGGTCAGCGTAAAGCCTGGACTTAAATCCAATCAAACATGTTTGGGGCCATCTTTACAGAAGGGTGAGATCTGGTAATGTGACGCCAGCTAATCCTTGGGACCTGCAACGGTTGTTAACCGTAGAATTGGATAATATCGATTAAGATTATCTAAGAAGATTAATTGGAAGTATGCCACAACGTTGTCTAGATATTATAAGAGCTAGACGAGGCAATACGTCTTACTAAATTATCATTACTTTTGATTTATATTTTTTATTCAATACTGTTTGTGCGCTTACTTCTAATTAATGAAACAAATTAAATAAAACCTTTGGTTTTTGTACATTCTGCATTTTTCTTTTAATACTTGTTATGTACTTAAAAAACAAAAAAAAACAATATATATATATATATATATATATATATATATACAGGGTGAGTCATGAAGAACTTTACATACTTCTACCATATGTAGAGTCCCTCAGGAAGCATATCATGTGGCCACTAAAAAATGTCAACTCCTCTTCTTTATTAATTAACAGGGTGATTTGTGTAATTGACCATTTATTTCATTTTACTGTAGTGTTTATACGGCTCATTTGATTTTTTTAATTTTTGCATGATACAGTACACTACTATCAAGCATTCGACTGGTATTAGCTAAACTAAAAAATTCCAGGACTGGCTTTGGAAAAATTAATTTAGGGATTCGTATTAAATATTACACCCTGTATAATTTTTTTTTAAAATGCAATAAGTGATTTTCAAACTACATAAATAGCCAATGAAAACGACATATGCGACAATGTTGTCGCACTTTTATTAAATTTTTAGTGAACGATCAAATCTTACCAAAAATAAAACAACCATAATGAAGTATCAAATTATAAGGTATTAATTTAAACAAATGTTATAAATTTCAAACATTTTAATTACAATGAGTTCCTACAACATAATCTAATACGTAGAAAATTAACATCTTTACTGTCACTTTGTATTATCTCTACGATAGAATCAATTGTTTTTCAATTTTAAATTTTTACTCATAGATCGTATTGGGGCATTATTTTCGATAAATAATAAATTAAATTGATTAAAAAGTCAAACCTCTTGTATGTGTTAGTTTTTGCTGATTGTAAATGATTAAAATTTTATGTCAAATAATAATACATTGCATCAACTGTACTAAATAAAAATAAATCTAAAAAAGGTTAAAATGAAGGTTGGCGTTGACCGTTTGACGTTTCTTGATATTTTATACCCATTGTCATTATTGTCATTATCAATTGTTATTTATGTGTACAAGAATACATATTTCTTCTGTCATATCTAAGTTAAGTACATTGTGTTAGTTTTGGTAGAGCTTTTGTTACTTTCGTTCAAAATGCCACATCAGTTTTCGACCACAGAATATGCAGACATAATATTTGTTTATGGATTCTGTAATGGGAATGGTAGGGCTGCTAGTAGAGAATATCGCAGGAGATTTCCTAATCGTCGAACTCCCAGTCATCCAACATTTGGGTCAGTTTTTAATTATTTGCGAGAAAATGGCACTTTTCCTAGTGGAACAACAGAGCGAAATGTAGATGAAGCGCAGGAAGATGACTTTCTGGACGCCGTTACTATGAACCCTACAATAAGCACTAGACAAGTAAGTCGAGAACTCAATGTTACTCAATCAAAAGTAAGTAGTCTTACAAAAAAATAATCTATACCCATATCACATTCAAATGGTTCAGCGACTACATGCTGGAGATGAGATCGATAGGTTGGAATTTTGTAGATGGATTAACAATAATCGACCAACGCTATACAGGACACTATTTACAGATGAAGCCCAATTTACCAGAGACGGGATAAATAATTCACGAAATTCACATGTGTGGGCAGAAGAAAATCCCCATGCTATTCGAGAACGTCGTTCTCAGTTAAGGTTTTCGGTTAACGTGTGGATTGGTGTCATAAATAACCAATTAGTAGGTCCTCACTTTTTTGATGGTCCTTTAACAGGGCAGGTCTATTTGAACTTTCTACAAAATATTTTGCCGAATTTGCTTGCCAACGCGAACGTTGCTATCCGAGGGATGTATTTTCAGCATGATGGGGCACCCCCACACTTTTTACTGGCGGTGAGACAACATCTCAATAATGTTTATGGCAATAGGTGGATAGGACGTGCAGGTCCTATTTCGTGGCCTTCAAGATCCCCTGATTTCAATCCCGTTGATTACCATATTTGGGGACGATTGAAGCAACTAGTTTACGCAGTGAATATTAATAACCGACAACAATTAATTGATAGAATTATACATTGTTGTAATACTATTAGAAACGGTCCCCAGAGTATCCGTAATTCAATACGTCAATTAACAATTCGGCAACAAAAATGTGTGAAGGCTGCAGGGTTCCATTTCGAAAATCTATTTTAAATTATTTTTATTTTGTTACCATTATTGTATCTTTTCCAGTTCTAATTTATGGGTTTATCATAACTATGTACATATTTTTAGTTTTTTTTTAAATTGTTCTTCGTTATTGTTAGTAGTTACTGTTTTTTGTTGTGCAGTGACTCATTTCAATTAAAATATTTGAAATTTATAACATTTGTTTAAATTAATTACCTTATAATTTGATACTTCATTATGGTTGTTCTATTTTTGGTAAGATTTGATCGTTCACTTAAAATTTAATAAAAGTGCAACAACATTGTCGCATATGTCGTTTTCATTGGCTATTTATGTAGTTTGAAAATCACTTATTGCATTTAAAAAAAATATATATACAGGGTGTAATATTTAATACGAATCCCTAAATTAATTTTTCCAAAGCCAGTCCTGGAATTTTTTAGTTTAGCTAATACCAGTCGAATGCTTGATAGTAGTGTACTGTATCATGCAAAAATTAAAAAAATCAAATGAGCCGTATAAACACTACAGTAAAATGAAATAAATGGTCAATTACACAAATCACCCTGTTAATTAATAAAGAAGAGGAGTTGACATTTTTTAGTGGCCACATGATATGCTCCCTGAGGGACTCTACATATGGTAGAAGTATGTAAAGTTCCTCATGACTCACCCTGTATATGTAGTTATTTTAATTTATAACACTAACACAATTATTTACAATACATAATAATTTTTATTATTATTTATTACTGAACGATATAACCCTCAATAAATAAGTGTCAGGCCTACTTACTATCTTTATTCATCAAAAATATCTCTTTTAGTGGTTATATACCTTCAAAATGGTCTTCAGTTTTGGCTATTACTTCCTCTTCGGAGCGATATCTCTTGCCACTGACCAATATTTTTTTTTTAGATCGGAAAAAAGATGGTAATCGCTGGGGGCCAGATATGGACTATACTGTGGGTGCGGGTGCAATTCAAAGCCAAATACGTACATTTTTTCCATCTTCTCCATCGACTTGTGACACAGTGCATTAACAACTATTTTTTCTTAAACAAATGATGTCTTTTCTTTGCAATTTCGGTCTTAAAACGTTCCAATAAATCAATATAGAAGTCGCTGTTGATACCTTCTTTATGTTTGAAATAGATAGTTAATGATAATAATTCCTTGAGGGTCCCAAAATACACAGCCCACAACCTTTCCGGTGGTTTGTTGCGTATTTGGTCGCTTTGGAAGGTTTTCTCGAGGTGCGGTCCACTCAGATGACTGCCGATCTATTCCAGAATGTTAAATAATCCATGTTTCATCTATTGTGAAATATCGTTGCAAAAACTTCAACTTATTTCAGTTAAACATGTCCAAATAGCGCTTCATCAATTTGTTTTTGTTTTTGCTCTGATCTGAGAATACGCGGCATCCATTTGAAAAAGAGCATTCTCCTACTCAAATGTGCATGTTTAATAGTCTAAAAAATGCTACCCTTTGATAACTTAGGAGTGTCAGCTATATATTGCAACTTCACTTTGCGGTTTTCTATAATAATTTTCAGCATTTTTTTATGTTTTCGGGAATAACTGCATCATTTGGCCTTCCGTAGCGCTCAGCATCATTGGTGTCGGTACGACCGCGTTAAAAGTCAACCAACCATCGTTTAATGGTTTTAATCGACGGGATAAAAAATACTTCTTGTGATTGAAAAAATTCGATCCACCTTTTTGAGGACTAATACACCGAATGTGTTTTCCGTCTATTGCGCCAACACAGTTCGGGAAATCGGTGTTTCTGTAGAATTTATCAGCATTTTTCTACCATATTCCTATGGTAGGCTCCGGCATTTAGATTGTTATTAAACATGTCCAAATAGCTCTACAGGTTTCTAGAATTATTATTCCTATGGTAAGTCTTGCTATATAAAATTCAAATTGTAATGCTGAGAAACTATTTCCTGTGGACAAGTACCTGTAAAATAATAAAAAAAATTATGATATTGGTGGCACGGCTTTCATACACTTATATGTACCTACATGATGAAAATTGATGGTAGTAATTATTACAAAGTGACTTTACGTTTTTCCGTTTAATATTTTTGCAGGAAAAAAAATGAAAAATAAAAGGCTCCAGCCATATTGTGGATAATTTTTTGAAAAACCAGAACAGAGTGAAGTGTGGTGACCCAGCAGCCAAAACAAGAAAATATGGTCATGCGGATGCTTTTTACTTTCTATTGAATACAGTTGAAAAACGCAGGACATCAGGCAATATTGAAGCCGTAGAAAACCCTGAAACCGGAGCACCATCAGGAGACAGTATTATTGAGGAGAGCGAACAACCACCATAAACCAGTTTTGGTAGAGCATTGCGGCCAACAGTACGGCCTACATCTGGTCAATGACAGATTTACACCATTCCAGAGTACGCTTCTGCAAAAATTAGAGACCCTGATCGAATATACATACTATCACGTCTATCCGATCATAAAAAATTAAATAATGATAAAAAACTGGATTTTTAATTTGTGGCTCTGGATTTTTTAGAAATGCTCGGCGTATCAAGAAATCAGATAGATCACGCATAAACGCTTTTGAAATGTGGACATGGGGATGACCACTACAAATTCCATGGACGTCTCACCGCAGGAGTGTCTCGGTTCTAGATGAAATTAAATTCAATAACCGTCTCTCAGATCTTCTTCGATCTTCAAAGAAGACATCCCGTCTATGTCCGAGGCCTATGTCCAAAGTTGGATTACTTAAGACTGAAAAAGAAGAGAAGAACCGTCTCTCTGGTACTGTCTACTCTAGAATTTTTAATTTCTTTGATGATATTGACAGAATTCTAAAATAAAAAGGAATCTTGAGCAGAATTAAACAAAGAAAACTTTAATATCTATGACGCATATTGAGACACGATTAGTACTGCCTTCTTCAATTGATTATCCAGGGAAAAATAGAAAGCAGTCTAGGACCATACACTAGTGACTACAAGATCTGCAAAAAAGGTTCGGGCTCACATCGGTCGAACTATCCAGAAGTGCCGTAAGCATGATCAGAATTGTCATGTTAATAGCCAACGTTCGCAGAGGACAGGGCATCTTAAAAGGAAAAACAATTGGTCACATATACTAATAAATTAAAATTGGTCATTATAAACCATCTTGTTTTATTTTGATTACTTTAGTTTAGGTTTTATTAAATCTATCATGCACTATTTATGCTTTTTTTGGCTTTTTATACCTGGTGTGAGTCTTTTCGTACAAGACTCTCCGTAATTTTAGATAAAAATGTTACGCATCAGTTGGGTCTTTTTCGTTTGATTAATAATCTTAATATGATAATGTATTGTTTCAGTTGTGATAATACTGACTCACTAACGGTCTTCATTCACATCGACGGAAGAATAGAAAAAATTGACAAATTCTGTGGAACAGCGTTACCTAAACCGATAATGTCGAACGGACCTCGACTGAAACTCGAGTTCCAAAGTTTCTATACCTCCAGATACTCCAGAGGGTTTAAATCTACTTACGCCTTTATGGAAAGTAAGTTTTCGACACTAACTTTTAGTTTTAAAGTGTTTATGTTGCAAAATCCATAGTATCATTTGAGTACCAAGCAAAGCTGATTAATTTCAAGCAAAATTCTAAGAGGATTATAATCTAATAATGAAATAAAGTAGTCAGTATATTGTTTTAAAGCTATTTTTTGTAGTATTTTAATATAAGTTACTATTTTTATTTTAATTTAAGAAACGTTTATTTTGAAGTTTCGATTTCCAGTTCAGATTTTGAATGAATTATTTTGAGATCGATTTCCGAAGTGGAAATCGAAGTGTCTATAATATGAGGTGTACCAACTAATAATTTTATAATTTACGATTTACTTTTTAAGCAACTTTGCAGTAGCATGGTAGCCTTCTTATTCTAAAGATCATCCAAAGCCCACAACAGGTACTGATTGCTAACAGTGTCAATAATAATAATTATATGATATTTTATAATATTATATGTATATACATATAATATATACAGGGTGTCCAAAAACTCTTCTGACAAACGAAGACCGAAGACTCCTAAGATAAATCCTAAGATAATTTAATCCAAATGTCAAAGTCCAATCCAGGTGCCAAAAATCACCTAGTCTGAAAATGCTTCCTAAAAGAGCTAAAATAGAGCTCTTTGAAGATGGCGCTTTGTAATTAGTTTTTTTTAATACTTTCGGAATGCTTTTATTAAAAAAAAATGAAAAACTGGTACAATTATTCATCCTCCAGAGTTGAATCGATTTCATTAATTGCGAATTTTAGTACTGCTTACTAGGCGTCCGTTTTGTTTTTTTACTAATAAGGAATATGCTGATATGTTTAATTTTATGGCGAAATGAGCACAACGTAAATACCCTGAAATTTTTTTCAATTGTAATCCCACTCACTTAACACTCAAATAATCGTCGAAATTATTTGTCTTCTTATATCTCCCAAATTCTTAGTAAGACAAATTTTGGCTTCTCCGTGAAGCTTGTCATTCCACTAGACGAAATCTAGATGTCACAAGTATCAATATTTCATTATCTAGTCATCTAGTCATTATTTTAACATACATAATATATTATGGGACAGTTTCTACCCTAAACTATCCCAGAGTTTTTACCTGTTTAGGGCTGTCTACAGACTCTCATCATCTACCTTCACAAATAAATTTAGTCATTAATATCCTTTTCGCCAGATTAATACGCGTTTGCGATGATGTAAGTAGACCAGCTGCAATCTAAACCTAAAGACCCAGACCATCATCATGCGAAAGCTTTTCTTCCTTACATCAAAGGTGTTACTGACAAAATCGACAAAATTCTTAAATCAAGAGGAATAAGGACAATATTTACCCCACAACAAAAACTTTTATCTCTTTTTCGATCCATCAAAGACAACATCTCAAATTAATTACACGGAGTTTATGAATATCCTTCTGCAGACTGTCCCCGATCCTATATAGGCCAAACAAATCGTAGAATCGAAAATAGAATTTATGAACATCCCATTTCTGTTCGTAATTCTAATTCAATTTCAGCTGTGGGTCTACACCATCTTCATAAAGGTCACAAAATTGATTTTGAAAACTCCAGAACAATAGCCCCATCCGCTTCTATAAACCAAGAAGTATCCGAGAAGCCATGTAAATTGAAAAAAGGCCAAATTGTCTCAATAAAAGAGATGACGGCATACGGTTACCTATGTCATGAAAACCTCTAGGTTCATATATATATATATATATATATATATATATATATATATATATATATATATATATATATATATATATATATATATATATATGTTCGGAAAAATTTCCGCGGTTAGAACAGTTAAACTTAGAGCTAAGAATAATATTATTATAAAAATTTATATTAAACTCACCAACCAGTTTTCCGGGTTGAACCGCATTGATTTCTCCATTGCGCCGAGCTTTGGACATGCTCTCTGATGTCTTCTTCAGGGCTTCCGAAAGACCTCGGAAGCCCGGAAGATATTTGGCTTCATTTAGAGATGGTTCTACAATAAAGACAAATAAAGCACTGATTTATTGCGATCTGTGCAAGGACGTGACGCGATGCCGAAAATTTAAGGGCCATGTGTCACTAAATTCTAATCCCTGTTAAGGTTTGAGACAATTATGAACTTCTACGGGGGTCATTGAATGATTAGTTGGAAGGGTGGATTTGTATGGCGGAAATATTTGATATATATATATATATATATATATATATATATATATATATATATATATATATATATATATATATATATATGTATATATATATATATATATATATATATATATATATATATATATATATTTATTTTAATATATAAAACTACCTACGTAATATGTTTTAATTTAACGAAATGTTTGTTTTATTTTAGATTTTGGTATTAAAACCGGGACTCAGTTGTCTGCTTATCCTTGTGCCTTTGAATTTAATAGTAGTGAATTAAGGGAAGGATTTTTTCATAGTCCAAATTACCCTGGTTTTTATCCTAGAGACACGGAATGTCATTATTTTTTTAATGGAAATGCTTCCGAACGAGTACAGTTGCATTTCTACTATTTTGATGTTGAAGGCGTTTTGCCGTAAGTATTCTCATTAATAAATTAGTATTTTAGTTAATACATTAATCTATTATCTATACCTATCTATCTATAATTACATTTATATATAAATGAAGCGACTTGGTAAAGAAATATCACAAGCCCTAAAACGAGATATAAAAACATAAGTTTGAGAAACTAATCAAATCTCTTAACAAAAATAAATGTATGAATGTAACTAAGATGAATCTCGAAAACAGGAAAAAAAGAAAAAAAAAATTTCGAAAGAAAAGTACAAATATAATATTTTACTCCCTTTATTCTGTTAGTCGTAATGCATCCAGAATTAGACACAGTTTTCTTCATGATTATTTACTTGGTTCTACCCAGTGCTTCTAATCCAATCCAATGTAGTCTCTCAGTCATTTTTATGATATTGTACAACCTTTTGTGTGGTGACCTTTCAGGATTTTTTTTAACGCTTCGTTGAGTTCGTCTATGGTAAAAGGTACAGTTCGCTCAGCTTCGGCGTCCCACTGCACTCCATAACAATTGTCGGGTGAAAACAGTTCTCGGGTAACCTGAATTTTCCTGTCCAGTGGCATTTCATACAGAGGGTATAGCTTAAACTGATTTATTCTGATTTTGTACCCCTGACTCAAACAAACAACTTGTCGCACAGTTCTATCTAGTGCCTCTTCTTCTCGGTTCGGATCTTCATGTTCAGTTCCTTCTTTCGCGCATTGTATACAATATCCATTTTGCTCGCTTCGGTTACTTTTTCTCTACCTCTTGCCCTCATAGCCTGTCTTCTGATGACAATGCATTTCTTCCTCTTATTGGCGAACTCTTCATACCACCAATAAGGCATTTTACTTTTTTCATCTGCCCTGTTTATGCAATTTTTCATATTTTCTCTTATTATTGATTCGAGTTCTTCTGCCGATAGCAGAATGATGGTAAATTCTGTTAGTATCTTCTCCTCTCTATCATCCACTTAGAGTACTTATCAAACGCTAGCCAGCTCGTTCTATCTCCACCTTTGCTTCCTGTTTGGTTCTCTGATGATTCCACGTTGGTAGTACCTACTCCGACCATCGAAAAGCCAATGTATTCTGTGCGGTACAAGTGACATCGATATATGAATGCGAATTTCCCCTCGCTGACCATTATTTGAGACAACTAGGTCCAGATTCCCTATGCATTCCATAAGGATTTGTCCAAGTGCGTCCGTTCTCACTCCGCCTCTTTGGCATTTAAATCCTCTTGCACTACATACTCTATATGCAATAATCTTACCTCATTTATAACCTCATTCAGTCTAGTTTCATAATTCTCCTCTGTACAATTCGGTGAAATGTAGCAGCATACCACTTTTACTCCCTTCATTCGTACCGTCACAAATCCCTCATGCGTATCAATACAATAAACCCTCACTCTTCTATTAAGTATCCTCACTCCTACCACGCCCGACGTATCCACGAACCATTCCCTACTGCGCACTAACGTGTGGTTTGGCTTCGCCGCTATCAGGATGTCAATTTCTATTTTGGTTGCGGAGACCACAGCGAGGTCGTGTGCTAGCCTAGCCGACCCCACATTTGTTTGCAGCACTCTTAACATACGTTCTCTTTCACGCTTAGTTGCCATTTTATTGCTCAGTCAGTAACCTCGTACCCTTCCGTCATCTTCACCTCTCGCTCTTCTGATAATACTTCTGCATTTGGGACACCAAGTGGACGTAGATATATGACCTTCCTTATCACAATTGAAGCACTTTACATTGTTAATTTGACACTGGGATTGCACATGGCCCTCCATCCCGCACTTCGAGCGCCCCCCTTTGGCTTCTCCCTCGCAGCCTCTTGCTATGTAGTCATGTGCTTGCCATCTACAGCATCGTTTCACCTTTACCATCTTCGTTACCGTGACACGTTCCAACCCGATCTTTATTCTTTCTGCCACTAGAAGTTTTCTTGCTAAGTCTTCGTCCACCTCCACATAACAAATTCTACTTTCTCGTTTCTTTATCCTTATTTTTCCAACTACTTCACATGCTTTCTCCCTACCAGCAAATTTCTCCACCGATTTGATGATGTCTTTTTCTGTGGTTAGGCCATCCATGTCCGCCAGCATCAACCCCTTCTTCACTCTTCCACCTTTTGCCACCACTCTTGTTGCCCATTCTTGTCTTGATGCTACTCAATTCTTGACTTGCTCCACCATTTTTCTGCCTCCACCTAATTCTAGGACCCCACCTTCTTGTCTGGTTTGTTTAACCTCCTTTTTTTATCAGAAACCTCCTCTAGCCATTCTTGGTCTAATACTTCAAATATTTCCTTGGTGCTGGTATGTAATTCCTCAATCCTTCTTCTTTGTAATTCTGGGTTGTTTTTATACGATACTCAACTGTGCAGGTATAAATGCTAGAGTAATTTGTCGACAAAATACTGGTAATTTTCAGGCTAAATGAAGGGAATTTTTGAAATTATTAGCAATATAGTTACTAGCAGGATAAAAAACAAATTCGGTCTACCAACTTCCGCGAAATTTATAAGTCCAGTTCCTGCAGGATGGACTTGTACTTGGAAAGTTCATTTTTAATTTCTATATCAGCCACCGACTGTTCTAAATCAATAGCATCTTCCTCGCTGTCAGTGTTGTGGCTACTGTTGTCTTCATTGTCGATTAGTTCTCACTTGCAGATCAAATTACTACATCATGGTCTTGGGAATCATCCCATAAAGCTTGAAGCCTCGCCTGCTCCCGTTCGTACCGATAAACCATAATATACGGTCTAGAACAGAAACGTAAATAATTAGTTGATTTATGTATATAATTTCACATTTTTATATAATTTCAACCGAAATTATATAAAAATGTGAATGCCGAACTCAAACAATACCACCAGAAATAATTATATTAACTTACTTGTGTGGTGGGGTATATGAAACTTCAATGACGTTTGGATCAAAACAACGATGCGTTCGTTCACTTCTAAAGTAAATTAACAATTGCGAGACCTCATTCGTTAGTTGAGTGTATCGTGTCATTTAAGGTTCTAATATGGTTCTAACGAAAGGTACTGAAATGCCTGTCCCGCTAAAATAGATATTAACGAATAAATAATTTTTTCCGAGAAAAATTAAAAGTAGACTCTTTTAAACAAACCTCGTACATTTTAAACAGAAAAATGGATTGTGATTAAATGGCAATATTAAACAAGTAATGAAGTACTACCACATTTCATTACAAAATTAGCAAAATGGCTTCTTCAATAATTAGAAGTCTGTCGCTATAACAGGAAGTCGAAAGGAAATAAAAATCGGAATATTTTAAATAAACACATTTAACATCGCTTTTATAAAATACGAAGGAGAGTCTCGAATGATCCTGAAATAAAATTATATAAGTAATTGGATTTGATGAACGTTGAACTTAAGATTTGTTAGGAAATTAGCTTATCCTACTCTTTTCGAAAAACATATTTTTGTATTACATATATTGGTATGACAGTTCCGTAAGATTTATTTCATATAGAAAAGTCCCTTGACGAAAAAGAAGAAGTAATGAACAAGTCTAGAATTTTCGAGATGTCATCGAAAAATCCTGAAATGTCTAGTGAAGTCTGAAACGTCAGAAAATATATACAAACAGAAGTGAAGATGATTTACAACGTATGCTGCACCAATTTAATATAACCGCCAGAAAATTTAACATGTTAATTTCCCCAATAAAGACAAAATGCATGTTTACAACAGCAAATTTACTAAGATTTAAATTGAAGCTGGAAGGTCAGATCTTAGAACAAGTGATGGAGTTTAAATATCTAGGCATCATATTATCTAGCTACGAAAAGCTCGAAACCGAAGTGGAAGATCAAGTGAATAGAGCAAACAGAGCCGCAGGCTGCCTAAACGAAACAATATGGAGAAATAAAAATATCGGGAAAGAAACGAAAGGCAGAATTTACAAAACAGTCATCAGACCAATAATGACATTCTTCTTCTCATTGCGCCGTCTGCTTTTGAAGGTTGGCGATCCAAATGGCGATTGTAGTTTTGGAAACTGCTGCGCGAAAGATCTCTGCGGATGAGCAGTCGAACCATCTCCTCAGGTCTTTAAGCCACGAGTTCTGGCGTCTTCCTACTGATCTTTTGCCCTGTACTTTTCCTTCCAGTATAACTGGAAGTAATTCATATCTTTCGCCTCTCAACACATGACCCAAGTATTGCATTTTCCTCTCTTTGATTATTCTTAGTAATTCTTTTTGTTTACACATGCGACGAAGTACCTCAACATTAGTAACTCTTTGTACCCATGGAATCCTCAACATTCGTCTGTATATATACATCTCAAAGGCATCTATTCTTTTTCCTATTTCAGAGTCCATTGTCCAACTTTCACAGCCATACAGTAAGACAGAAAAAACGTAACATCTGATCATTCGGATTCTAAGCTGTAGACTAAGGTCTGATCTTGTAAAAAAGGATTTCTTTTTTTGGATTACATTGACTATTGATATTTGTTCCTAAATATTTTATGGAATTTACCTGTTTTATTATTTGACCCTTGGCATACACCTGTACGTTTATTGGTG
The DNA here is from genome assembly GCF_040954645.1 of Diabrotica undecimpunctata. Taxonomy (NCBI): domain Eukaryota; kingdom Metazoa; phylum Arthropoda; class Insecta; order Coleoptera; family Chrysomelidae; genus Diabrotica; species Diabrotica undecimpunctata. The sequence continues at coordinate 137,828,395 of NC_092807.1, forward strand.
TCTTTGAAAATACTAAAGTTTTAGTTTTGGAAACGTTTAGATGTAAACCGAACATTTCACTGTGGTGAACTACTGCATTTATCATATTTTGTAGTTCTTGTGCGTTGCTTGCTATTAAGACGGTATCATCAGCATATCTGATGTTGTCTATGCTGATTCCGTTAATCTTAATTCCGCCTTGGACTTCGTCTAATGCTTGTCTGAATATAGACTCCGAATACAAATTAAAGAGTAGCGGTGATAAGACACAACCCTGTCTCACTCCTCGTCGGATTTTTATGTCTTCGGATGTTGTGTGCTCTATTTCAATTGTTGCCGTTTGGTGCCAGTATAGTTCTGAGATAATTCGCAAGTCTTGTTCGTCAACTCCAGTTGTTCTCAGAATTTCGATCATCTTTTGATGGTTAATGCAGTCAAATGCTTTTCGATAGTCAATAATGATATACGCGGTAGAAACAAGACCTGACACAGAGAGAACAAAAAGGATGTTAGAAACAGCAGAGATGAAAACACTTAGAAAAATTGATGGTAAGACACTATGGGACAGAGCTAGAAGTACAGATATACAACATAGATGCAAGGTGAAGAATATCAAAAACTGGGTAAGAAATAGAAGAGTAGAATGGAACGATCATATAAGTCGAATGACAACAAATAGAGTAGTAATGACGGCAAGAGACGGTTCCCCAATAGGAAGACGATGAGTAGAAAGACCACGCAAACGATGGAATGACAACTTACTGGAGGCACATTGAAAAACAGACAGAGTCATGTCTATATAAAAAGAAGAAGAAGAAGAAGAAGAAGATGTTGTTCCCAGTTTGTAACAGTACTCCATCTGTTTCTATCTTGTGCGGCTTGCATACAGTTATTGATATTGCTAACACGCTTCCGGTCATCAGGACGTCTGTTGTTTCTGTTCTACGACGTATTTCTTCGTTTGAGATTCGGTTTCTCAGAGAGACACCCAACATCTGGCGCTCCAGAGCCATCTGAGTCACGCGAATCTTATTCACTACCGTTTTTGTGAGTGTTAATGTTTCCGCTCCATAAGTGAGTACAGGTAACACATGTTGTTCAAACATTTTCCTTTTGAGTCATATGGGTAGATCCGATTTAAATACATAGTTTAATTTTCAAACCCAGGTTAATCCTATGCGACTTGGGAGCTCACATGTTTGGTTATCTCTGCTCAACCGAATTTCATGTAATAAGTACTTATACGATGTCGTCTGCACAATATCTTTTCCATCAACAGCAATATTTCGATTTAGCACCAGATTAGTCAGTATTTGCGTCTTGTTCATATTAATCTTGAATCTGACCTCCAAGGAAGCGTAATATAATTTGTCAAAAATTAAAACAAAAAGAGAAATCAAACGATTTCTACTTAGCGAAACCGAATTCAAATCTTAACCACTGTGTTTCCTAAAATTTGCGAAACAAACAGCTGGATAAATTACTCGGCAAGGGAATCTAAAATTGCATTTGACAAGCCGTTCATCCTGGTCAAAATTCGTAGTGAATTTAGTTTCTGGTACTTCAAACGAAGTAAATAACAAAACAGAATGACGGTATTAGATTTTTGTTTTGATACAGTGCAGCAACAACCGCTGATACGTATTTCGACCTTCTTAGGTCTCTTCAATAATTTATCCAGCTGTTTGTTTCGCAAATTTTAGGAAACACAGTGGTTAAGATTTGAATTCGGTTTCGCTAAGTAGAAATCGTTTGATTTCTCTTTTTGTTTTTAGATGGCGTAGTTACGGCCGTATATAGTTATTTTAATAACTATTGTCTAGGACGGGAGAGATTTTTGTTTTGGTTCAGAGCAGTGACTATACCGTTCTGAAGAGACCTAAGAAGATCGAAATACGTATCAGCGGTTGTTGCTGCACTGTATCAAAACAAAAATCTAATACCGTCATTCTGTTTTGTCAAAAATTATTATTGCATCATCCATACGATCGGCTATAAGGACGATGTCATCTGCAAATCTCAAATGACTGAGCTTCTCTCCATTTATGTTGATACCATGCTCGTTCAGATGTGCCTTCTTATAAGTATGTTCTAAAAGCGTCGTGAATAGCTTTGGAGAGGCGGTTTTTTCTTGCCATACTCCTCGCTGTATACAGAATTTATTTGTTTCTTGTTCAGATAGTTTTACGCTAACTGTGGCATTTTGGTAGATATATGTGATTAAGTTAGTGTAGCGATGGTCTATTCGGCATTCTGTCAATGCTTTTAACATTTTCTGATGGCTTATGGTATCGAATTGTTTCTCGTAGTCGACAAATATCAGTACCAATGGTTTGTTGTATTCTGCAGACTTCTTTATCGGGTTCTTTATCATTAGTAAGTGGTCGTTAGTGCTGTATCCCGATCTTAATCTAGCTTGTTCTCCAGGCTGAGAGTAGTCTAATTTAGCGTCCACTATTTTTTTGATAATTTTTGTAAAAAGTTTATATATGTGTAAAAGAAAACTGATAGGACGGTAGTTTTTTAGATCTGTCATGTTTCCTTGCTTGTGTAATAAAATAATAACTGCATTGTTCCATTGAGAAGAAGTTTTTCCTTGGTAGATGCATTCGGTGAAAAGCTTGGCCAAAGCCTGAATAATTTTATTTTCACCTAGTTTGATCGCTTCGATTACTACTCCGTCATCGCCAGAGGTTTTGTTATTTTTCATTTCTAAAAGTGCCGTTTTGGTTTCGTATGGAGTTATTTTTGGCATTAATTCTGATCCCTGGTTTGTTTTTTTTTTGCAGGGGCTGATCTTGTATTTTGTCAGTGTTCATACATTTCGCGATAAAAGAAATGGACAACCTCAAGATTTTGGTTCTATCATTAATAATGTTTCCATCTTTGTTTTTTATTTTGTCTTTTTGTGTTTAGAGGTGGATATCTTTATTTAATTTCTTTATTACTGTGTAGTTGGAGCTGTATTTTTCCGTCAGCTGTCTTCTTTTACCTATTAGCTCTTTGGTATTTTGGCTTAGTCTTTCTTTATGGGTCAGAACAGTCGGGCAGCACTCTCTTGGCGTTTCTTTTAGAGCCTTCGTTATGCCATTATTTGCTTGATCCACATCTTCAATTTCATATATATATATATTTAGGGATTCTACAGTATTCACTGCCTTCCCTCGCTCAACCGTTTCCATCTCTCTCTGTTGTTCCATTCTCCATCGTTCAGTCCTCTCTTACTCATGGCGTCGTCTACTTCGTTCCTCCAGGATTTTCGGGGTCGTCCTCTTTTCCTCCTTCCTATGGGGCTCCATTCGGTTATTTTCTTTATCCATCTGCTGTCGCTAGTTCTTCTTACATGTCCATACCACTTTAGTCTTTTTTGTTCTATATATGTTAGTATGTCTGTTTATATTGATGTTCTTTGCTTTATTTTGTCATTACTTCTCCTATCCATTTTTGTTACTCTGCAGCGTCTTCGCAGGCATTCCATCTCTGTTGCTACTATCTTACTGCTGGTTTTCTTGTTTATGATCCAATTTTCAGCCCCATATGTCATAATACTTCGCACTAATGTTTTATAAATCTGCGTTTTTGTCTTCATATTTAGGTGTCTATCCCACCATACTGAGTTAAGTTGTCGGATTGCTGTTCTTGTTTGTCCTAATCTTTGTGTAATTTCTTCCTCTGTTGTTGCCTTTTTCGTGATTATAAACCCCAGGCATTTGAATTTATGCTTTCCTTTGATTGTTACGTTGTCATCAATCTGTAGATCTTCTATGTCTTCTTCACTTGTAGATAGGTACTCTGTTTTCGCGAGGTTAATATCTAGGCCAGCCTTGGTATATTCTTCTTGTAGTTTTTTCATCATGTAGCTGAGGTCGTCTTGGTCTTGTGCAATCACTACTTGATCGTCTGCAAAACTTAATGTATATAGGTATTCGTTCCGTACCGGTACTCCCATGCCTTCGCATTTTCTTTTCCATGTAGTCAAGGCTTTCTCTAAGTATATTTTGAATAGGGTTGGAGATGTGAAACAACCCTGCAGGAGCCCTTTTGTTGTGGTGAAGTCTCCTATGATTCTTGTTCCCATTTTAATGGACACTTTATTTTCTTTATACAGAGCTTTTGTAGCTTCTATGAGTTCCGTCTGTATTTCTAATTTGTACATTGCCTCCCATAGTTCTGACCTTGGTACAGAGTCATACGCCTTTCTCAGGTCCACAAATGCCAAGTGTACATCTCTATTTTTTGCTTTTTTCTTTTCCAACAGTTGTTCCAGTGTGTATATGTGGTCTATGCATGATCTTCCTGCCATGAAGCCTGCCTGATCCTCTCCGATTTTGCCTTTTATCGCTTGCTCTATCTTTTCTCGTAGTATCTTCCCATATAATCTTCCTATTGATGATATTACGCTTATTCCTCTGTAGTTTTCGCATCGTTTTCTATCTCCTTTCTTAAATATAGATGTCATATATGCCGCCGTCCATTCCTTTGGGAGCTGTTCTCCATTTATGGCTTTCTGAAATATCCATTGTATCATCCGGTGTAATTTTTTTGATCCGTATTTTATAAGCTCAGGTGAGATGCCTCCAGGTCCCGGTGCTTTCTTATTTTTGATTGCTTTTATGGCCGTTCTCATTTCCCTATCTGTTATTTCTATTTCTTGTTGTGGGAATCTGCTTCGTCTTCGCCTGTTTTCTTTTCCGATGAATTGTGGTCTTTGTTCTGTTAATAGTTCCTCTGTTCTTCAATTTCATCTTGCAAATATTTTACGTCTGGTTATTGTACCTTCATACAGGTCGTTGTTTTCTGAGGGAATCCAGTTTTTGTTTCTTGTTTTTAGGATCATCTTTGTTCTTTCCAATTTGACATTTAGTAGTATCTTAGCTAGGATTAATCTGTGGTCGCTTCCTATTGAAAATTTTGTTGAGTACTTTGATGTCTTTGATTATTTCTTTTCTGTTTGTTATGATATAATCTATTTCATTTTTGACACTGCCATCTGGGCTGATCCATGTCCATTTACGCTGAGGCCTTTTATCGAAAGGTATGTTCGAAAAAGTTTCCGCTGTTAGTACAATTAAAATAGAAAGCCCTCGTAAATTAGCGAGCATATGGTAATTAGGGACAGCTGTATGCAAATTTGCTCCGTGCTCCGCTGCTCATCCGATATTTACTACCTACTAAAAACTACCAAAATTTAAATCAATAAACATTTTATTCAATTGTTTTATTTACATCAATTTTTACAAGCAATAATTCACATTCTACTAAAAAATTATTTATGAACATTTTACTAAATTGAATTATTTACATCAAGTCTGGCAAGCCAAATAAGATCTAAAGGCTAAATAAGATCTAGAACTTCTGGTCCAGGAGTTGTAACCGGAATGAAAAGTTATGACCGGAACTTTAACAAAAATTACTCAAAATTAGTGAAATCGTATATCAATCTACGCAAAGTTACACGAAGTTTTTAAATATCGACTTTGTAATAATTATAATTTACTTATTGGGGGTTGAAAGGGGGGACTGAACAATTACTGGGCTTTGAGATAGGATTAACAAATAAATTGAAACGTTTGCGAACGGCTACTCGTGTCTTGGTTGGAAAGCTGAGTCCTGGATAAGGATTCCTTTATTTGGGGAAGACTGGGAAGACTAACTACTTCCTAGACTATTTAAAATAGGAAGCTCTTTAAAAAAACCTCTTGCTGGTTAGAAAGAAAAGTTCTTCTCTCCTAAAAAATTTTAAGGGTGAATAACTTTTTAAAAGAAATAATTTTAAACTGGTTTAAAGAGAAACATCACATGTTTATTTTTATTTCATATAAACCGTTATTAACAATAAAAATATTTAAATTTAAACTTTAAAAATATGCTTATGTACCAAATGACAGAAAATATATACTAACTGTCATAATATGTCGAAATGAAACTACTCAACTTTTCTGAATTATTAATTAATTATCAAAAGTTAATTTTATTTAAAAGAAACTAAAATATGACAATTATCTGATCCATAAAACTTATATTTATTTATAAACCTTTTTTATAAACTATTTATAAACTGAATATATAACCTATTTATAAACTGAAATAAGACCAAATCTTAGTATATTAAAGATAAATGTTTATTTAGAAAAATTTAACAAACTAATTGCTTCACTGGCTGATTATTTCTTTTGAGATTATTAAAAAAGTTTGTTACCTTAGATTTGAATATAAAAAACACTGTCCCCCACAAACTTCAAACGATCTGGATCCGATCCATGGGAGACACAAAATGAAGGCTGACAAATCCCAAAACTGGGCTACAGGTTATCCTGGATGATAACAATATGTATTCCTCAAAACTCAGCTGCTTATTTTTCACTCAAAACCATAAAGGCCCACAAAGATTGCCACATAACATTTCGAGCTCAAATCACCTTCTAATCGAAACTCATGGAATTAAATGAAAATTTGCTGGTTCTTAAAACTCTCTTCAGACCCTAAGCTATTCTCTCTGACCGCCACAATAACGAATTTCCGATGACAAAATTCTTCCTGACTTAAACACCGAAATCGCCTGCTCCCGTAGCCGGTCCATCGAGTAGTGCCCTCTTCCTCAAAAATCATTTTCTTGTCAGCATACAATTTCCCACCAACCTAAGTGGAAAGATTCATGTTTATTTCCGGCGTAAATATCTAGGCGGAATCAAGATCAATCGAGAAAGCAATCTGTTTTTATTATAAACAGACTAAAAATGTTTATATTATCAATCTCAGAGACGAAAAAAGATTAGGAATATTTTTCGGTGTGTTATTATATAGAGTGAAACAAAAATGCTACAACTTCCGCTCACATAGGGTGAAAACCTAGGACTTCGAAATCCAATTGATTCTTTTTAACATAAATACACTAACATTACTTATTTTCTTATATTTAAATTCATTGAAATTATTATAATTTAAGTTAACAAAAAAAGTATTTTCATGTCCTTACTTTTAGATGCGAAGCCGTTTCTGCCAGTGACTACGTTGAATTTTCTAATTATTTAACAAGAGATAGAAAATTTTCGAGGTACTGCGGTCAACTCAAAGAGTTTGACATAGAATCTGATAGAAAATTCTTTAGAGTCACGTTTCGATCCAATGACAGACTTGATGGTACCGGTTTTAACGCTACCTTTAAATTTGTTATGGGAAAGGAAAACCATGGAAAGAAACTGAGTACCAGCGTAAATGCAAGTACATTTATAAAAGGTATGTATATATTAGATGGAGTTTTTTACTTAATTGTTTTACTGTTATATAGTTCAATATCCTATCATCATCTTATCGTCTTATCTTATCATCTTATCTTAGCCAGTGTTGCCCTACTATGACTAACTATATGTTTCAATAGCAGTTTCAACAGCTGATCAACAGCAAAAACCTACTACATAAATTATAGTTCTACAAAAAGCTTTATAATTTTTAAATCTTCACGTATAAGTAAGAATATTTTTACAATGATAAGTGATTTCTATCTTGCTAAAAACATAGTTTTAAATTTAAACGAAGATTTCTAATCTCCGCGTGCCTATATCGCTGCTTATTACCTATTAGCCCAGTCTGGTTATGCTAAAATCATCGATTTCACCGCAAAATTTTTCGCACATATCTGAAGTTTTTAAGACATAGGTGGGGGTTACTAGATGACGAATAGATGAAAAGATACTCCTATTTTTACCTTGCGTTTTTTTTTAAACAATAATTTATGGTCACAATTTGATTTTTTGTCTATAAGTTTTTCCCTTATATTTTAAATAAACAATATTTATATCATTTTTTTATATCAAAAATATCTTTATTTTCCCGTTTTTCAATTAAAATTGATGAATAATTTACGGAGATATTTGCAAAAAACTTTTTTAGTAACAAAATAAAATGTTAATAATACATTTAAACATCGAGGAATTACTATCCTTTAAATTTGTGCGAAATTTCCCCCCGATCGGTCAAATAGTTTAAAAGTTATTTAATTTGTTTATCCCTGAGGCTAATTATTTAAACTATTGAGCTTGCCCTATGCATGATGCTAGACACATTTAGCAAATTTCATAGGATTCTTTAAGACTTAGACTATCTCAGAAGTTAAATGCATATTGCGTTTTCATCGAAATTATTTATAAAATAAACGTTTGAAAAAGGGGTATGTTTTGTACTTATAAACAATTGTAATAACTTCTACATTTTTCAAGCTACAGACTTATACATACAACCATTGGATAGCTGGTAAAAAAATCACATTTAAAAAATATGAACCTTGTATGACCAATAAGGACGAAGTTAGCGACTATTTTTTTTAAATCATATCTCCATTGTTTATAAACATTAAGAAGTAAAATTTGCACAAATTTTTAATGAAAATCTAAACTTTATATTGAAGCTTATACCTATAAAATTCATCCAATTCTTCGAAACTTACAGCCTTTCGAAACGAAATTACTTTCGAAAGATCGACATAGGAAAGTGGAGGGGAAACTGTTTTAGCTCCTCGCTCCAAAATTTCGTCAGACTTAAGACCCGTTTACACGGGTAGAGTAATGATGCAAGTACTTGGTAGAGTAGAGTAACTCTATCCGTAAAAACGCTCAGCGCAGTAGAGTATCAAGTAGAGTGCATAGTACGTGGTAGAGTAGAGTGACTAGCAACATGTTGCAAAGTAACTCTACTCTACTACCACCACCACCGCCAAAATATCCACTCGCCTGCGCACTCTACCCATGGAACGCGGTCAATTCTGGTAGATTAGAGTAGGTAGGAGAGTGCATAGGGACGCTGTCATTCCGTCTGGAGTTGTGTAAATAGTGGAAATGAAGTTCACCGAAGATGAACTTCATTTCACTTTAACTTTAAAACTTGTAGAGATGTATGGCGAATACCAGTGTTTATGGAATTTAGGTAGTGTACACTACAGAAATAAAAGTATGAGGCAAGCTGCGGAGGATGAAATCGTCGAAAGAATGGCAAAAGGGGGCTTTGGAGTAAACGAGCTCAAGCAAAAAAGTAACAGTAAGCAACAGTAGCTTAACAATTTTGAATCAATTTTATTTTTTTTTTTTTGATTCATTTTGTACTAAACAAACACCTACTCCACAGTATACTAGCATAAGTACTACACTTGTAACTCTCCTCGTGTGAACGGTATCTGTCTAGCATCATGCATAGGGTAAGCTCAATAGTTTAAATAATTAGCCTAAGTAATTTCGCACAAATTTAAACGACAGCAATTCCTCGATGTTTAAATGTATTAATAACATTTTATTTTGTTAATAAAAAAGTTAATTAAATTTATAAATTATTGCAAAAAATTGCTTTTTTGCAAATATCTCCGTAAATTATTTATCAATTTTTATTTAAAAAACGGAAAAATATAGATATTCTTGATATAAAAAAATGATATAAATATTGTTTATTTAAAATATAAGGGAAAAAACTTATAGACAAAAAATCAAATTGTGACCATAAATTATTGTTTAAAAAAACGCAAGGTAAAATTAGGAGTATCTTTTCATCTATTCGTCATCTAGTAACCCCCCCCCTATGTCTTAAAAGCTTCAGATATCTGCGAAACATTTTTCGATCTTTTTTTTAACCAGACTATGGATCGAAGTGCATATGCGAAATATTTGGTTCCGTGTTTTAAGCAAGATAGGATCCATTTATCTTCGTCAAAATATTATTACTTGTACTTGAAGGTTTAAAGATTATGAAGCTTTTTATAGAATTGCAATTCATTTAGAAGTTAACATAAAAAATCTCAAAAATCTCTATATCCTGAGACCTAACCTGATGTTTTTTTTTTATTAAATAATAGAATTCGTATGATTTTTGGTATAAAACCACATGTAAATTTTTCTAAATTTTTATTTTTTTGCTAAATGTGAAAAAAAAAACATGTCCATTCAAAAAGACATCAGAATCGCATCAATACAAAATTATTGTAAATGAAATTGTTTAAAGCAATTGTTATTTCCCGCTAAACATAAAATTATGTCACATGATTCACAATAAACTTTTGTTTTGCCCTTACAACATGGAAGCTTACATCTAACCGAATTTTTAAACTCGGATGCCATTGCAGGAATGTGTTGTATCTTTCTCTTAGTAGAAGTTTAAAGTGATGTTCTAAGTTTGTAACTGTTTCTAGTTACCAGTGTTTAAATGTTCCCAAAATCAGAATTTTCAGAAATTTTATATTTAAAGAGCAACTCAGAAATAGCAATTTTAAACTCCAGGAACTTCATAACGGTTTTATTAGCATCACCAAGTTGCTCATGGTCATCTCTGTATAGAATCTAAGAATCGGCAATCGCAAGGTCAAATAAGTGGAAAATGATTTTGACTGTCCATTTCTTACTTGTAGCTCTCATTCGATAATATTTACTAATTATCCTGTTAATTAAATCTATTCCCCCATGAGTTAGTTGTACTTTTTGACAATGTTTGGTCTAGGTACCTCAACATATCGGAAGTCCTTTTTTGACCATCGCTTACATTCATTTGAAGGTTCTGTTTGCAACGCAGTTGACGCTAGCATAACTGATTTCATATCATACCATTGTTAAATATCGATACCATAAAGGTATCATTTGTTCGTCCACAGCAACCTACTGTATCTTGGAAGTGTCAAGCAACCTCTTCGTATTCTTTCAACTAAAGGCCGGATCTTAAATAATTTGTCAGCGTTTCTTTGATCTTGAGGCACGTCAGCGTCAATAAATACTTTTAAATTGTTTCTGATTTGAAAATATCTATCACGTGTCATGGCTTGTGCAATACCGTTGACTTTTGTTGTCTTAGCCCAAAACATTCTAATTTGTAGATACTTAAACAGGACATTAAAATAGATATTACAAAACATTTTTCACCCCGCTTAGAGTAACATTCAAGATTTTTCTTTTCTTGCAAAAATTTAATATTTGTACAATTACAAATATTCTCAAAATTTAAATTATCAAAATATATACCGACGTAGCTTTCACCTTTTCAATTTTACCTCTCGTGGACGGTATCGACAATTCCAGTAAAGTCTCCATGCTAAGGGACAAAAACACCCATTTTGTTCCATATATTTCGGTTCCCAAGCCTTTTTTTTTGTTCATTGAGTGGTACGTTATCTAATTGATCTTCGGATGGTATTTCTGTGTCTTGTTTTTTATCTGTATATTGAGCCAAATCTGATTGCTGAGGCTGATACAATTCTTTATTTGGTTCAAAGCCGTCATCAGAAATTTCAGAATCTGAAACGTCTGTATCCGAATTTTCCAGACATTCAAAAAGTCTTTCATGGTCAACTTCGGGTCTTAAATACTTTTTTTACCAAAGACAGCTGAAACAAAAAATGGCTAATATAATTTTATATATTTTACTATTTTATTTGCTACTTACCATCAATTGTTTTTCTACAACTGCACGCCATGTTTGTCACTTGCGAATAATAGGTTAACTAAGTTAAAATGTGCTCTCAGCAATACTGCGCGCTGTAGTCAGGCTCACTAGTATGTACACGACGATGGACCGTGGGACTAGGCACTGTGAATTTAGATCTTCAAAAAAATGTAGAATATTTTATGTAAATGTCCATTTAATTGGACATCAGGTCTCAGTAGGATATTAAAATATTGTTTTCAACAAAAACTGCAAATAATTCTACAATGAAGCATTTTTCGAAAAAGTATCAAGACAGAAAAAGTATTTACATATTTCGATGAAATACGCCTAAAAAAATTTTACTGGAAAATTGTTTTTTTTTGTTATAAATTATTTTTGAATAACAGTATTTCCGTCCCACTTGGAAAAATGAAAAAAAAATACATTTGAAAACATTTATATAAAATCGAATAAAAAAGGTTTATGCTCTTCTTAAAGGCATAAATCGCTCGCCTAATAGTTATACACTCTATAAGAAATTTTAAAACAGTACTAACGCTTTCTTTTTATTTTAGGTACATGTCTCCTGGTAATACTGAGTTTGATTTTATTGACCAAAATAAATACATAATCATAGATTTGAAGATAACAGGGATCACTTAAGCAATATTTTTTCATAAATCAAATCATCAAATCATTTGATTTCAAATGAACTTACATGTGCTATACATATTTCACATGCAGGATATAACAAGATGAAGACTGTAAATATAAATATTTATGTTATGTTTGTCTGTTCAAATTTGTACATATAGTAATATAGTGTTTTTCAGAAAATAGTTTTTTTTTTCAAGTTACAAATGATTTTGAACGTCAAATCTTACTGAATTTTATTTGGTTGACAAAATAAATTAAACATAGCAGAAATGTTACTGCAAGACTGCTTTTTTAAATGTGAGTCACGTTTTCTATAAGATCGGTCATGATAGTGTATACGTTAAATAAAAAAAAATCATTCCCTTACGCATGACAAATTATTAATCCGGCATCCGACAAGTGATGTGTGAGAAACCCCAGAGTTCATAGAGTAAATTTACTCTGAGTACATTTATATTGAGTTATTAATTTCACTCCCGTATATTTGAAAATAATGGGCGACTATGAAAAAGAGCAGGCTCATCTCATGCGTATGTGGGAAGAGTGTGAAAATAAAGACGAATTTATTGATCAAGATGATTCAGAGACAGAAGAAAATATTGACAATGTAAGTATCAACAGTGATTATCTCGATATGGAACAAGAACCCAAGGAAGAGAATGGAAATCAGCAAGCTGTTGTAGAAAGTATCAGACAGGGTTGTTATTATTCCAGAAAGAATGGAATGAAATGAAATAAAGAACCCAATGACCGCAATGTTCGAACAAGAGCAGAAAACTTAATTACACCTTTACCGGGAGTCAAAAATCACGCAAAGCATGCCAAGACACAAATTGAGTGATTCCTGCCATTTATTGATGGACAAATAATTGCTGACTTGGATAAGCATACTAACCAACGAATTGCAGATAAATCTGAAAGTTGGAAGAACTCTTCACATTATGGGAATACATCTGTGATAGAAATCGAGGCTGTGTTGGGACTCTTTTACCTGTCTGGTGCATTCAGAAATAACCACCGTCATTTATATGGAACAGGAACAGGAATGGACGTGTTCCGTTACACAATGAGCCAAGATCGATTCGAATTTTTAATTTCATGTCTAAGATTCGATAACAAACAAAACCATGAAGAAAGAGTCAAGTTAGATATTAGCTTTCATCAAAGCTTTCTTCGACAGGTTTGTGGAAAATTGCAAATCTACATATTGTCCTGAATTTTTAACAACTGACGAGAAGCTTGAATCGTTCAGAGCAAGATGTGCTTTCAAGCAATATGTGCCAAATAAGCCATCGAAATATGAAATCAAGGTACATGCATTAGTTGAAGCACGTACGTACTACCTACTTAATATGAAGGTGTATTTGGGACAACTGCGGGAAGGTCCATTCCGAGTTAGTAATTTCCCATTGTAGAAAGATTGGTTGCTCCCGTGTCTGGGACCAAACGCAATATAAAGTTTGATAACTGGTATACTAGTCGTGATCTCTTGGTGAAGTTGCGTGAGACTCTTAATTTAATTGCGGTAGGTAGAAAAAATAAGCCTGATTTGCACATTTCAGAACGCTGTCTGAAATTATTTCCTTTTTTAATTCGACCAAAGGCGGAGTTGACGTAGTAGACGAGCTATCTGCAACGTATAATGTAGCATGCAACAGTTATCGCTAGCGCTTAACAATTTTTTTCTCTCTAATGAACACTTCACGAATCAATTGCTAAATCATTGACAGACAAAACAGCGATAGCGATAGTTTTAACATTGCTAGAAAGCTTTTCCTGAAGAAACTGGGTTTCCAATTGATCGAAGAATATCAAAGAGAAAGAATGAGTAACCCTGGATTATCTAGAGCGTAGAGAAGCAGTATCCGAAAGATTCTAGGTGAAAATTTCGAACCGCCTGCAAAGAAGAGGAAACCGTATCAGCTAGGACGACGTTCAAAATGCCCCATAAATAGAGACAGGAAAATAGATCTAACGGTTCGTGAGAAAAATTTCCACTTGGATGTCTGTATTTGCTGTAAATTTCGTGAAAATTAAAAATGTATATTTTGTTTAAAATTTGAATTATTTCGATTAAGGGTGACTTGTTGATTAAAAAAATCTAAACACTTGGCCAGAAATTATGCACCGTTTTACCGGAAAATCGAAAAAACTATAGAACATTGGATTTTTATCAAATTTCTTTAATCGACTATGTTGGCGTCAATTTTATTCCGAGAGTCAAGCGAATGGACTTTTCTTACATAAAATTGGTCGCTCGTTCTTCAGCCATACTCAGAATTTTCCTAAATCTAACGGTTCGTTAGAAAAATTTCCACTTGGATGTCTGTATTTGCTGTAAATTTCGTGAAAATTAAAAATGTATATTTTGTTTAAAATTTGAATTATTTCGATTCAGGGTGACTTGTTGATTAAAAAAATCTAAACACTTGGCCAAAAATTATGCACCGTTTTGCCGGAAAATCAAAAAAACTGTAGACTATTGGATTCAAATTTCTTTATTCGACTATGTTGGCGTCAATTTTGGTCCGAGAGTCAAGCGAATGGACTTTTCTTACATAAAATTGGCCGCTTGTTCTTCTGCCATACTTAGAATTTTCCTAGATCTAACGGTTCGTGAGAAAAATTTTCACTTGAATGTCTGTATTGGCTGAAAATTTTCTGAAAATTTAAAGTGAATATTTTGTTTAAAATTTGAATTATTTTGGTTAATGATGACTTGCTGATTAAAAAAATATTAACATGTGGCTAGAAATTATGCACCGTTTTGCCGGAAAATCGAAAAAACTGTAGACTATTGGATTTTTATCAAATTTCTTTAATCGACTATGTTGGCGTCAATTTTGGTCCGAGAGTCAAGCGAATGGACTTTTCTTACATAAAATTGGCCGCTTGTTCTTCTGCCATACTTAGAATTTTCCTAAATCTAAAGGTTCGTGAGAAAAATTTCCACTTGAATGTCTGTATTGGCTGAAAATTTCCTGAAAATTAAAAGTGAATATTTTGTTTGAAATTTGAATTATTTCGATTAATAGTGACTAGCTGATTAAAAAAATCCTTATATGTGGCTAAAAATTATGCACCGTTTTGCTGGATTTTTATCAAATTTGGTTAATCGGCTATATTGTCGTCAAATTTGGTCCGAAAGTCAAGCGAATAGACTTTTCTTACATAAAATTAGCCGCTCGTTCTTCTGCCATACTCAGAATTTTCCTAGATCTAACGGTTCGTGGGAAAAATTTCCACTTGGATGTCTGTATTTGCTGTAAATTTCGTGAAAATTAAAAATGTATATTTTGTTTAAAATTTGAATTATTTCGATTAAGGGTGACTTGTTGATTAAAAAAATCTAAACACTTGTCCAAAAATTATGCATCGTTTTGCCGGAAAATCAAAAAAACTGTAGACTATTGGATTTTTATCAAATTTCTTTAATCGACTATGTTGGCGTCAATTTTGGTCCGAGAGTCAAGCGAATGGACCTTTCTCACATAAAATTGGCCGCTTGTTCTTCTGCCATACTTAGAATTTTCCTAGATCTAACGGTTCGTGAGAAAAATTTCCACTTGAATGTCTGTATTGGCTGAAAATTTCCTGAAAATAAAAGTGAATATTTTGTTTGAAATTTGAATTATTTCGATTAAGGGTGACTTGCTGATTAAAAAAATATTAACATGTATATTGTCGTCAATTTTGGTCCGAAAGTCAAGCAAATAGACTTTTCTTACATAAAATTAGCCGCTCGTTCTTCTGCCATACTCAGAACTTTCCTAGATCTAACGGTTCGTGGGAAAAATTTCCACTTGGATGTCTGTATTTGCTGTAAATTTCGTGAAAATTTAAAGTGTATATTTTGTTTAAAATTTGAATTATTTCGATTAAGGGTGACTTGTTGATTAAAAAAATCTAAACACTTGGCCAAAAATTATGCACCGTTTTGCCGGAAAATCGAAAAAACTGTAGACTATTGGATTTTTATCAAATTTCTTTAATCGACTACGTTGGCGTCAATTTTGGTCCGAAAGTCAAGCGAATGGACTTTTCTTACATAAAATTGGATGCTTGTTCTTCTGCCATACTTAGAATTTTCCTAGATCTAACGGTTCGTGAGAAAAATTTCCACTTGAATGTCTGTATTGGCTGAAAAGTTCCTGAAAATTAAAAGTGAATATTTTGTTTGAAATTTGAATTATTTCGATTAATAGTGACTAGCTGATTAAAAAAATGTTTATATGTGGCTAAAAATTATGCACCGTTTTGCTGGAAAATTGAAAAAACTGTAGATTTTTTTAAATTCTATTTTTCCTCTTTTCCGGCAAACTGGGGTTAAGGGATCCGAAAGAAACACATTTTTGTAATAAGCTGGGCCAAGTGCATGTACCAAAATATTAAACAAAAATTTTTTTTTGTAAAATTTGGCAAAAATTTTCCAAGGGGGTACCCTTGGATTTTTATCAAATTTGGTTAATCGGCTATATTGTCGTCAATTTTGGTCCGAGAGTCAAGCGAATGGACTTTTCTTACATAAAATTGGCCGCTTGTTCTTCTGCCATACTTAGAATTTTCCTAGATCTAACGGTTCGTGGGAAAAATTTCCACTTGGATGTCTGTATTTGCTGTAAATTTCGTGAAAATTTAAAGTGTATATTTTGTTTAAAATTTGAATTATTTCGATTAAGGGTGACTTGTTGATTAAAAAAATCTAAACATTTGGCCAAAAATTATGCACCGTTTTGCCGGAAAATCAAAAAAACTGTAGACTATTGGATTTTTATCAAATTTCTTTTATCGACTATGTTGGCGTCAATTTGGGTCCGAGAGTCAAGCGAATAGACTTTTCTTACACAAAATTGGCCGCTTGTTCTTCTGCCTTGCTTAGAATTTTCCTAGATCTAACGGTTCGTGGAAAAAATTTCCACTTGGATGTCTGTATTTGCTGTAAATTTCGTGAAAATTTAAAGTGTATATTTTGTTTAAAATTTGAATTATTTCGATTAAGGGTGACTTGCCGATTAAAAAAATCTAAAAACTCTGGCAGAAATTATGCACCGTTTGGCTGGAAAATTGAAAAAACTGTAGATTTTTTAAATTCTATATTTCCTCTTTTCCGGCAAACTGGGGTTAAGGGATCCGAAAGAAACACATTTTTGGAATAAGCTGGCCAAGTGCATGTACCAAAATATTAAACAAAAATTTTTTTTTGTAAAATTTGGCAAAAATTTTCCAAGGGGATACCCTTGGATTTTTATCAAATTTGGTTAATCGGCTATATTGTCGTCAATTTTGGTCCGAGAGTCAAGCGAATGGACTTTTCTTACATACAATTGGCCGCTTGTTCTTCTGCCATACTTAGAATTTTCCTAGATCTAACGGTTCGTGGGAAAAATTTCCACTTGGATGTCTGTATTTGCTGTAAATTTCGTGAAAATTTAAAGTGTATATTTTGTTTAAAATTTGAATTATTCCGATTAAGGGTGACTTGCTGATTAAAAAAATCTAAAAACTCTGCCAGAAATTATGCACCGTTTTGCCGGAAAATCGAAAAAACTGTAGACTATTGGATTTTTATCAAATTTCTTTAATCGACTCCGTTGGTGTCAATTTTGGTCCGAAAGTCAAGCGAATGGACTTTTCCTACATAAAATTGGATGCTTGTTCTTCTGCCATACTTAGAATTTTCCTAGATCTAACGGTTCGTGAGAAAAATTTCCACTTGAATGTCTGTATTGGCTGAAAAGTTCCTGAAAATTAAAAGTGAATATTTTGTTTGAAATTTGAATTATTTCGATTAATAGTGACTAGCTGATTAAAAAAATTTTTATATGTGGCTAAAAATTATGCACCGTTTTGCTGGAAAATTGAAAAAACTGTAGATTTTTTAAATTCTATTTTTCCTCTTTTCCGGCAAACTGGGGTTAAGGGATCCGAAAGAAACACATTTTTGGAATAAGCTGGGCCAAGTGCATGTACCAAAATATTAAACAAAAATTTTTTTTTGTAAAATTTGGCAAAAATTTTCCAAGGGGGTACCCTTGGATTTTTATCAAATTTGGTTAATCGGCTATATTGTCGTCAATTTTGGTCCGAGGGTCAAGCAAATAGACTTTTCTTACATAAAATTGGCCGCTCGTTCTTCTGACATACTCAGAATTTTCCTAGATCTAACGGTTCGTGAGAAAAATCTCCACTTGAATGTCCGTATTGGCTGAAAATTTCCTGAAAATTTAAAGTGAATATTTTGTTTAAAATTTGAATTATTTCGGTTAAGGGTGACTTGCTGATTAAAAAAATATTAACATGTGGCTAGAAATTATGCACCGTTTTGCCGGAAAATCTAAAAAACTGTAGACTATTGGATTTTTATCATATTTCTTTAATCGACTATGTTGGCGTCAATTTTGGTCCGAGAGTCAAGCGAATGGACTTTTCTTACATAAAATTGGCCGCTTGTTCTTCTGCCATACGTAGAATTTTCTTAGATCTAACGGTTCGTGAGAAAAATTTCCACTTGAATGTCTGTATTGGCTGAAAATTTTCTGAAAATTTAAAGTGAATATTTTGTTTGAAATTTGAATCATTTTGGTTAAGGGTGACTTGCTGATTAAAAAAATATTAACATGTGGCTAGAAATTGTGCACCGTTTTGCCGGAAAATCGAAAAAACTGTAGACTATTGGATTTTTATCAAATTTTTTAATCGACTATGTTGGCGTCAATTTTGGTCCGAGAGTCAAGCGAATAGACTTTTCTTACATAAAATTGGCCGCTTGTTCTTCTGTCATACTTAGAATTTTCCTAGATCTAACGGTTCGTGAGAAAAATTTCCACTTGAATTTCTGTATTGGCTGAAAATTTCCTGAAAATAAAAGTGAATATTTTGTTTGAAATTTGAATTATTTCGATTAAGGGTGACTTGCTGATTAAAAAAATATTAACATGTATATTGTCGTCAATTTTGGTCCGAAAGTCAAGCGAATAGACTTTTCTTACATAAAATTAGCCGCTCGTTCTTCTGCCATACTCAGAACTTTGGACCCGGTAATCAGGACTGGTTACTTTGACATTTGGAGACAGGTCACGAAGTACTGTCCTATGTCCTCCATGGTGCTGGGCCTTTCACTATTAGTTTACATTCTCCTTTTTGGTTTAATTTCTTGATCTTAATAAGTGAGTACAACGAGAACCAGCAACCAGCCATAGCCTCCATCCGCTTCTATAAACTAAGAATTATCTGAGAAACCATAGACATTGAAAAAAGGCCAAATTGTGTCAATAAAAAAGATGATGGCATACATCAGAAATGTTCGTGACAAACCTCACGCCAACCTCCACCCAAACCATGTCACCATTGACTGTATAAATAAACTGTCTGCTATTCCTAGTAGCAGTAATGCATTCATTAGTGATCAGTGTGGTAGTGTCTGGGGACTTGAAAAACTGAGATCTCGGAAGCCCCGAAGAAGACATCAAAGAGCTCATATCCCCTCATCCTCTTATATGGCATGTGTTAAATAGGTAAAAAAGAGTAAAAAAAAGTAATAGAATGTATTTATATTTTGTAACATATATTTACATGACGATTATCGTAAATAAGGCATAATAGAAGAAATACAATTAAGTAAAAAAACATTTAAAGATAACTGTTTATTTTCCTTTACTGAATTAAGTAGATAAGTAGAAATTATTTGAGATTTCTTAATACATTTCTTAATAAAGTATTAAATACAATTCTTTTAAATTGCATATTTAGTTCATTTAAATTTTACATCAAATATGTAATCAGACAGAAATTTACAAGCAGTTGAATTACTGAGAGAATACATATATCACTTTTGTTGATAAAAATTACAATTAAACCTCAGATAACCCTTTAACTAAAGACTACTTTAGTCATTTCCCCCATGAATTTCTCATGATTTTCAATATATTAAAACATCTGTGTAACCAACAGTCCTCATACTGACCAAGACTACTGAGTATTTTCAAAATTATCTACAACCTCCAATGAAGATAGCACTAAATATATAAAATATTTAAGATTTCAAGAAGAAATCCAGAATACATACTTCATCATATTGATCCAAAAATACAAGCTGCATATTGTATTCTCATATCTTAAAATGCAATATCATAAAACTTATTATAGCTGATTCAGATTCAATGAGATTCTACTTACCCTATTTTACATTCAAAAATCAGTTCTCTGTTCCATAAATATTTAAATACATATCTGGTACAATGCCTAATCACTTCTGTTTTAATTTGTTCTCTTGGTAAATAATCAAAACATAACATTTGATGAACAAGATTTGGAATGATGAAAAGATCCCTAATGATTGGAAAACCAGGATTATATGCCCAATCTATAAAAGAGGGGATAAACTGATATGCGAAAATTATCGCGGCATAACCCTCTTTTGCACGGCGTACAAAATTTTTACTAAATTGACTTCAACAACTAACTGAAAATATTGTCAGGGAATATCAAACCGGTTTCCGACAAGGAAGATCTACAACTGACCAACTATTCACAGTGAAACAAATCGTGGGAATACGACATCGACATCCACAACATATTCATAGATTTCAAACAAGCCTACGACTTAATTAATAGGAACAAGTTATATCAAATATTGCAGAGCTTTAATATCCCCCAAAAGTACATCCAACTGGTAAAAACAACAATGTATTCGTTAATAGCAACTGTCAGAGTCCAAAATGAGCTCACTGAAAACTTTACAATAGTTCAAGGATTAAAGCAAGGAGACGGGCTGGCACCGTCACTATTCAACCTGACCTTGGAATACGTGATAAGACAGCTGAATATAGGAAGAGGTAATCTAACAAATAAATCAATACAGATTGCCGCCTATGCCGATGATATCAGCATCATGTCTCGCAGAACAGAAGAGGCGGCAGAAATATATTCACAATTAAAACAAAGGCAAAAGAGACCGGACCAGAAATAAATATTCAAAAGACAAAAAAGTTAACACAGGCCAGAGCTAGGGGAAACAGACGCACAGTTGAATTAGAGGACGTTATTGAAACGGTAGAAAGTTTCACATATTTAGGAATTGCATTAAACACGGATGGAACAGAAGAACCAGAAATCCAAAGAAGAATAGTAAAGGGAAATAAAGCTTATTTTTCACTCGATCATGTGTTGAGCTCCAAAAACACACACTGGAGATCAAAAATCAGAGTATGGAGAGTATAGAAAACGGAATATGGAGATCCAGGTACAACCATGAACTCTACTAACTGTTCAGAGAGACACTGATCTCAGAATTCGTTAAACTTCAGAGACTTCACTGGGCTGGTCATGTAGTAAGAATGGAGACAGAAAGATTGCCGAAAAGAGCCCTAGATAAAAAATGCAGGGCGCAAGACCAAAAGGAAGGGCACGGAAAAGATGGGAAGATGAAATGGCAGCGGACGCAAAAAATTTGCTAGATGTGAGAACCTGGAGAAGATCGGCGCGGGACCGATAAGGGGAGGAGGCCAAGGCCCGATTTGGGCTGTAGCGCCATTGGAGAGAGAGAGAGAGAGAGAGAGAGAGAGAGAGAGAGAGAGAGAGAGAGAGAGAGAGCTGTTAGAAATATTATGCAAATAAACGAATATTTGTGGAGAATCAACATCAGTACCAGCATACCATAGAAACTGCCAAAAATTGAAAAAGGACATTAGCGTCATCACACTGTGCTGGTTATTTCAAGAAAGATAAAGTGAATCTTTATTTAATCAGAACATATTTTTATCTTTTGTCAAGAAAGGCATTGTGCTTTAAAAGCGATTTCGTGGTAAAGTTTCTATAACAAAAATAGTAGTTGTTTTGTTTAAATATGGATAATGACTTTAAAAATCTTTAATTATTGGTAAACTGTTAAAACCTTAGTGCTTCAAAGCAAATTAAAAAAAAGTAAAGATGAAACAGCAAGCACAATAAAACCATTAGGATGAATACAAAAACCATGATAGAATTTTTAGAAAAGTTCAACTAAAGAATGAAACAAGCTAAAGACAGATCATTTTATCTTATGTCATCCAGTTTTAAAAATAAATAATGTGAAGTAAATTTTTGTCAATCCAAACAGTAGTTCTTAGTCATCCACGAATTACTATTACATGAAATTTAAAAAGGTTTTTATATTTTGAGAATGATTTTTGAAGTGGAAATCGAAACATCAAAAATAAACTTATTTTAAACTTAAATTGTGGCTTATTCATAATAAAAACAGTAAAAAAGCTTGTTCAAATCCCCCCAATACTGAAGAGGAACAAGCAGAGCAAAAAATTTGCAAACTAGATTTGGAAAAACTTTGAGCTAGGTTGACAGGAAGACAATTTTTAACTCTTAGTGATGATCTGAAAACACATAATATATTGATATACAGTGTATCATATGAGAAAAACATTAACCAGACAAAAAATTGGCTAAACATGTGATCAAGAAGAAAATACAAAGTCAAAAATGTTTGCAGAGACAACCAGTTTGTTAACACAGTTAATTAATTAATTACAGCATGAAAGAAAACTTTAATTGAATGAGAAACATTTAACTGTAAAAAAGAAATTTAATTATATTAATGAAAATATTTAGAAATTAAAAACAGTTAAGAAAAAAATATAACATACCAACCATTAAGCTGCCCATACTAGGCATACAATGTGAAAGAAAAAATTTTTTTTTCATTTAGTTGTTGACCTTAAATTAGCAACCACACCTGTTGGCTACCAATTCAAGTATTCCTCATCAGTGATATATGCCTACGATTGAACTGTACATAAAATATTTCAAAGCACAACCAAGGCGTAGAATTTATTATTTTTATTTGGTATTAACAAATATAAAGATTATATGTAACATGACCATGCATCTTTGATATACAGTATTTCTCAGTAATTTGACTATGTAATCTGCAAATTACACTTTACAATCAGCTGCAGTGAAATAATGAAATAGTGTCAAAGAAAATTTACTACTACAAAACTACTCATTTTTATTTAATTCAGCTGATAATAGACAAAATTTGAGTGTTAATGAAAAGTGCTAAGAGTTGAAAAGTCTGAATGAAATTAACATATTGCTTTCAAATATCTTTAATTTAGTAAAGTAATTTTTAATTACTACTTAATTTAATAAAAATAGTATATTTGATACGTGATATTTTTGCCTAAACACCTCTATAAAGGTAGTATAAGATTACATGAATGTAAATTATTATTTAATTGAAATCTATCAGAAAGCAATAATTAATTATAGTATAACAAAGCTGATATGAACATATTAGCAAAATAAAAAAGGAAATAATTGATACCATATTATCAAATAAATGGTACAAGTCTAACTAAAGTTTTTGAATAGATATCCAAAGAAACAAAAACAGAAAATTTTGGATTTGAAAGAGAACAGATAGATTACATCTTTCTGGGAGCTTTATTTATATCAAACCAAATTTATTACAGCCATTAACATTTGTGAACATAAGAGTTCTTTCTAAACTTGAACTTATATCACTCTTTACTAACACCTAACCAATTATTAATAGAAGCTTTTAGTTTGTACAATTTGTTTTAAAGTATTATAAGTTTATCTAGTTCTTGCCTTATAACCAAATTTTAATATATAATTCCAACTAGTGTACCATACGTAATGGCCTTCTAAATAATAAAACATGGGGCTCTGGAGCATGTAACATGTAATGGACCCAATTAGGACTTTGTTGTACTCCTAGATTTCTCCATTCTGTTTCTGTCATTAAATGTGGTCTAGGTACCAATTTCGCTAAATCTGGGGGAAGAATTACGTGTCGGTATTCATACATTTCGTCACAATATTTTTCGGAATACTGAATAGTTTCAGCAGGCATTATTCAATGTTTTCATTTGTAAAAGTAACTGTTAGATTTTAAAACAAATGTTTTAGAAGCTCCTACAACGTATAATTGTTTAGGTAAACAACTATTAAGTTTTAAAACACTAATATTAATATTAGTTTTCTTTATTATAGTCTTATCAAAGAATATAGATGGTCTTACTTTGGTCTTGTCTTACTTTAGTTTACAAATATTTTCAAAAAATATGTTTTTACTTCAGTAACTGTCATTCAATTGACGGTTGTGCTGTTAGTATTTTAATGTTCTGTGGTTTCAAATATGGCCCGTGGTCTGTTTCTATTATATTGGTAGCCACTTCTCGCGTTGTTTAAATACAAACAAACTCTACAATAATTTTATGTAAATGAGTTGCTGAGAGCAAAAGTGGTGTAAGTCATGTTTCTGTATAATTTGCACTTAACCTCACACGGATAATATAATACCTGTAAAAGTGGTGTACGTAAAACTTCCAGTACTTCCTAATAGATGGCAGAAAGATACTGAACTTAGGAATAAAATGTTTTTTTGAGAAAAAAGAGAAAAATATTTTTGATATAGTTGTTCACAGTGGCGGATCCAGAAATTTTTGTCAGGGGGGTCATGGGTCTTGAGGGTGATTTTGATACAGGATTTAGATTTTTGCACCTTTTAGTGGCTCATCCCCAGAAATTTTTTGTCGGGGGGGCTCATGGGTCTTGAGGGTGATTTTGATATAGGATTTAGATATTTGCACTTCTACGATTGATATGATTTGTGCCTAATGTAAGGGAACCATTTTTTTAATAATTATTTTAAGCGATATATTAAACCAATGAGAAGTTATTAAAACCCAAATACCCTACGGGTGCAAAGAAAAGGGTAGAACATTAAGGGGTCTTAAACTTTAACAAGGTCAGAACAAGGATGTTCTCATGGGTTTTAAGAAATCAATGGGCACCACATGACTGCAGCAGTGGCGGCTGGTGTGGTAAAATTTTGGGTAGGCCAAGCCAGCAAATTACATAACTATGTGTAATCAGTGACGGATCCAGAGGGTGAGGTCACGAAGTCATGACCCCCTCCCTAACTAATTTTTTAATGATTTCTCTGTTCATTTTAACTTCTGCGTTGTATCTAATTTTTGCGATTTTTGATTTTTCATCTAGCAAATCGCGAACAGAAAACGCCCTTTTCTGTATATCCTTAAAGGACAGGAAATTACTTAAATGTTCCTTGCAACTAGAATGCTTTTTTAAGGAGGCAGACAGATTTTTTAAATCAAAGATTCCTTCACAATTCTATACACATTTCTTATTAGCAAATAACAAACACGGCCAACAATATAGTCTGTTTTTTCCAGACAACCATTTGTAGACATCATACCAAGAGCAATTAAAAGTACGCACCTTTTTCCCATCTTTTTGGCCAATACGCAATGTTGGAGTGGGCCTTTCATTCATAATAATTTTTTTCTATCAATTTCAGTTCTTCTAGATAATGGCGATTCCAATAGTGAAACAACAATGTCCAAACACTCACTAACAACATTATTATTACTGCAACCTGGTAAAGCGTCATAAAAACTCATTTTTATGTATCCGTTATAAAACAATCTCACATATATAAGTTGCATACAATCAGGCGATATAGAAATCACGCAAATGTGATTTTTTTTTCTTCGAATTTTAAGAATTTTTTTAAATTTATTTGGACAACCGTGCACTTGTTTGCAATTCTGTTGTTTGTTTAAAAATATGTTACAATTATAGATTATGTTACATATTTTTTTATCATAATTTAAAAAAAAATAATATTACAATTCGATAATTACGTTACAAGTGACAACGATGATCATCGTAGGCCCGATCGTCTGGTGCCTAAAGAGCAAGCATAAACATGACAATATAAATCGTTGTCCGGCAAGCTGCTTAACTTCAAACGCTTTTTGTACGGGGATCTTATGTGAGCTGGGTCGGCCAGTTCCTATCGGGCCTATTAATGATATTTAAAATGCCTGAATCCGATTCGATGCTTTCTGTGGTAATATAATAACTTGTTTTAACGGACGCTAATGATTTGAGTGATTTAGTACATTTAAAAGTTATTTACATGCATTTAACATAATTTTTAAATATATGTTTTTCAATTTTAAAGCTCTTAAAATTATTGGGTAGGCCCGGCCTATCCTGCCTACCCCCAAAAGCCGCCACTGGACTGCAGCGAACATCAGTATATGCCTCATAATCAACAGATAAATCCAATGTAGGATTTTTGAAGACCCCATTTGGTTTCAAAGTACTAATGAATTGAAAAAGAATTTACATTTTTAACACAAAAAAGAATTGCACATGTATGTTATTTACTATGACCATATTTTTTTGAGGTGGGGACAAACAAAACTATTTTAAAAAATGACTATAATGACTACTTGGTAAAATGACAAATCAGATAATTAGGGAGTAGAAGTAGAATATAAATTAAAACTAAAATAATAGTTTTCCAGTTGATGTTTTTAATTTCCTAATTATGTAATTTACATACCAAATGAGAATAATAGCCAGTTTATTACTCAGGTACCAATTGGAAATCTTAAACATCTGTCATAAAAATTACCTCAAGGCTAGCTAAAAAATATATTAAGAAAAATACATATCCAGTAGTCATGCTGAAGGAGATGGGTACAGTTATTAAAATCCTAGCAATATAAGTAAGACTGGCTACTTACTATTCACCCCCTATACTACAAATTCAACAAATCATCTATTGTTATTCATATGCTGGAAGTATGAGTTGTATGACAAGGCATATTCAAAAAAAATATCCACAAAATATGTCCAAAAACAGTAATTGCAATAAAACAAACTTTTACTACATAATTTTTATTATAATTCTAATATGCAATATTACAGAAACCTATTGCATTCAAAGTATACAGTTAACATGTTTTACAAATAGTGTAAATTGTACAAAAGTTATCACAAGATAAACACCCACATTATTCAGCAGGTAATGGCCATTATGAAGAAGGAATTATTAAGGGCACTGAAAAAAAAATACATATTAGACTATCATTTTCATGTTAAATATAATCAAATTCATAAAAAAAGGTCTAGATGTAGAGAGGTTAAATAGCTTATGATAAGGTATTATATGTCTATGTATGAGATTTTATAAAATCTACAATATTTATCCATGGACTAAACATTTAAAAAATTATATTTTGCAGCCTACAAACAAAAACTATTATCTATTAGGCGTGAAGAATAAACTAAGGTATTTAAATCCATGCATTAGCAAGTATTTTAATATATTTTTCAGCTAGGAATGTAATGAAGAATTGAAATAATTAAAATAAAGAATTTGTCTTTGTTGGTTTAAATAATAACTGTATCATATAGTTAGTTTTAGTATTAGTTAAGTATTATTAGTATTTATTAAAATATAATGCATCTCAGCTAAAGCTAGGAGATTGTATCTATGGAAATGATAATTTTAATAAAATTTTGAGCTGGCCAATTGGTCTAAACCAAGGTCATTAATCTAACACACACATGCATAACTTTAACTTAATATAGTTTTAAGCACAATCCCAGAAATCTATTTATATTGCCTAAAAGAAAATTGTTTTGGTATCAATTTCACTGTGTGGAAAAATTATCAATAATGATAGGGATTGAAAACAACACATTTATAATTTTTTAGTTTTGCTCAATTTTCATTTCAATACACTTGTAAGTATTTTCATGGAGATTTAATACAAACAATTAAGAAAAAGCAGCTTACTTACATGCTCTTATGACACCCACAAGTGCTCCAAATATGACTAAATTTGCAAGTACAGACTCCCTGCTCTTTTTCTTTTCGCTATCGTTATCTCTGGGACCAAGTCCGCCTTGATTAATTCTTCTCATGATTGATTTGTTTCACTATTTTGAACCAAATTTTAATTCTTTATTTTTAATATTCCAAAATTTTACTGTCAAAAGTGAGAGAAAATTAAGGTTATATAGGAGACAGACTGACAGAGTCAACTGTCAGTAGTCAGTACGTCAACCATAGATTACTATCGTCCGTTTGTTGTAATCGAAAAATCCACAGTTTTACAAAGTTTAAACTTTTTAATAATTAATTAATATATATTAATTATTCTCTTTTCACAATATACATTATTTTAAAAACAAAGATAACAATAGCTATTATTCTTAATTAATCTATATTATTTGCTATATTACTGTATTATTCGCTTATTTCGTAGATATAAATAAATATTTCAGAAGTTTTCCAGATAATATACGCTAACATATATATTTATTTAAAAAATCGTATAATTATCTTTTAGAATTTTGATAGTATGTAATAGAAATATTTGAATCTCTTTGACTTTGTTATAAACTATATCTTGCGTCTGTTTTTCTACATATTATGGAACAAAACCTGATTACCCCTTTTGATACCAAAGCTAGTTGAGGTACTTTTCGTATTTGAAACGATTTCACCATCCTTCTGGAAATCCATTTTTGTGGCATGTCTCCTATAATAATATAGTTTAAAATATTTATTTTGTGTTGTTTAACTTTCATGATATAGACCGGTGTATTTTGCTTCGTTCTTTCAGTGTTTTTGTTTCATAAGTAATTTAGTGCTTCAGTTGATATTATAAGCTCCCGATTTGGCCATTATATCGTTTATTGCCACTGCTTGAATTAATTAGAGTGTTTCCATATTATAAAAGAAATTCTATATAATAAAAATTCCTTAAAAGAACTATATGTTGAAATAATGATAAATTAAAATTTTTAAACCATTAGGATCCCATTAGGATCATCGAAATGTTGAAATTTGTTACTGTTATCACGGAAAACCAATTTATGCCACGGTTCGTACGAACCATGTACGAACCGTGAGTTTATGCCATAGATTTCTATGTTGTCTATTCAATGTCAGTCAATTTTAGGCATATTTTAATTTCTTTTTAAAATTTTTTTTATTATAAAAAGGATTTTTTAAATTATTATGAAATATTACTTTTTTTAAGCATCAAATTTGTATATAATTTATCAAAATATTATGCATTGCTATACATCGGTTAATATACCATTTTTTACACAAGACCTTAAAATAATATGATAGGTTGTAAAAAGATGCCCTTGTGCATTGTACCAACTACCAACATTTAGGCCAGCCAATGTGCTTCATTTTCATGAGATCAGATAGTTATTTTTGATATTTATGTTGCTTATCAAATTCTTTTATACTTGTCTTCCATTTTTTACTTTTTGTTTTGTTTGTGTACGTCACGTTGTGCGTCTAGTTGTGAGTTTTCTATTAAACTTTTATTTGTTTACCAAATGTGATTGTTGTTAAAGTTAAATTTCGGTTCTTGTTTGGTTTTAGTGAAACTGAAAATGATCTAAACATCTTAGCCCATCTCAAAATATGAAAATGTAAACAAAAAGTAGGAATGTCTTTTTCATAGGGTGTCTTCAAATGTTTCGCTACTCTTTTATTTTGTTATGGGCAATCATTTGTTTAATAGTGTCTTCCTTTTGTCGAGGTAAGTTTTATTAACAAATATTTCGTTAGTTCTATGCTTAAAATAAATAAATACATATCGAAGAATGCAAAGTATCTGAAAAATTCTATATAAAGTTAATATGATACAAAAAAAAACAATATTCGTAATTTATAACAACAAGACTAGTAACTTTTTATATCAATTCAGTGTAAGAAAACGAAAAATTATCGAGTTTCTCAGATTTGTATATTTTTATACTCTGATGGTTTTGACAATGGGCACCCAAAAAATTTCATCAAAACTAAAGTTCCATCATATTTTAATTCTGTAAATTTACAGTTTTATTCATTGGTATTTCAATTCCTTCATATTCAATACTAAAATGATCTTATGCATATCACTGAATTAAAAATAAATTAGGAATAGATTTAACACACTTGTTGCCCTAAGGTTTGGTAAAGTCAATAAAATAATAACTTTAATCACTACATGGACTACTGTTTTTTAATTTAAAAAAATATAAATTATACACAAAGGGGTTCTATTCAATTTACATAAATTGCAATGTTGCTTTCCTTCTCAATAATTAGGGTAACTCTAATAAAAGTTTTCTTGAACTATAGTTGCAACCAAGTCAAATATTTGAAATTTTTTTACTTTGTGTTATTGTTTAATTAGTCAACAAAGCTTTAACTCACAACTAATTTATTTACCAAAACTCTTATCTAGAAGGTGATTATAAATAAATACACAGGAAAAATGACAAATAAAATGAAAGAAAGAAAAACATAATATGTCACTTGCTAGTATGGCATTATTTATGTTTCTTTGACATTATTTTCCCTAGTACTCTTACATGTCTCACACTCAACACTCTAACAATTTGTTTCTAATAAATGTATGTTTATTTTAAATAAATAAATGTGCAGGAAAAACGATAAAGAAAATTAAAATATAATCTGTGACATGTTGACTAGCTATGGCATTCTTTGTTTTTTTTTCACACTAATGCAATATGTGTGCAGTTGTACTAAGTAGTTGGCTTTATCAAATGATTTTTTAAAATAATTTTTGAGTTTCTTATAAAAATAATTTTAAATATAAATCGAAATCGCTTAGATACACAGATTTTTAAACTTGTTCTAATATCTAAATCTATCAATGTTTCAGTATTTTTTCGAACCCCCATCAGGTGAAAACCTCGCCTTCATTTTTTTTAAAGCAAATCAATTGAGACTTGCCACTTTGTTTGAAAGATTATTAAAATCTGATTCCAAGAATAAAGTAACAATTAAACTGTTTTTTGTTTCTTCTCCTCCATTAGTATTTATTTATTTATCGTATGGCAATTACAACACATTTAAAACAAAATTACAAACACTAGTAATATAGGTATATGACAAATAGTTACAAACAAACATCAAGTGTATATAATCAATTGACTCTGAAGTTGCAAACAGGAAGTCTTCAGGGTTACCATTGTAGGATCTTGAGGGACACTCTTCAATAATGTGGTCGATGGTTTGGTTCTCACCACAGTCACATTGAGGAGACAGGTTCTTTCCCAATTTATGTAGCATGTATGCACATCTGCCATGTGTGGTTCGGATCCTATTTAGGGTGGACCATGTTTTGCGTGGAAGATCAAAACCTGGTGGCTTGTGGGTAATGCATGGCATGTTATTTTGCCATGTGTTCCATTCTTGGGACCATGCATTTGTGATGTTGAACTCCTCATATATCATCCTTGCCGTTTTCATTGGTGGTTTTCTAGAACAGAGACAGGTATTTTGTGCATCCTCAGTGTCTTGGTGGATCAGCAGGTTTATATTGTTCATAATCTTTGTGTATTCACATGTAAGTGTGTCAACTCATTGTAAATGTGGAGGTGGGATGTGACTTAATACTGGAAGCCATTGGGTGGGAGTTGATTTAATTGTACCAGCTATCATCCTTATAGTGTCGACAAGCTGTGCAGCTGAGTGTCGACCATTTTTACGTGTGGACTGTGTAGCCAAACTGGAGCAGAATATTCAGCAGTTGAGAAAACAGGGGCTAAGGCAGTAGAGCAGAGAGTGGAAGTCAATGCTCCCCAGGTGGTACCGCAGAGCTTCTGTTTAATGTTATTTCTTGTACTTAACTTTTGGGCAGTTTTTGTTAAGTGCTCCTCCATTACTAATTCACCTTTAACAAACAATCTGGACCATTTTTACCTGTACTATATTACTTTACTTACTTGGCCTATTATTAAATATTTCTTGTATTATGCTTTAACCACATCAAAGTTTTGTTAAGTTTTAAAAATGGCTCACACTCGAAATTTAATGGACAAATGTGAAGCAATTATTATTTTTGGAGAGGCTGAAACAGTAACTACCACAAATCCTTAAGAATTTTGAATCCACATTTTCTTGGCCTTCAAGTTGATAGACAATGGGTGCATTCAGAAGACTTCAACATCATACGAGGGACCTCATTATTGTTGATAATAGTGAGCCTTTTTGCTCCCTATTGGGATTGCTAGTAATCTACTTTAGTCAAGAAGCTGGTGTTTGCTTACATCCTTAACTTTATGCCACTAATGAAATAAATAAACAGATTGTATTTCCGTTATAGTACTAGAATGTGATTAAACTAGCACAAGTCCTTTTATATTTTATTTCCTTTGTGAAATAATAAAATTAATTTTATTTATATTTTTTTACTTTTAGGTAATGAAACCCCACTCCTGCTATACTCCACTATGTACGATATTCGCCTAGTGAACACCACTAGAGCATATAAACCAGAAGTTATCATTAAAAACACCAAGAATTCAACATCTTACATAGCTACATTAGACTACCATTATGCACTTAAGAAAATATTTTGGGCTGATCATGAAAATGAAAGTATTTTTAGTGTCGACTATTATTCAAAAGGGAATATTACAAATAAAGTAAGTATTTTTTTATTAGTATAATCTTTACTTTATTAATTAAAAACATTGAGAAGTATCTTAATGAAGGAAGATTGTATAATTAATACTTTTTGTTTTGTCAATTTAAATGTTAAATGCGCATTATTTACTTTGTTTCAGATGGAAATTATTACTGATGTAGTAACACCTGATGGATTAGCATGTGATTGGGTAACAAATAAATTATATTGGACTGACAGTGAGACCAATCATATTGAGGTAGCTACCATAGAAGGAAAATACAGGAAGGTTTTATTTTGGACTGATATTGATCAACCTAGGGCTATTGCCCTGGTTCCTTCTGAAGGGTGAGGTGTTATTTTATATATTTTAACGTATTTGATCATAATTTTACTCATCCTAATATTATCCACCAATATTTGAAATCAGGTGTAGCCAGTTGTTGTGAATTGTCTCCTTTCTACAACACAAGTAGCGAGTCTGGCGTTGGAACTGGCTAAGTGTGTAGACTTGGAATAAATATTTGTTCGTCGAAACAATTTTCTTGACACAAAGTCAAAGTGTTGATAGTAATGCTTGATGAATTTAAAGGCATTTGATTTTACGTTGCACTGTTACAAAAGATATTTATTTACAAATGTATTTAACTAAAACTTATTTGTCTGCTATGTGTGAATGAAAATTTACACAGAGCTCAAGAGAAGTGGTCAATCTGCCATGCAGTTACACAATTTTGCCGAGATGACTGCTGCACGAGAACCGATAACGACGTCTCTTGAGAGGCCAGGATGTACCTACTGTCTGGTATGGGAATCAAAAGAGGAGTCTCTAAATGCCGCTCCAATTCAACATCTTATAGGAAACAGCGACCCGCCAATTTCCAACTGACTAACGAATTTTAAACATTCCAAGGTGGGTTTTAATACGCCACTTTTTCTATACATTTACCAAGAAACTGCATAATAAAACAATAAAACTAAAAGATTTATTGCCCTTTTACGAGTTCCGAAAACAAACAAACATTACTGACCTAATTCTTAGTAGACAAAAAACTTGATAACTTTTAATAACTTGATAAAAATGATAACTTTTATATTGCGAAGAGGAGAATTGATGGTGACATAATATCGAAGCGTGTTTATATACTGAAAGAAACAACCTGTTCTATCAGGCATCTCAACGGAAAAACGGATGATACAAAACTTGTTTTGTTTGAGCTGAGATATGTCGAAAATAAATAGAATATATTTTCGTGTTTAATTAATAATTGTAACACAATAATGAGGGATTATTGTTGATAGGTTTCTGTCTTCTCTTACTTTAGTTTTTTCTCTAATCCAATTATTTATCTTTATATTTATCATTTGCCTTTCTATGACTCTTTGTACTTTCTGTACTATATTAACATTTGCCTTTGTAAAAGTCAATACTTGTGGCTAACAACAAAAAAATGTTGTTTCTAAGTATTGTGAGTATTTTTTTAAGATATACCTAACTCAATTTACCATACTCTATTAAAGCAAGTCTCAAGAAGAAGATATAGAGTACTATAAAGTACTAGGATTATTCCTAGTACTTTATAGTACTAGGAATAATCCCTGAAGTATAATTCGCAATTCAGAGCGTAACACTCCAACAAACTACAAGTACTTAGACTAACAGAGTAAATAATAGATAGATTCAATGACATTCAGAGCGTGGTATAAGCAATTAACGATCTCCAGAAGCTGGAGTACCACAGGAGGCGATCTTATCACCCCTTCTGTATAGCATATACACAGCAGACCTTCCAAGAATATTCAGAACACTACTTAGCCTTTACGCAGATGACACTGCAATAGCAGCGAAACAAAGACACTGGCTACAGTAGAAGAATGGAGTATCCAATGAAAAATAGTCATAAATCCAGAGAAGACACAAGCAGTGATAAGTCTAGATAATATTGTAACTTTATCAGAAGAAACCACCATGCACATTTCAAGGTATCACACATAAACTAATCGATATTTGATTTCAGACATCCCCCTCCAAAAATCATAAAAAGCACAAAAACAGACTAGGCCACCAAAAAAATTATAAAAACACAAACAAATCGGCACAAGCCACAAAAAATACTACTACAAAAAAAAAGGTAGAAAGAGCAAATACACGAGAGCGCTGAGTCGCTAAAATGGGTCAAGTCCAGCGCAAACAACACCAAATCGACGATAAGTCAAATAAGACTATAACGGGATTATAGCGCCCTACGGTATGCTGCATTATTTGGTAAAGCTTTTGTATAGGGATTCCTATACCAGGACCTTTATATGTGATGTTAAAATAATACAAATTGGTTACCTACTAGCTGTGTTCATTACTGGATAAATCAGAAACGCAGTATGATAATACATTGTTCAGATACTAAATTACATTTTACAGAAATGCTAACAAAAAATTATATTATTAAAACATGTATCTATATAAGAATTAGGCATTATTTCTTTTAATAACCTGGTAAATATCAAATCTTAAAATGTTCTATAATAAATGTTATCGAAAACAAAAAAAATAAGATAAAAATAAAAAAATAAGAATTTGCCTTGGCATAAGATATGTATGTAGGAGTGTTTACATCTTTAATACAATCTACATACATTGATTGTTAAATTACTAGATATGCAAGAAAATAAAAAGATGTACCCCTGATACACTGATATATGTTTTTAACACTTTACTGGTTATTGGATCCTTTGAAGGCTACATTAAAAAAATTTCAGCTTATGTTAATCTTTAGTAGAGAATAAAAATAACTTACAGTAAATTATAGTGATTTTTACCATATATTTTGAGTATCGTGTATACAGTCGTGTCTATTTAATGACAAATAAATGGATGAACTGCTTTCCCAAGGTTCCACCTAAATTTACCATATCGAAGTTTCATCTTGAAAACAAAAGATAAATCAGAAAGAAAACCACAATTATTTATACAATAATTTCTAACTCCTCTCATTTTACTTCTGACAGGCGAACGGAATTGTTCAAATTGTTCTATAGTGCCAAAATCTCTAGCTCGAGATGGTTTCTTAACACCCAAACGGAAAGTCCCTCAAAATAAAAGCCCAAACACTGTCAAATAAGCACCTATGTCGGCAAAACGGTATTCTTGCAGCTGGCAACTGACCAATCACATCTTCAACATCAGAATGATCCTCTTAAACTCTCAGAGGCGACACGGGTCTCACCTTTTCCGAGATTTTTTGCGTTTACATTTAATTTGAACGTAATAACTCTTGACCTTCGACTTTCTCTCGCGAATTTCTTTGTTTAATTCAGATATTATTTTAAAATTCATGCGGGATTGAGAGGACAAAGCGAAATAAAAGAAGGACAGTACCTATCTCGTTAGAGGGGTCTGACGGTACAAATAAACATTTAGATTATGCTTATTCTCTTCGAAGATTTTAAGACGCAATTCTTAAAGAATAAAAACCTTATGGAATTAATATGATATACAGAGTGGACAAAAAATGCTACATATCCATGTAAAAAAAAGAGAACATACCCATTAGAGCAGGTAATATTCACTTTAAAGTGATTTAAGACATTATCTGGGAGAATATAGATATATAGAATATAGATGTAGACTTCATTCTTTTTATCTCTTTCTTCATAAAGGGCCCTATCCGTTCCGGACGTTGGCCACCCTCACGGAAATGCGAACTTTATTTATTGCGCTGCGGAATAGCTTGGTTGATGTTGATAAAAACCACTTGCACACAGAAGAACTACTTTTTCTTCCTGGACCTCTCTTGCCCCTGAAGTAACCCGTATTTAACCTGCATAATCCTCCTCCTAAGTGCCTTCTCTGTTGAGGTTGGCGATCAATATGGCAAATTTCTCTCTATTCTGGGCTTGATGAATTAATTCATTTCCTTTTGTGTGGGTCCAATCTCTGATGTTTCGTAGCCAAGATTTTTTCTTTCGTTCAATGCCCCTTTTACCTTCAATCTTGCCTTCTAATATTACCTGGAGCTGCTCAAATTCCCTATGGCGCATTATGTGTCCTAGATATGACGTCTTTCTAATTTTGATAGTATTGACCAGATGAGGGCGTGTGTTCTTTGCTCTCAGTACTTCTTCATTCGTAGTTCTGCTGGTCCAGCTTATTCTTAGCATTCGGCGGTACATCCACATTTCAAATGAATTTAATTTGTTGTCGTCATACTGTTTTAATGTCCAGGTCTCACAGCCATATAGTAATAGAGACCACACGTAACACTTTAGTGTTCACAATCTTATTGAGACTGATAGCTTGGGGTTACAGAGCATTTTACACATATTCATGAAACCAGATCTTGCTATTTCAATGCGTAATAGCTAACCTGTATAATAAAATAGAGTAAATATAACATTAAGGTATGCATCTTTTGAGTTGTAAGCTTAGATCTTTGCTACATATTACATTCTTCTTTTTTACAAATACGGCTCTAGCTATTTTGACTCGACATTTTATTTCCTGAGAGTAATTAAATTCTTCGTTTGATGTACATACCAGATATGTGTGTTGGTTCTTCGACTTATTTATGACCATATATATATATATATATATATATATATATATTGTTATGATGTGTTGTTTGTTTGAATGATGAGCAATGAGTATTTTTAATAATATAGGGTTTTTATCGCGGTTCTCAAAGAATTAATTTGTAAGTACTTTTTAAAATTATCTTTATTATAACTATTATGAAACATAAATTGCGTTAGGCTTTCACGGCCATCGTCTAACTTATTAAACTGTTTATTCGGGCTGTTGGGCCGTTGTCTTCTGTTGAGATTTGTTCTCGACGTTTCGCCAACACTAGGGGTTGGCATCTTCTGGAGATGTTGATGCTTCGCTTGTAAGCAGAAACTGACGACGCGTTGTACTACGGAGGCAATATTTATAATTCCCACTCGCCTCCCCTCCACTGGTGTCGTTGTTTATAGTAGCTTTTCTATCTCCGTGTTTGGCGGGAAGGGCGTTTGTGGATTTTAATACTGGTATCCATGTTTTGTTGATTTTTAGTCCTTCTTCTATCCTATTGAAATTGTTTGGGTGCTTGTATATTTCCACCGCTTCCCGATATAACCGTGGGTAGTACTGTGAAGTTTTGTCCAGCATCTGTGTTTCTTCAAATAGTATTCGATGTTCTCCGCTTCCCAAAGCGTGTTCGGCAACGGCAGATTTGTCGATATGTCCTAAACGACAATGGCTTTTATGTTCATTTATCCTGGTGTTGGTGTGTCTTTTTGTGGTTCCCACATATACCATTCCACATGTGCATGGTATTCGGTATACTCCGGCCGTTGCTAATGGGTCGCGTTTGTCTTTTACCGATCTTAAACAATCCTTGATCTTCTTTGTAGGTCTGAAGATGGTCTTTATGTTGGCTTTCTTGAGTATTCGCCCAATTCTGTCCGTTACCCCCGATATATAGGGCAAGAACGCTTGTTTGAACGAATGTTTTGCAAGGCTGTAAGACGGAGATCCTATGGAGCTCACAATGCATGCAAAAACATCTGGCCGATATTTTACAACCACATATAGGAAAAAACGATGCCTTTGTAAAAGACTCCGCCCATTTTATTGAGAAGATCAAAGGAATAACTTTGCAGGAATCTGACATTCTTGTTAGTTTTGATGTGGTTTCCCTATTTACAAGAGTCCCCCTAGAAGACGTTCTGAATTTAATTGAGGGACTAGTTTCCAAGGATATGGTGGAATTATACCGTATTTGCCTAACTACCACATACTTTTCATGGGAAGACCAAATTTATGAACAGATGGATGGAGTAGCAATGGGAAGCCCACTAAGCCCGGTCGTAGCCAACCTTTTCATGGAGCATTTAGAGAAGAAGATAATGGACTCAGCATACAAGCCTAGGGTATGGTTCAGATACGTTGATGACACCTTTGTGATTTGGGGTCACGGAGCAGAAAAACTAAACGATTTCCTGGCTTATATAAATACACTACATCCAAATATTCAATTTACGATGGAAACAGAAAAAGCTCAACAACTAGCGTTCCTGGATGTATTAGTAAATCGAAAGGAAGGTCACTTAGGACATAAAGTGTATCGAAAACCTACACACACAGACAGATACCTAAACAGGAACTCAAATCATCATCCTAGCCAAAAACAAGGTATCATCAAAACTTTGGCAGAGAGGGCGAAGAGAATTTGTGAACCACAACATCTCCAAAGTGAACTTCTTTATATTGAAAAAGCGCTCACCTCTAATGGGTACACCAGAAGAGAAATACACAAGGCGATGAACAACGTATCTAGAAGAAGGGACGAAGAAACAGAATGTAAAGGGAAAGCGTTCTTGCCCTATATATCGGGGGTAACGGACAGAATTGGGCGAATACTCAAGAAAGCCAACATAAAGACCATCTTCAGACCTACAAAGAAGATCAAGGATTGTTTAAGATCGGTAAAAGACAAACGCGACCCATTAGCAACGGCCGGAGTATACCGAATACCATGCACATGTGGAATGGTATATGTGGGAACCACAAAAAGACACACCAACACCAGGATAAATGAACATAAAAGCCATTGTCGTTTAGGACATATCGACAAATCTGCCGTTGCCGAACACGCTTTGGGAAGCGGAGAACATCGAATACTATTTGAAGAAACACAGATGCTGGACAAAACTTCACAGTACTACCCACGGTTATATCGGGAAGCGGTGGAAATATACAAGCACCCAAACAATTTCAATAGGATAGAAGAAGGACTAAAAATCAACAAAACATGGATACCAGTATTAAAATCCACAAACGCCCTTCCCGCCAAACACGGAGATAGAAAAGCTACTATAAACAACGACACGCCCCCTCAAGCCGAAACCAGTGGAGGGGAGGCGAGTGGGAATTATAAATATTGCCTCCGTAGTACAACGCGTCGTCAGTTTCTGCTTACAAGCGAAGCATCAACATCTCCAGAAGATGCCAACCCCTAGTGTTGGCGAAACGTCGAGAACAAATCTCAACAGAAGACAACGGCCCAACAGCCCGAATAAACAGTTTAATAAGTTATTATGAAACACACATATATATCTAACCTAGCCAATGTAAATTTAAAATAAACTATCTTTAAATTGATACTCTTATAAAACTAATTAAATTCTATAGACAATGTAAAATTTAAACAAACTATCTTCAAAATTGAAATTGTTATGACATTAACTAAATTATATTAACAAAATTTTGTACCTTTCTTTCACTGAATGCCTAAATGAACTGTTTTCCACTATATAGATTCTAATCACCACTGAATGTCTTCGTACTTCGGTTATCCTTGTTTTTGTGAAATTACTTTTTCCAATTATCAGCTTCTACCAATTTAAGATATAGTTTTCTTCACCAGCATGTATACACCACCAAGCAAACCAGCAAACAGCATTTATATTTATTCTTCTGTTCAATATACCAATATCCAATTATTATAAGTTAATTTATACTAATCTCCAACCATAATATAATTTAATTTCTTCCAATATACTTTTTTTAATCTTCAATAATTATTTGTGTATAATTATAAATGTGCATTAAATTATATGCATAATTTTTAATCTTCATTTAACTCACTATATTAAACAATTGGACTATCTCCAACTAACTTTCATATTTCTTATTAAACTGCTTGACTGACTTACTAAAACTGTGAACAATTGACTTCACTAACTAATTGTGTCTATCTTCTACTAACTTTCATAATAAACTGCTTGACTTCTGACTAAAAACTGCCATCTTGAATCCAAATCACGGTATTTATATCTTTTTGGATATTCTAGAACCATCTGGTAAGAGATCATGTTCCAATTTGTTCTATTAAATACATGTCTGAATTTTCTGGAACAAACCATTTCGCAAACATGGCCATCTCCGGTGATCCAGAGAATTCCATTCTTTTCTATTAATAATTTTGTTGACATTTAGGCTTTTCAGATCAGAATAAACATTTAAATCATTAAATATATATAAATTAAATATTTTAAACTAACATTATTATTATAACCCCACTTATATTCGTATTATGATTAATTTCTATCTGTCAATTTACTGTATAGTTGGTTACCTATGCACATGGCTCACTTAAATATATTTACAACATTAAAATACAACTTTTTACACTTATTATATGCTAATTTATTAAAAATGCCCTCACATAAATATATTTTTATAAAATTCTCTAGTATATAACTTATTTAAAATAATCAAATACTTTTTTATATCTAATATTATGTAGTATATAACTTATAAATTATTTTCTATAAACCCCAATTGTCACAATATATATATATATATATATATATATATATATATATATATATATATATATATATATCGTCTGTGTTTAATTTCAGTTCATATTCTTCACTCGTTGTTATGACTTCATCGATAAGGAATTGTAAACTTTGTAAGCTATCAGCTATTAATATGGTGTCATCTGCATATCAGATATTGTTAATGGCTTCACCATTCACTTTGATTCTCTCTGTAGTATCTTCTAGCCCCTCTAAAAATCTGTTCTAAGTTTAAATTGAACTGCAATGGAGACATCAGACAACCCTGACGGACTCCTTTCTAGATTTCAATGAAACTGGTATATCCATCTACTCGTACTTTCGCCTTTCATCCACTTTATAAATTGATTATTATTCTTATAGCCTTCTCAATCCACTTTTGCGCTTCTCAGGGTATGAACCATCTTTTCGTGATTGAACATTACTTTTGCGTAATCCAGAAAACAAATATACAAGTCACGGGTAACATATCTACATAAAATTAATAAAATATTTTAAACACTGTAAAAAGATTTAATAATCTTAAAACTAACCTTAGTTAGCACGTTTTACCCTTCTATTATTTTTGTCAAATGTGTTAGATATGTATTGTATTATGTATTAACATGCGCATTCAAGGTTTAATTATTTTTTAGTTTTATGTTCTGGACTGATTGGGGAGAATTACCAAAAATTGAACGAGCCAGCATGGATGGATCTCCAAAGTCAAGAAAAACCATTATATCCGATAATATCTTCTGGCCCAATGGTCTAACAATTGATTATAAAACCAAGCATGTATATTGGGCTGATGGAAAATTAAAATTTATTAAGAGGATGGACTATGATGGCAAGAATTTAGTAACAGTTTTAGATAAAGCATCGTACTATCCATTTGCTTTGACTCAGTTAGAAACAAAAATGTATTGGACTGATTGGGAAACAGGGTAAATATTTGTTTTTTCTATAACAAATGTGTATGAAATTATAGTTACAAATATTTTTTTGTAAGTGTCTGTGAATTTAATTTCTTCATGAATATATAAAAGGCGATCGGAGCTAGTATTAATAATCTTTGGGTAAATAATTATCATCCTCTTTAACTGTTCTCTATCCTGTGTTTTCTGTATTCATTTGCTTGCTGGTTTTCGTTCATCCATCTTGGTGGTTGAGCTCGGTGTCTCTGATCTTGTCTAGATCTCCATTCTATAAGTTTTTGGTCCATCTCCATTTGGCTTGTGCAATATTTTCTATATCATCTGTTCTTTTAGTCATCTCTCTTACTATTCCGTTTGGTATCATATCTCTTGTTGTAATCCCCACCATTGTTCTTTGAGTTACTCTTAATTTACTGGAAGATTTTTTAATCAATAATAATGTTTCGGAACTATATGTTATAACAATATATCAAGCAATAAAACACTGAAAACTTTTGTTTTCAACACTTCCACAAATTTTATTATAATCTACTATCACTACAGTTGTTTCGGCAGTGTGCCTATCACAAGTGAGCTATTTTTGTTATGTGTCTAACACTTTATAGTCTTTAACTAAATAAGTTGAGAAGAGGAGACCTGTTTGTCTCAAGTTGGTCATTCAGAATTATATCTGTATTTTTTAATTTGTTAATTTCCATATATTCTAATAATGATAGCTTAAGGCCTTTATTTTGTGTGAAGAATTTGAAATTGGTTATTAAAAGAATTATTGTGATCTAGAAGGTGAAGTGCGTAAGTAGAATATGTTTTTCTAATATTGAAAGCCCTTTTGTGTTCTGCTGTTAGTTTGTTAAGGGTTCTACCTGTTTGATTGATGTAAGTTTTTGGGCATTCGGCACATATAAGTTTGTATATACCACTGTGTTAGTGCTTTTTCTTTTGGCTCTTGTTGTTCTTAATATATTTGCTTAAGTTGTTGTTTGTTCTTAAAGCTGGCATTATTCCTTTCTTTCTAAAATAGCCAAACACATAAAAAAAAACGTAACTGACGAATCCATCACATATAACAGTATACATTGTTTGTAATCTTTTTTCTTTAAGCAAATCGGAAGCGTTCCCTTTAGAATCTTACCAAATGCTGCCCATCCCAAACTTATACAGCATTGAGTGCCACAGGTTTGATTGTTTTTTCTTATTCTGGGCGATGGAGGTACCTTTTTACCATTTTTTCCTACAGGACCTCTCAACGCTTCTAAACAAAACAATATTTTATTCTTCTGTAGCCTAGGAGTATGTATTTGGGGAAATATTTAGATTTTTTTTTTCAAATATACATTTTAACATATTTTTTTAAGTATTTAAATTTTTTTTGAAGCCAATGTTATTCAATACCCACAGGGGGATACCTTTCAACATTGCTTGGGGTACTGTTGAAAATTAATAATACACATTGCACGAGCCAACTAAACTTTATTAAAATAGTAAAAAAATGATCCGTACTTAATTTATCGAAAATTAAATTGACTATCATCAAACCTAAAGGGAATTAAACATTATATTCTTCCGGTACCCTTTGTATTAAAGGGAGATGACACATAGTCTATTTGTCTGGTGGAAATATCCTAGTTTTCAGGAAAATAGAGTTTGCCTTGAAAAAAGTAAAGTCCTTGAAACAAACTATTAGAAATACATTCATCATCAAATAATTTATCGGTAAAGGAATCATAAACTGAAAATGAATCACTAGATGTTTCAACTTCATCTAAATTTTTCTTTATAACCTGCTTTTATTTTCCTTTTATTTTTATTTTTTTTTTGCTTCAAGACCTCTTATTCTGGCGTTTCAGTAGAATTTTAAATGCTTTTCGCATTTTTCCATGAGGTTTCTTACTTCTAGCTGGTGCCTTCGGAAATGGCCAAACAACC
This sequence comes from Diabrotica undecimpunctata, assembly GCF_040954645.1. NCBI lineage: Eukaryota > Metazoa > Arthropoda > Insecta > Coleoptera > Chrysomelidae > Diabrotica > Diabrotica undecimpunctata. The sequence continues at coordinate 137,871,902 of NC_092807.1, forward strand.
TAATAGGAAATGATGGAGCGGTGGAAGCTTCAATAACAGTTGGGGGTTGAAATGTATAATAACTACAAGAAGTAGTTGATGGTTGTGGTTCAAAGGGTATTTTTGAGATTTCTGTGGTGTATTCAATAATAGGCCTGTCTGTGACATTTGATGCATCAAGTATTCATCAGAGAATACATTTCGAGTGAAAGGATATATTCCAGTTTATTTAAAACCAGCTACTATATTTTTGATTGTATAATAGTTCTCAATTCATTTATACAGTGGAGTTGAAAAATCATTAAGAGCAAAAAGAGGTGTGTCTATAGCCGTGCATACAAAACTCAAAAACAATATTAAGAGTTGGGAAGAGATAGACGAGCAGATCATTATGATGGATCTTGAGAAACATGGGGAGACGATAGTTATAATAGGAGTATATGCTCCTAGTGACGATTCTGATGCAAAAGTTAAGGATAAATTCTATGACAAATTGCTTGACGTGTTGACCCATGTAAACCGATCCAAAGAAATATGCCTATTAGGAGATTTCAATGCTCGGGTAGGCAAAAAATTACAAGACAATGTGGTAGGAAGATATGGTGAAGACAAAATAAACAACAACGGAGAGCGACTCATTGATCTTTGTGAAACATTACAGCTTAAAATAATGAATGGATTTTATCAGCACAAAGATATACATAAATTTACCTGGGAACAACCAAAGAAAAAGATAAAATCTATAATCGACTATCTCATCCAACCAGAAAACAAAAGGCTCCAAACAAATGACGTAAGGGTGTATCGTGGTGCCGAATGCGGATCTGACCACTATATGGTGGTCGCAAAAATAACCATACACTACAGGAAAGTAAACAAGAACAAAATTGAACAGGAGAAGGTAGCAGCTTCCACAAAGATAAGATATAATATTGATAGCCTCAAACAAGAATCAGTACAATTCCTCTACAAACTTAGACTAGCCTCAAAACTATCTCACTTAACTCGAAGAGAAGCAGCCGAAAAAGAATATCAAGATATAAAAAATTGCATTCACCAGGCGGCCAAAGAGGCATTGGGGTACGAAGAAGCTGACAAAAGAAAAAATCCTGAGTGGTGGAACGAAGAAGTAGGAAAATTAATTAAAGACAAAAAAAAAGCTTATCAAACATGGCTATCCACAAAAGACTCAGAAGACCGCAGAATTTACAGCAGACTCAACAGGGAAGCAAAGAAGGAAGTCACTAAAAGAAAAAACGAAATGTGGGAAGAGAAATGCGAAGAGATGGACCGATGCTTAGGAGGAACCAAAGTGACACAAGCTTGGAAATTCATAAAAAGTATTAGAAAAGAAAGAAAAGATGAGGGAAATATAAACCTGATTCAAAATAAAAAGTGGGAAAAATATTACGAAACGCTATTAACAGAAAGTAGGCACGAATTTATGGAAAGACCTGACCATATCTCAATGACAGAAAACTCAGAGGTGCATAAGATAAACAAAGAAGAACTGAAAAAAGAATTGAAACAAATGAAAAATGGAAAAGCACCCGGGCCTGGAGACATTCCCATCGAGTTGGTGAAACATGGACCGGATGCTCTTTTGGAAAGCATAGTGAATATTTTTAATAAATGCTTAATTGAAGGCCAAACGATTCCAGACGATTGGAATTTGGCCCACATTAGCCCCATTTATAAAAAGGGAGACAGAAAAGAATGCGGAAATTATAGAGGCATTAGCGTAACTAGCTCGCTGGGAAGGTTATATGGTCGTATATTGAAAAGAAGAATAGAAGAGGAGTATAAAGAAATTGAAGAACAAAGCGGCTTCAGAGCAGGAAGATCGTGCGTGGACAACACATTTACCCTTCAACAAGTAATTGAAAAACGAACAGCTCGAAACCTCCCTACGCATCTGGTATTTATAGATCTGGAGAAGGCTTATGATACAGTTCCTTTAAAACTTTTATTTAGTGTCTTGACGAAAACGGACCTTAGTACAACATATCTAAAAGCAATACTGAACATCTATAAATGTCCTCAAAGCACTGTAAAAACAGGAAATACTTTCTCAAGGGTATTTACAGTAACAAAAGGCTTGAGACAAGGATGTTGTCTTTCCCCCACCCTATCCAAAATATATATCCAAGAAGCACTGCACCAGTGGAGACAAAAATGTGCGGGAATGGGGTTGAAGCTTAACAACCATTATCTGACAACGCTGTTCTTTGCAGATGATCAAGTACTAATTGCAAGCTGTGAAGAAGATGCAGATTATATGCTTAGAAAGCTCAAAGATGAATACGAAAAATGGGGGATGAGTATGAATATGTCTAAAACAGAATATATGCGAATAGGCAATGAAGACGAAGACCCGGATTTGGAAATTAGACAAATGAAAAGGTGCTACGAATACAAATATTTGGGAAGTATTATCTGCAGTAAAGGAACAACGGAACGAGATATAGACTATAGAGTGCAACAAGGCAGGAAGAGTGTTCAAATTCTGAATTCGATACTTTGGTCCAACAAAGCTACTATGAGAACTAAAATGACTATCTACAAAGTAATTGTAGAGCCCATTCTTACATATGGAGCAGAATGTTGGCAAATGACAGTAAAAGGAAAGAAAAAAGTTGACACGGTTGAAATGGACTACCTAAGAAGAGCTTGCCGTATATCAAGAGTAGAACGTATACCTAATTCTGAAATTAGAAGAAAAACAGATAGAGTACATACAACTTCTGAAAGAATAGAAACTAGACAGTTAATATGGTATGGACACGTACAGAGGATGGACGACAACAGATGGCCAAAAAGAGCTATGGAATACAATCCAAGTAATAGAAGGAAACGAGGAAGACCAGCCAAGTCTTGGATACAAGGTGTTATGGAAACCATGAAAGATAGAGCCATTGATGAAGACACCTGGAGAGATAGAAAAAGATGGCGATCGAAATGCGGGAAGCGGCAGAAGCTGTAGGATCCCCGCTTATATATATATATATAATAGTTCTCACAAGCCTGGCTCGTAAGATCCAGCACATTATCCATTGCAATGGTATGTGAGACAGTAATTGTAATGGAATGTGTAAGCTTTCGCTCATTTTGAGCAACCTTATATTTTGCCTTAAATGTCCCCATGACAGATCAAACGGTTGTAACATATTAATGCAATGCGGAAGAAAAGTAACCATTATACTACCATTGGATTTTGCATAAATAGATTATCTAGAAATAAAATGGGACCAGTTATAGTGCATTCGCAAATGTTACACGGTTTTCAGAAAAAGCGATTTGTAGATCCATGCATTAGTTCGTCTCTATCCACAAAACCACAACTACCAGCTGGGTAACCAACCATAAAAGTATCACGGAACCTTGCCTGAGGAAAATAAAAACTCTTGGTACGGTTTTGTCTGATGCGCTAACAGTTCACATCATTGTAATGCGTTGTCCGCGTTCTCCAGAATCAGCTTGTCCCACTTGCTTTATTAATCTTTTTGCGATTATGTTTGGAGCCTGAACAACAGTCATTGTACCAGTTTCGTCGAGATTGAAAATCTTATTTGTAGAGAACGGGTATTTCTGAAGAGCTCAACTATGGCTTTCATAAAATTCTAAAACATTAGTTATGCTGAAACTGGTAACTCTTAGGAGACTTGTGTTTTCAGGTTTGCGTAATGATTAAGTTGGGCGCCTCTTCATGAATCTCTTTACTCAATCCAGACCTATCATTTTATTAGTTACCCAAGTGTCTAGACACTTTCTTTCCAGCCTAAAAATAAAAAGATGCATAATAAAAAATATATTATCTTTTAAAACGATGAACCTAATTTAAATCATATTTGAAGGACAGTGTATGCAGAATTTTATAAATCAATCCATAGTTCATATATGCACATTTTGAAATATATGCCTTTAGAAGTTCTTGTTCGGTATTAAATACCTGCCAACAATTGTACTTTGTAGAGAAGTTTTCCTGTGAATTTGAAAGAGTATCACCCAGTTTTTTCAATGGGCAAAAAAGTGCAGTTTGAGTTAATCCATATACTGTAGCAGCTTTTCTTACTGATAGGTCTTTTCTTTTTATGAATTGGATATTGCTTTCATCACGTCTTTCTTGTTGAATACTAGTTTGGTTCGTGTTTTGATGTAATTTCTAACCACTTTAAAGAGAATAATTGGTGCACCATTTACTCTGTTCAAATGTTCCCCATTTGGTCTGTTCAATTGTTCCCCAACTGTAAAAAAAATTATCAACATATTTAAAAAATATTTATGTATCTTACCTTGCAAAAAACGTCTAAGCTCCACTTCTCTGATACAAAATTACCCTATGGAATACAGTCGGTATTCCACAGGGTAATACACTTCATATTTAGTTTGGATGAGTTGAATAGATGTTTGACAATATTGCCAGGTCACATTACGATAACGATATTCAGTCTATAGCCACCAATACTCGGAACTGTTCAAAGATGCCCGTTTCCCCTAATTAATATTTCTCCGGTAAATTCATTTTTAAAAATTTTTGTATTGTCATATCATTTATTGTTAAACTCCAAAACAAATAACATTTTTAGGGCTATTCACTACTATGACACATCTGGTCAACAGAAGCAGCCTTTGGAATTGTTGTCAGTACAGAATCCAATGGATATACATGTTTGGGATCCCCAGCATCAGCCTAACATCAGCAGTCCATGCCAAGTAAACAATGGAGAATGTTCTCATTTGTGCCTTCTATCTCAGGATTCATCAAAATTTACCTGTGCTTGCCCGATGGGGTTTAAACTTATAGATAATAAAACATGTTATGATAAACCTCAAGAACTTTTGTTATTAGCGAAAAGGCCGGAAATTCGGTTGATTTATCTAGATTCCCCAGAATATAGCTCTAAGGCTTTACCTCTCGACGTAAAATATTCTATAGCTGTAGATTTCGATCCAGTAGACAATTATATTTATTGGTCAGACGACGAAGTTAAGACGATCCAGAAGGCCAAAATTGATGGCACAGAACAACAGGATGTGATTTGGGCTGAAATTCAACACCCTGATGGTATCGCACTTGACTGGATTGCTAGAAACATTTACTGGACTGATGCCGGGACTGATAGAATAGAAGTTTCTACACTAATCGGAGGATACCGAAAAGTTATTATTATGGATAAATTACATGACCCCAGAGGTAAGACTATTTCCAAAATATTTAGGTGAATTAGTTACATTTAGTTAATTATACAGTGTATACAAAAAGTAGTGAAGCAAATTGGAAATATAGAGGGTGGGCAGTTACTTAAAAATATCATAAAGATATATCACTACCTTGGAAGAAGACCGTCATATGTCAAAATGTGACAATTTTCAGAAATGAACATTTAAAAATTGATAAATTTTAAAAATATAAAACTGTACCCATAATCGCGAACTGGCTAATATTTTGGCTTTGGTGTGTACTAACCTGTAAAAAGCTATAGTCAATTCCATACTTCCATATTCCTATTTTAGGTCATAAAATTTTTGAGTTCTTTAAACAACATGTGTTCAGTGTTTGGAGATAATTCACTTCTTTATTAAAATTATTTTGCCTGTTTTTTTTACAAATGTATATTTGTCTCGGAAAAAATGGAACTAAGACACTATAGTGTATAAACTAAAAAATACTGCCATTCTGCAGTAAATTATAGGTAAAAAAAATACTTATCTTTAGCATGAGTACCTCTAAATCCTTGTGATATTTTTATAATCTGAATAATTCTAATTGGATTTATTTTTTTAAGAATGTTATGTCGAAATAATTTGTGGATAGTTCAACAATTCTCACAATATTCTAAAATACAGAAATAACTCAAAAAATAATACAACTAATTTTAAACATAACATCAAGTGGTTTACAATACTGACACAACTCAAAATAATGCATTGTTCTTCATAGAAAGTATTGTATTATCTTATTGTGTTTTTAAGAAAAAATGACATATCTCAAAATATGATAATATTGTGCAAAATGTCAAACCAACTTTTCGATTAACAATAACGACACTTTTACCATCTGAGGGCCGTAGGCATAAACTAACTTTATGTCGTTATCGCACAAAAAAATATAGAATATTTGAAATCAGTTCATTTCTTATGTGAACATCTTTTTAACTTTTTTTTTTGGAGATATGACGGTCTTCTTTTAAGGTAGCGATATACTTTTAAATGGTACACCTTTTATATTTTATCAATTTCCTTTAATTCATTAAATTAAAAATACAACCGATAAAACCGCCCGCATTTTAATTTTAAACCGCATATTAATTCTTATTTTCTTTTATTTTATAGGTATTGCAGTAGCGCCAGAATTAGGTTGGCTTTTTTGGTCAGATTGGAATGAAAAAGAGCCTAAAATTGAAAGGTGCAATCTTGATGGCTCTGAAAGGGTTCAAATCGTTACTGAAAATTTAGGTTGGCCAAACGGTATTACTTTGGATCATAAGAAAACAAGAATCTACTGGGGTGACGCCAAATTAGACAAAATTGAATATGCGGATATGGATGGTGCTAACAGGAGAGAGCTTATTGATGATAATGTACCTCATGTGTTTGGCTTTACTTTAATGGGAGACTACATTTACTGGACTGACTGGCAAAGGAGAGCTATTGACAAAGCTAATAAAGAAACAGGTGAGTGAGTAAATGAAGATTGATTCATTTTTGGTTTTAAATAAATAAGAATGAATACTTCTACAGCTAGAATATTTTTAAATCGATTTCAAGGATTTTACGTTACATTTTTTAATTACATACCTATTTAAGAGTACTGCTTATTATTCGACATAAATAAAAATGCATTCGTTTGGTCTATAAGATCAGGTTGCACCAAGGGACTCCAAAACCTTATGGTACCCATCCACTAGACTTGTACAAGGGATACAGGGTTCAGAATTCTGGAATTGGTGTCATGAAGGAATGGAAGATGTACAATAAGACAATTGGCTGCAGTATGACCGGTTTATAATAGACGGCTTCTGAAAATAAAGTTAAGTTAACTCCTGTTTGTAACTGAAGACAGAAAGGGAGTCTCCAGTGCCGAAGTTTCTTCATGTTGAAACCGAACTATGTACACGTATCTTACGTTCGAACAAAAGAATCGAGAATGTCAAATGGTATTTTGATTAAACGCCCACAAGAATTTCTCAATGTACAGTAAATAACCAACACCAGTGGATGAATATCTGGAAAATTAACAAAACATATATGTTAGTTTGATTACTTTAAGGTGGCACAAAAAATCTTTTATTGTATCTATGTTTTGATTTTATTTTTTCAAAAATTTAATTTTGTATACATTTCTTTACAGGAGGCGAAAGAGAAGTTATAGTTGACCAAATGGAAAATGTAATGGGTCTCAAAGCCATAAATTTAAACGGAGCTGTAGGGTGGAACTTGTGTAAAGAAAATAATGGTAACTGTTCACAATTGTGCCTTTATAAACACAACAAAGAACGAGTTTGTGCTTGCCAAATTGACCACGAATTAAAGAGGGACGGACAAACTTGCATCAAACCAAAGGCCTTCTTGTTGTATTCCAAAAGGGCTAATATTGGAAGAATTGGAATTGAAAATGAAAATTATGAAGTTACTGTGCCTATAGCTGGTATTAAGCACGCTAGGTAAATTAATTCTTTATCAATATTTACTGTCTTTCACATTACTTACATTATTTATTTTTGGAACTTTTCTATGTTAAAAAAATATTCTTATAACTGTTTTCAATTCCAAGGCAAGTGCCTCCATTAGTACAATAGTACATTTGAATCTCTTGAAAAAAGATTGAAGTTGTGTTGTGCTCAGTTGAATTCAGTCGAAGAAGAAGTAATTCTTCTTCTTCTTGTTCCACTCCTATCGGAGATTGGAAATCATCAAGGCTATCCTGACCTTGTTTACAACTGACCTAAAGAGTTCATTAGTGGTACAGCCAAACCACTCTCTCAAATTACGCAGCCATGACATTCTTCTACGGCCTGGATTCCGTCTTCCTTCTATTTTTCCTTTCATTATATTTTGAAGTAATGCGTATTTATGTCCTCTCATCACGTGACCCAAATATTCTAGTTTTCTTCGTTTGATCATTGACAAAATTTCTGGGTCTTTTCCTATCCTTCGCATTACTTCAAAATTTGTAATTACTATTTAAATGGGAATAAGCCACAATTAAAGGTTAAAGTACGTTTATTGACGTTTCATTGAAACGTCAATAAACGTACTTTAACCTTTAATTGTGGCTTATTCCCATTTAAATAGTAATTACTTTAAAATGCCACAAGAAAATAGCTTCAGAACAATTTCAAAATTTGTAATTCTTTCAACCCAACTTATCTTCAGCATTCGACGGTAGCACCACATCTCGAAACTTTCAATATTTTTTATATTGTTCTGCTCGAGAGTCCAGGCCTCTACACCGTATAATAGCGTGTTAAATACGTAGCCCCTTAGCATTCTTAATCAGGGATGCTTATATCTCTGTTGCAGAAGAATTTCCTCATCTTTATGAAAGTGGCCCTGGCAAGAAGTAATTGACGGTCACCAAATTTAAATATAATCCTGTATATTTGGATAAAATATACACATTGATAAATCGCTGTGACTATACCATTTTTTTTTAATTTCAATTCTTCTTTACGTGCCATCTCCGACGGAGGTTGGCAATCATCATGGCTATTCTGATCTTAGATGCTGCCACTCTGAATAGTTCGATTGATGTGCATCCGTACCATTCCCTCAAGTTACACAACCATGAGATTTTTCTCCTTCCTACACTTCTCTTCTTCCCTTGTATAATTAATTGAAGTAATGTATGTTGTATCTTTCATTGCGTATAACATGCCCCAGGTATTACATCTTTCGTGTCTTGATGGTTTCCAATATTTCCATTCTTTTGTTGACTCTTCTCATGACTTCGTTGTTTGTTACATGCTCGTTCCATGATATCTTCAGGATTCTTCTATACGCCCACAGTTCAAATGCTTCCAACTTTTTAGTAGTCGACGCGTTAAGTGTCCATGCTTCCATCCCGTAAAGCAGAGTCGAGAAAATATAACACCTTGCCAGCCTAACTCTCATGTCTAAATTCAGTTCTCTTGCCAAAGTACCTTTCTCATTTTATTGAAGTTTGTTCGTGTTTTCTCTATTGGAACTTTGATTTCTTTGGAGTAATCGTTTGTGTGATTAATTATTGTGCCAAGATAATTGTAGTTTTCAACTTGTTCTAAAGTTTTACCGTTAATTGTCAGGCCTTCATCATTATTTTGGGTTTTTGATATTCTCATAAATTTTTTACATGTTTTCTTGATGTATATTGATAATCCATTATTCTTCTTCGTACTCAACTATCTTGTTCATTAGCTTTTGGAGGTCTTGGAGGTTGCCTGCTATTATGATAGTATCGTCTGCATATCTAATGTTGGTTTTCTATTGTAATTTATTCCTGCTGTTTCTCCCTCAAGAGCTCTTTTCATAATTTCTTCAGAGTATGCATTTAATAGTTTCGAACTCTTCTGATGTGTGTTGATTAATGCGTATGTGTGCCTGCTGTTTATAATATAGATTTGTTAATTCGAAGGTCATTGTATTGTAATTGTTTTGCTTTGAGGACGTCCATTAGCTCTTTGTGGCGGACTTTATCGAAAGCCTTGTTGTAATCTATGAAACAGACGTACATATCTTGGTTCACATCCAAGCATCTCTGGATTAGTACGTTGAATTCAAATATAGCTTCACGGGTATCTACGCCTCTACGGAATCCAAATTGGGTTTCTTCAATACCCATATCAAGTATTTGATAAATGCGTTTATTGATGATCTTTAAAAACATAAGTTGATTTCTTTCTTTCTCCAATGGCGCTACAGCCCAAATCGAACCTTGGCCTCCTCCAAACTATGCCTCCAATCTTGCCAGTTCCGCGCCGCTCTTCCCCAAGTTCTCACATCTAGCAAATTTTGCGCGTACACTGCCACTTCATCCTCCCACCTTTTCCGTGGCCTTCCTTTTGGTGTTGCGCCCTGCATTTTATTATCTAGGGCTCTTTCCGGCAGTCTGTCAGTCTCTATTCTCACTACATGGCCAGCCCATCGAAGTCTCTGAAGTTTAACGAATTCTGAGATCGGTGCCTCTTTTAACAGTTGGTAGAGTTCAGAGTTGTACCTGGATCTCCATACTCAGTCTTTGTTAATAGGTTCAAATATTTTCCTTACGATTTTTTTTTTAAACTTCCAGCTTTCTTTTTGTATTTTCTATCATCACCCATGTCTGGGATTCATAACATACTATTGGTACACATCTACAATGTGTGGTTTTGGAGCGGAACTGTATATCTGTCTTTTTATCCCTAAGCTGGGAAATTTCTTTTCTACTTGTTGCCATTTTCGCCTCATTTTTTAAGTGATTTCATTGCCTTCCTAAATTAAGATTTTTGCGATGGTCCTCAATATGGTTATAATAATCAATAATTACGTATTAGATTTTAGTGTTCAGAATAGTATTTTGCTATCAGTATAAATTTTATTTTTCAGTGCCATAGATTTTGATACAAACACAATGCGTATATACTGGAGCGACAGCAAGCTTCGGACAATAATGAGAGCGTTTCTTAATGGCTCAGATATACAGCGTGTGATAGATCTCGGTTTAACATCACCTGAAGGTATTGCCGTAGATTGGTTAGGATTGAATATTTATTGGACTGATCCAGTGTCACACCGAATTGAAGTTTCCAGATTAATGGGAAGAAGTAGACGAACTTTGTTATGGAACGAAGCTTATGAGCCACACAGTATTGTTGTGGATCCCGGAGAGGGGTAAGTAGATACTTAAATTTTAAAGTAGGTAGTTTTTAAACTAATATATAGTGTTAAGGTATTAAATCATTCATCAAATGTTGTGCCAGAATATGAATGAAAATTTTGCATTTACATTACAGCCCTTTATGAGCAAAGGCTTCTTTAGCATAGTTCCCCGTTGCTATCTCTAGAAATTCTGCTCCATCCTTTAACTTCGGTTGGATTTTAAGTCGTCTTCCAAGCTGTCCAGGTTCCTAAGTTTCAGTCTACCTCTAGTACGCCATCCCATTGGTTCTCTTCGGTCACATCGCAAAAATTTTGTTTTTTCAAAACAAAATTTTTACTATCTGTACCTAAATTTTAAAGAATTTTAAAATGTATTTTGTCAACTATTTTATATTTTATGTGTGTGTTATTAATGTTGAGTGTCTATGCTTTTATAAATAATCTCAACGACTATGTCTTGAAAAAGGAATAAAACCAGTCCGAAAGCTAGACAAAAAGTCATAAGAGTGTTTCACTAACATCCCGGCCAATTTTCTGACTGTAACCGTAATAAACTGTGTTGTTTGTTTATATTGACAGTCACTAATACTGTAATTCTTGTATATATATACATATATATATATATATATATATATATATATATATATATATAATAATTTTGAAGTACATATAATAATAGCCTGGTAGGTATTTGAGTCATCTCATATAGTTGACTATACATCACTATTTACGATAATTTTTATTGCTGTAATAGACTACATAAACTGATAAACGTTCTTGTTTTAGTTATCTTTATTGGTCTGAGTGGGGCTCTACCAACTTTATAAAGAAGGCAGCTATGGATGGAAAAAATCAGTCAAAACTTATTTCCACTGTAAATCCTGCCAATAGTCTTACCTTAGATTATGAAAAGAAACGATTGTATTGGATTGAAAAGGATACGCCTGCAATTTTGTCCTCTGATTTGAACGGTAACGACCAGAGAGTGGTTGTTAAAGAAAATATATTCGAACCTGTTGGTTTAACTTTGTACAAAGAATTTATTTATTGGAGTGATAATAAAACAGGTAAGATATTTAATAATTTTGTAATATAAGTTTAATATGGAAAATTTAATTTCAAATTTTTTACCCATTCTCTAACCATTACCTTGACGAATTTTTTGTGTAAATCCTGTACTATATTAATTCGCGACGGACAATGTTAATTCATCTGTTTGTAGGCCACAAATAATACATTATCTCTTTAAAAGCTGAGGAAAACTGTCAAATCTTTATTCCTTTTGTAATTAATATAATAGGAGTAAAAATAGGCGATGAGCCTACTGAAAGTGTAGAAATTAAAAGAGGTGTCTCATGAGTGTATCTTAAAGAACAACATAAGATATGCCGATGACACGGTGGTCCTTGCCAGTAGCATAGATAAATTACAACAGGTAATGAAAAGGGTTAAGACGGTCAGTGAGTACTATGGCATGAGCCTCAAATTCAAGAAGACAAAATGGAGGATGATAATCAAAAAACAACAACCTGCTCGACAGTTAGGGATAAACAACATACTAATTCAGCATGTAGAATCTTACGCATACCGTGGCACCCCCGTAATTGCAAAATGGGAACAGGCCACAGAAAATAAGGCGAGCGAACATGTCACCAACATAGAGGTAATCTACAGAATTGAAAAAAAAAAGAAACCGTGAGCACAATTAAACAAAAAAAACTTGATTATCTAGGCCATATATTGAGACGCTATATAGTAGCGCCTACTTCAATTGATTATCCAGGGAAAAATGGACAGCAGGCGAGGGTCAGGCAAGAGAAGACACTCGTAGCTCCAAAATCCTCGGAGATGATTCAGGTTTATATTGTCCATAGGAGAGCCAGTTGCATATATAACGTGTGTTAAAGAAACATTTTCATTGTGAATTTTTCAGAAGACCATATTATTGCGGTGGTGATGTCTTTTGTCTTTCATACATTTTTTTATTTACACAAAAGAAAAAAACGAAACCACTTAAATAAGGAACTTAAATATATAGAAAACGAATGGCGACCTATTAATAACAAGGAAAGATGTATTAAATAGATGCTTGGAATACTTTAACCAGGCACTTATTATAGAGGAAGAAGAAGAAAACCTGGAAGATAAAATAGAAATGATATAAGGGGAACAGACGAGAGGAAAGAGGAACCACCAACGATTCTTAAACTTAAAGATGCAGTTAAAAAAATAGCCAGAAACAGTCAAATCTCCCGGAATAGATAATCTCCCAGCTGAACTATATAAACAAGGTGGCCATGATACAATAATGGCGTTACAGCAGCTGATAAAAGAAATATGGACACAGAAATCCCTCTCTAATGATTGGAATATTGGAATACTTTGCACCATACACAAAAAAGCAGATATCTTTGAATGCTCTAACCACAGACGCTTCTAAATGCAGCGTATAAAATATTTTCCACAGTACTATGGCACCATATGCAGAATGGATAGTAAGAAAATGCCAGGCTGGTTTCAGAGGTGGTAAATCGACAATTCATCAGATTGCAACCGTGAACCAAAATTTAGAAAAACACTGGAATATGGCATAGATACTTATACATATTTATAGACTGCAAAGCAGCCAACGACTCTGAATAAAAGAGAAATGTTCAAAGCAATGAAAGAGCTAGGAATAAAAAATCTTTGGTAAATTTAACAAAACTAACTCTTGAAAAAGTTTAATGTGGAGTACGAATTCAAGGGGAACTGTCTGAACCTTTTAAAATAAATAACGAGCTGCGCCAGAGACACCCTCTCTCCTGTATACTGTTCGATCTGGCTCTGGAAAAAGTAATACGTATGTCACAAATCACAAACAATGGTTCAATATATAATAAATCCGTACAAATCCTTGCCTATGTTGATGATATTAATATTGTTGGAGGAACGGAAAACGCTGTACGAGAGGCAAATGTAGCATTAAAAGAATCAGCTACAAAAATGGGTTTAATAATAAACACCAACAAAACGAAGTATGTATATGAAAATAAGCACGCAACCATAAATCCTACGACCACTTGTTATAGAAAACGCGTCATCGAAGCAGTGAACGAATTTGTATTCCTGGAAGCGCTCCTTAACACTGAAAAGAAAACTACCGCTGAGATAAACCGCATAATTTGCACGGCCAACAGATGCTATTTTGGGCTCAATCTCCTTAAATCCAAAATTATATCGAGAAATACAAAAATAAAACTCTACAAAACAATAATACGCCCAGTCCTAACATGTGGTTCAGAGACCTCGACTCTAACCAAAAGTAATGAAAAAATGTTAGGATGTTTCGAAAGAAAAGTACTAAGACGAATATATGGAGCAGTAAATGACAATGGAGTGAGGAGAAGACGATACAACTGTGAACTTTATAGAATATACCAGGAACCTGATATCATAAAACATATTAAGATAAGACTTCTGAGGTGGATAGCGCATGTAATGCTTATGGAACAAAATGACCCAGCTAGAAAAACGCTCCTTGATAGACCCATTGGCCAGAGAAGAAAAGAAAGACCCAGAACAAGGTTCCTTGATAACATCGATGAAGACATGAGAAATATGGGAATACGTCCTTGGTGGAGGAAGGCACTGGATAGGGACGACTGGAGAGAAATTCTGGAAGAGGCTAGGACTTACGCAGGGTTGGAAAGCCAGAATGATGATGATATTTTTTTAATTTGTTGTTTATTAGAACTAGACTCGACAAGTTGATCAGTTTTTCCCACTTTCATTGTGTTCCTGTTTTATTTTTATTCCAGAAGGAAGTAATTCCAATCCAAAGACAAAAACCCAGAAAATAATGTATCAATATAAGTTCATTGAAGTGAAGTTATTACTGATTGTAATTATTTTTAGGTGAAGTATTTCGTGCAAACAAGTCGGATGGTAGCAATAGGGTAAAAATTCATAAATTGGACGGTGTGACAGATTTATTGGTACATTATCAATTAAAAACTAGAAACACGAATCAGTGTGCGACAAGTAATGGTGGTTGTTCACATTTATGTCTTGCCCTTCCACCAAAAGCTGCCGACGAACAAACCGGGTATACGTGCGCATGCCCTAACCATTATACATTGAATCAAAAAGAATGTATACGTAAGTATTAAATTATATAATGTCTTCTTCTTAGTTAGTAAGTTTTTTGGCTTTCATTGAGTAAATTTAGAATTATATTTAGAATTTAGAACTAAAGTTTTTATATTTGACAACCTTAAAATTTTACAACATACAAGTTTAGGGATTAAGCTTCTAATTGGTTTAAAGAGATTTATAGTTGTAAATACGAAGCCCTAGTTGTTACACAGCTGACGCCATATTCGCGGCTAGTCGCAATTTTTGCCTGTCTTGAGCTTCCTCTTCCTCCAAATTCCTGCGTCTTTGTCTTCCTGATATTTCCCTATTAGGGACTCTTCCTTTCTATACTATCAGTTAACGTGTCTGTGGCATTTAATCTATATCTAATGGCCTTATTCCATACCTAGCCTATATCTCTACTAATATTACGAGGGTCGTCCAAAGAGTTAAAAATGATTGCGCATTACGGACGGCGCCTATCTTCCACCGCCGCAACTTGATGCGCGCCAGTTACATCTTTCTGCCATATCAGTGTGAGCCAAGTTTCATTACTGTGTGGTCACGCTTTTTTGTTCTATAACATTTTGAAATGACGACGCCCATGAACAAAATGTTTGCACTATCGATATTGGTAGGCAAATAAAGACTGTTTATGGTGAGAATGTAATGAACGAATCTTCAGCGAGGAAATGGCACATTATGTTTAACCAAAAAAGAACCAGGGTGCACGATGAAGAACAGAGTGGGAGGACATGTGGTGTGATGGAGCAGATGAAGGAAGAAGTTGATGACAAAATTCAGAAAAACGTTTGGTTCACTGTTTATCCACATTACATGACTTTACACAATTTTCCCGATCCCTCTTACATGGAGACTGAGCACCTTGCCTATAAAACACTTTCTTGCTCAGTGGTTACTAAAGGCACAGTACTTGGATTTCTTACAAAACTCCTAAAACAAAGTGACAATTCATGGAGTGGCATCATGCAAACTCATCCTCAAAATCCAAAAAACAAAAACCAAATCTGAACATAAGAAAACTGATGGCAACTGTTGTCTTTTCCCGCAAGGGTTAAATCCACGTATACTTTATGCCTAAGGGTAACACAATCAATTCAGAAGCCTATTGCTGATTCACGATAATGCTCGGCCCCATGCATAAGCAAACGCAGCAAGAATTTCAATGTCTACAATGAGAAATTTTCAAGCACACTCCCTACAACTTAGACCTCGCGCTTTCCGATTATCATCTGTTCTCGAAACTGAACGAATTCATCTGTGGAAAGGAGTTTAGAAACGAAGAACTCAAAGATGAAGTAGTATCCTGGCTCAGACGTTTAACGGTGGAAGACTACAACATCGGCATCGAAAAACTGACAACTAAGACCACTACAGTGGAAAATAGCCTGAGGTACTGTCACTTTGTAAATAAAGTTTTGTGTTGATATCTTTTGTTTTTAATTTTTTATGCCAACACGTTCTTTACTTTCTGGACAACCAATCTAACTTTCTCTTTGCTTCAGCATTTAAGGTTCTTACACACTTCCATGCGTTAAGACAGAGTCCGTAAATGATCTTCTGGTTAAGCAGCCATCTCCTACTTGTATACCCCATACCTTCATAGCTGCGTCTCCACTGATGTAAAAATATTTCTAAATAAAGATTAAATAATAGAGTAGATGAGTTAGACTGCATCCTTGTCTTAACCCTTTAGTTGGAAATATACTTTCCAATAACATATTGTGATAATACTTTGCTCTTCACTTATTTTTAGTACCGTTGCCATTTCAGTCCGTTCTTTATTACCTTGCAGAAAAGTGTTAACCGACAACCCTCTGTAATTCGCTAGATCACGTCTTTTTCGCTTGTTATATAAAGAAGTTATGTATGATATTTTCCATTGGTCTGCTATCTTACATTTATCACTTTCACATTTTATCATTTCCGTCATTATGCCACCTGATTCTGGAGCCCTACCATTTTCATAGCAATTACAGCTGTCTATACTCTATTGTCTGCCGACAGCTTTTCATGAGATTTTCAATCTTGAATCGGAATCACGATTCTCTGTTCTGTGCGATTGGTTTTCATCTTTCTTAATGATCTTTATACTTCAGTGGACTGCGAACCTCCTATACTATTCTCTGTATTAATGCAGTGTTGTTCCCACAATAAATGTTTATTTTCTCTGACCTGTTGTCTCTTCTTTGAAATTTTATATTCGTTACATGTTGCTTCTGTTTTTAGGTTTAACCATCTTTTGTATTCTTCGTTCTCTTCTGTAATAATTTGTACTATTTCTTCGGTCGTCCATAAGGGATTGCGTTTTTACCCCTTTCTTCCATGCCTATTGCTTCCTTAGCAGCTTGATGCATAGCGTTTATTCTTTTGTGCTCGTCTTCGATATCCGTTCTGATCTGGTTTTTCTCAGGTTGTTGATTTAATTGATTACCATAAAGAAATCGTATAATCCGTTCTTTTAGTAAGTATACTTTATAACGCTGGCATTTCTCCATTTCTTGACCTTTAGTTTGTAGGTTATTTTGTCTTTACTGATTTCCCTGCATCTCTTTTAACAATAATATTCCTTACCTCTTCTGTCATTCTTGGTCGTGTTATAAAGAAGTTGATGATTGATCTTCGATTAAGAGCAGGTCTTTCAAATGTATACTGGTGAATTTTTTTATGTTGGAAGAAACTATGTTATACTTAGTTAAATTTTTGTACATGTTAACGACTCTTTCTCCATTGATACTTAGATCCCTATATCGTCCAACTACTTTATTATTATCTCGAATTTCCATTAAAGTCACCTGCGACAGTGGGTGTTTTTTTACTTTTTATTACATTCAATTATTGCTCTAATAATTGATAGAAGCCATCTTTTTCTCTGACAATAGCATCTAGTCCGGTAAAATAAGGATGCAACCTCGGAATGACAGATAATAAGCCGATATATTTTCTGCACCAAGTATTTAAATAGTGTTGTCTATATTAAAATAAATCTCGAGATTTGCTCTAGCGTAAAGACAACTATAATGACTTAGTATACTTGTATAATTTTTTGATAGTCAAGATTCTAGCGTATTTTTTCATTTAAAATAATTAATTTATTACTGTTTTAGCTCCTGTCAATTTTATGATATATAGTCTAAGAAACTTAGTTGTTAGATTAGTTCCTGATACATCTGATTGTCCGGAAGCAGTTTTGCCTATTCAAGCTTTAAAAGCTGTGAAAGCAATCGATTATGACCAAAGAACAAATTATTTGTATTGGGTAAGTTCTTATTTAAAAGTTAAATGTTAAGGAAAATAGATTCTTGGACAAAATTATCGCGGCGTTTGATTGTAAGGGTCATATTTATATATGTACTTTAAATGTTTCGTGTAAAAAAACACGATTGGATAAACACTCTCTTGTGATATTTCATAAAGGAGTATGACTCTTTAAAACAGCAATACTGATCTGCTCGATTTCAGTTCTTCAATTGTCACCCATTTTATAGTTAAGAATATATTATTTCAATTTGGTCAAAGAGTTTTACCAATAAATACAATTTATGTATATCTTAGTTCACAGCTCAGAGTTTGCAGAGAAACAGGCTTCTCTAAACAAAAAAACAAATACAATAAACAAACAAAATAAATCACAGTGTGCTGGCCAATACAATCCGTGCGTTGCTCATTCGCAATTTCTGAGCAAGAACGACATTATTATCGTCTCTCTACTCACCAGACCTAGCCCCTGAAGACTTTTTCTCATTTCTCAAGCGAAAGAAAAGTGGTTGGAGAAGCCAAACAGTATTCCACAAGAAACGGGTCGCATAGTCCACTCATTAGTGGAAACGATGTTGAAACGATTGCTGAAAAGTTTATATGTTCTTCTTCCCTTCTTCTTTTTATGTAGACATGACTATCTTTCAATTTGTCTTTAGAAAGTTGTCGTTGCATCGTTTCCGTGGTCTTCCTACTGATCGTCTTCCTATTGGGGAACCGTCTCTTGTCTTTACTACTCTATTTGTTGTCATTCGGCTTGTATGATCATTTTTACCCAGTCCTTGATATTCTTCACGTTGCGTCTCCGTCGTCTATCTGTACTTCTAGCTCTGGCCCGTACTGTCTTACCATCGATTTTCCTAAGGGTTTTCGTCTCTGCTGTTTCTAAAATTCCTTTTGTTCTCTCTGTGTCGGATAGTGTTTGTGTATCATATGTCATTATTAGTTTTATGACCGTTTTTGTGTAAATTCTACCTTTCATTTCTTTCCCTATATTTTTATTCTTTCATATTGCTTTATCCAGGCATCTTGCGGCTCTGTTTGCTCTATTTTGATCTTCCACTTTTTTTGAGCTTTCTGTAACTAGACAGTGGGATGCCCCGATATTTGAACTCCATAAGTTATATGCTGAAGAGAATAATATTATAATTTATAATATTTTTCGAGCAGTAGTTAATTCACCCCCCCCCCCCCCTCAAAGTAGCAAGTAGTGTAAAATCTCTTCGTATTTCAGCTCCTTCTGATTATATGTTCTAGATAGATTGTAACACAGATCTTAGTAATAAGTTAGGTGTAAGTTCACGTATATTTTTTTTAATGAGTATGTAGTATGAATAATTTAGTTTAAAATTATCAGGCTGCTTTAATTATTAATTAAAGTAACTTGTACTCTTATTGTACTGTAATGAACTTGGTAGCATTTCTTAAAATAATGTATATTTTGTTTCACTTTCGGAGGGAGTAATCTTTTTGCAACTAATTTATATTTACTGCTTACTTACTAAAATTTACTATACTGAATTGTGATTTAAAAACAGTAAACATATTTTTTAGATTGATAGTAAAGCACGGGCGATAAAAAAATCAGAAGCTACTGAACAAAGAATTGAGAGTGGCAAACCAAAAACTGACACCAACGTGGTTTCAAGCCATAAGGAAATTCAACCATTCGACATCGCCTTAGATCCAATAGGAAGACTTTTATTTTGGACATGTGAAATAAATGACGTGATAAACGTAACGTACCTGGAAAATCAAAATTCTTTTGGCAATTTGGAAAAGAGGGAAGGCGAAAGACCACGACTTATAGCTTTACATGTTGACAAAAGGTAATGATTTAAATTTCAGGTTAATAAAAATACAGAATTTTAAAAATGGTCCACGATTGTTCAGGGATCGAATAACTTTCAATAACAATTCGATACTCCTAAGCGGTTTCAAGAATTCAAATTAATTATAATAATACGTACTAGATTTTGTTGTGAATTCGCAAAAGCTTAATTGAATTGAAAATGCTGATTTAATTCCCTGTTTTCTGACAATACATTAGTAAATAGATAGATAATTGGGCAGTAATTGTAAAGATATATTCTTAGACCTAGTAATTCTTCTAATTTAATTTTATCTGACTCATTTATATTGATAATTCAGACATATATTATACATTTTAAAGTAGACGACTTTAAAATGATATTGCCAATATTATTGACTTGCGTTCCTGGGACGACTCCATAATTATCCCACCAGCAGACAAGGGAATGCAACTGTAATAATAGATAAAATTTAATATGAAAACACAATTAAAGATCTAATAATAAACGGACCTTATAAAACATTAACAAAGGATCCAACGAAGCCTTTGGAAAAAAGAATATTTAGACCTTTATTCAAGTTTAAAGATTATTTAACAAATTATCAAAGCATTACAGCAAGCTCATTTTTATGGAGTACCGAAAGTTCATAAAGCGAATACACTACTTAGACCTATTTGTAGTACCATGAATTCTTGTAGTGTCAAAATTTTTATTAAATATTACACAACCATTTTCAAATAAATTATCGAATATTCAATTTAAATAGTTTATGTACAAATGTGCCATTAGATAAGGCTTTAAAAATAATCAAAACAAAATTAAAGAATGATGATACATTAGCAACTAGAGCAAGACTAAATGTTTCACCTATAATGGAGTTATTGACATTATGTACTAAATTACTTTACTTAATTTTATTTTCAACTAAATGCATCATTATCATGTTCTCTCGATTTTGGTTTATCTTTTCTTTTGTTTGGTTCTGTTTTAGGTGTGATACCTCTTCAGGACGTGGTTTGTTTTTTTTTTTTTTTTTTTTTGTTATGTCTCACTGGTGGTTTGCGTCGGTGGATGATGTTCCTGCAGAGGAAGTCGGTGCCTAGGGTGGTCGGAAGTGAAAGATGTTTGAGCTAAAACGGTTCTTTTCAGAAATTATTAATAAATTAAATAAATTATGAGTGAGTTACAGTATTATTAAATGTAATATAAAATGTGAGTGTGCGGTGAGGGCAGCTGTGGCTGTAACCTCTCTAAAGACAGGTATAATTGTGCAACGGGATCGGGAAAACACATAAAACCGATCCCTCCCTGTCCGTAGCAGAGCTCTAAGTGAGCTATTTATCTAATGCGGTAAAAGAGTGGAGTTTCCTCCAGGATGTTCATGTGTTCATCAGGGAGTTCGTTGCTGGCTAAGGACAGCAATTTAGTGGTAAGGAAGGTGAGTTTTCTTTGGGAAATCTGATGAATACATTACCAAAGGATGAGCAGGTAGTTTTGATGATATTTTGGGCTCTGAAGTTTGAGCCTCACTCCTGCTCAGAGAGGAGAGCCTCTCATTAATGGGCTGGATGTTGATAGTTGATGCATGAGAGCGGAGGGGTAGTCGGGGCATTTGTAGTTTACTCTACGCAGGATTTCCCGTTCCAATTACAGCAGTTGTTGTGTAAGGCCGCGATTGAACATGGCATATATTTTAGCTCTATATCACGGGTCTAATGTGTGTTTTGTATGTGTGTATGAGTGTACGTGAGTGTATCCGTCCGAATTTACCACATAGAGCATTGAGTAGACCGACTCTTCTCCTCACCCTGTTACAGCCAGGTCAGCCCTCCAGTTTAGTGTTTCTGTAAACGCCACACCGAGATATTCGATCTGTTTACGGAGTTGGATTCGATCGCCCCATAGTCTAAGGTCGATTCTTTCGGCTTCGTTGTGAATGATGTGTCTGCTAAGATTGGGTGTCTGAAGGGAATTATTTGAGTTTTATTTGGGTTGTGTGTTACTCTCCATCTCCCGTAGCATCTATCGACCTGGTCAAGATGATTTTGAGCATACCTGCAGAGGGCATCTGCGTCTCGAGATGTTGTTACGAGAGCAGTGTCATCTGCATAGAGTAAAGTGAGTGTATTTGAGTGACGTGGGTTGGGGAAGTCGCTGTTGTATATAGTGTAGAGTAGTGGTACCAACACGGAACCTTGGGGTACTCCTGCTGTAGGAGTGAATGAGGCTGAGAGATAACCTCGAACCTTTACCGTAATTCTACGTTGAGTGACATAAGAATGCATAAGTTTAACGAATGGAAAAGGCAGGCCGATGTTCAGTAGTTTCTTAACCAGTCCAGCATGCGTAGTGATACTTTACGGTCGTTTAGACTTTGTGTAATATGTGTGACGATTTCTGTCAATACCGTTGTTGTAGAGTGACCTTCTCTAAAGCCGAATTGAAAAGTAGGGATGATGTTGTGTTCTGTGGCAAAGTCGACGAGTCTTTCCTTAAGGATCCTCTCGAAGACCTCAGCCAAGACATTTTGTAGAGAGATCGGCCTATGAGAGTTTGGATCGGTCTTAGGTTTGCCATTTTTCAGGAGTATAATTGTGTTTGCTACCTTCCATGGTGATGCTACATGCTACCTTCCATGGTGATGGAAAGTAGCAGAGTCTGAGAGTTTTTTATAGAAATATTATTTATATTATATAGATATTATTTTCTATATATAATAATATAATATAAATAATATATATTATATATTATTTATATTATATTATTATATATAGAAAAGTTATTTTTATTTAAATTATTTTTATTACTAAAATTTGTTTGTTTTAGGTTACTATTTTATACCGATATTGGTAAAACGCCACAATTAGTGCGTGTAAGATTAGATGGTTCTCATAGAATCGTTATTACTAAGGCAGCTAATATTACAGCTATAGCGGTAGATACCGAAAATGATTTGATCGTGTGGGCTCAAGGACACGGAATATACATTAGTAATATAGATGGAGAAAATCAGTAAGTGAATTATGTATCATAGTTTTCACCATAGAAAAATAATGTATAAATTATAGCATAGAAAAATGCTCTATTGTCTTTTTTAATCAGAGTTTAAAATTGGTTCTTATATACCTATTTTTTCTTTTAGACATGTAGTTTTAAATGAAAGCAACTCCATTATTACTCAGCTGACTGTACATCTGGGCTTCCTCTATTGGATAGACAAAGAACTGGATCAGCTCCAAAGAATAGAAATACTTTCAGGAAAGTCTCGATCAACCTTACCGATTCAAGCATCACATATACTCGATTTGATCTCAGTAAAACATTACACGGAAAACCTTTGCTCGCGCGCATCACATAAATGTTCGCATTTTTGTATACACAATAGCTCGTCTTTAATCTGCGCTTGTCCCCATGGAAAGATCCTAAACGATGATAGAAGGACGTGTTTAGTGCCTCCTCATTGTGGTGATGATAGATTTACGTGCAATATACCAGAAAAGGTAAGGTTTTAGTATAGCTTTTGAGTTCAAAAGATATTTATATTATTATTTAAAGGAAAATCCTAGTGGTTAGCTGTATATCATAGTTAAAATACTTACAATGAAGTAAAAACTTCTGATGTATGATGGTGTCATCGACCAAAAAAACAGAATAGGGAATGTAAAGGTAGTGATTACTATGTAAATGGGAATAAGCCACAATTAAAGGTTAAAATACTTTTATTGACGTTTCAATTTCCACTTCGGAAATCGTTCTCAAAATACAAACATTAGTCATTAGTCACTAGTGTTTGTATTTTGAGAACGATTTCCGAAGTGGAAATTGAAACGTCAATAAACGTATTTTAACCTTTAATTGTGGCTTATTCCCATTTAAATACTAATTACTTTAAAATGCCACAAGAAAATAGCTTCAGAACAATATGTAAAGGTAGTGGGGGCAAAAATATTGTTAGATGGGAAGTGTCATTTTGAGAGGCCACATTAAACAAGGAAAGAGAGTCTCTTTCCTTGTTTAAGAAATCAAATTTAGTTGGGTTATGTTATTGTTATGAAAGCTTATTTATATTGAAGTTTTTTAACAATTGTGTCATATTTTAGACTATTACCGTTATTTAATCAAATCTTTATTATGCTCTAGTGTTAAAAAAAGTATTTTAAGTGTTTGGAACATAGTGCTTATAATAATATTGGAACAAAAAAAAAAGAAAAATTCTTCTCTTAGTTGACAACTATGCAGCCCATCCCAAGCTTAGTTTGACCAATATCAACCTAGTTTTCTTACCAGCTAACTGCACGAGTGTCTTGCAGCCTATGGGCCAAGGAGTCATAAGAAGTTTAAAGTGCCGTTATCGGAAACAGCTTTTGAAAAGGATGATTTTTTGTATAGACAATGGGGAACCTGTGAACATTACCATCCTTGATGCAGTTCAGTTTTTAGACAATACGTGGAGTGCGGTTACGTCAGTGACAATTTGTAAGTGCTTTCGTCAAGATAAATTGACTGTAGTTTCTCCCAATGTTCAGGATGTTGACGAGGATGACGAAATGCCTTTGTCAGAGTGGATAAAAAATTTAATGTAAACCAGAGAGAGTTTAAAACTGATCTTTACTCCTACATTTCAGTAGACGATCAGGTAGAAACATTTTAAGTTTTAAGTGATAAAGAAATTGTGAAACAAGTGCAAAATGTGGAAATGGATGTTGATGAAGATAATGAAGAAGAAGAAGACGGCGTTGATTGTCCTACAATCCAAGAAGCAGTGAGAGCTGCTGAGATCACATCCAGATTTTATTAGTTCAGGGAGGCATCCACAACTACCAAAGCAGCTCAGATTATTAAGGACACTACAGAAAAACTTTATTTTTAGGAAAGGATTGTGTAGAAGAAAATAACTGACTTGTTTCAGGTTAGAGAACTTTTTTATTTCTAAATTTTTTTTATACTAAATGCAGCTGTAATAATAAATAATGCTGTAATAAAATTTTGCCTCATTAAAATTTCATTTTTTTTTATCCTCTTATACAACCTCAATCTGATATAGCGTCATTTTTTTAATGGACCCTTCAATGGCGCTATAACCAAGTTCCACTGTAGATGATTTTGACAAAAATGCAATTATAAGACAGGTTCATAATTTTTTTATGAGAATCGAAATACCCACCTTGGGTGCGGTTTTAAAGGAGATGAACGATAACCCTGATTTGCCAAATTTTACGAAAACCGCATTTTATAGAATATTAAAAAAATTTAATTTTTAATATCAACGCAGGAGAAAAACGCTTTTTTATTAGACAAATACGACAGTGTGGTACGTATTACTGTGAGTTAAATAAAACTTATTTGGCCAATATAAAAAATGATAGTGCAGGAAAAACCATCACCTTCAAATTTTCAGATGACATAAACCTATTTTATAATTCAATTTCATCAATTACACCAGAAATATGGAAGAACTGCATTTTACATGTTCAAGAAAAAGTAGAAAAGAAAATGTGGCGGCTAGACAATATAATTGAAACACATGTTGAACCACTTGTTATAAACGTTGATGATTGTGACATATTATCCAGTTCATCAGAATAATGTTTAGAAGTAGCCGAGATTTCGATCGCTGCCATAGATTTACGCCGAACTCAAACGAATTATGAATGTTTTTGTATTTTTATTCGTATCGAATCGTACTAACAACTATAACAAAAATTATAAATAAAACGTGTATTTTTTTAAAACACCCTGTATATAAAATTTGCTGACCGTTTTTTAGTTAAAAAATAATTTCCGGGCTTTCTCACCCTGTAATAAATGGTTCCTAATACCGGATATCAACTAAAAACAATCAGGTTCTTTGTCTCACGTTTTTGCAAAATTAAAATATTAATTTCGTATTTTACAAGACAATACTTCTGGCCAAACGAAAAGATAATCCCAAATGCGCTCCTATTAGAGGTCTACACCTGCTAATGTTACGTCTCCTGTATTGCTTATTGAATTTTAATATAGAGTCTTTTAGCGGCCGAAATCGTTTTCCTTTCTTACCTCTTAGTGATTTAGTGATTTGATTTTGTTCCAGAATAATTATTTTTTCCTCGAGTTTAATTTTTTTCCAAATTGTTTCTAACTTGCCTTCATTGCCGTCCTTATCAATTTTTAAACTTTGTCCCTGGGTTAATGCTATTTTCTTTTGTCTTGCTCGTTTTTTGTATTCATATATTTTTTCCATGCATGCTTCTTTCTTCTTTTTAACTTCTGTTTTTTTTATTGTTTCGCCATATTGTCTCCTTCCTTTGTTTAGTCTTCCATTTCTTCCGTGTAGACGATGCAGTCTATAATACTTTTCGCATCCCTTCCTTCTGCCATATAAGTATAGTGGTCTTCTTTTAGTTGTTTCCAAAATGTATTCCGATCTTCGTATCATTTATTGTACAGAATTCTATAATTCTTTCTCCACTTATGTTCATTATATCCTCTCCATCCCCTCTTATAAAACCACTCACATATGTTTATATCTCTTCTTCCTACTCTTGAATAATTGAGTTAAAATTCTTCATCATAATTAGTGAGTTTGTTTCTTTTATCTTGTCGGTTGTATTTTGTAATAGATCGAAGAATTCTTCCAGTTTTCTTTCTTATGTTCCCTCTACATGTGCATATATCTCGATTATATCTAACTTTATATTTTATAAGCTCTAATCTTATGCTCTTATTCTCGTTGATAATGGTTCGTTTATAGTCACCCTATCAATCCTACTCCTTCCTTCTTCTTTTCAATGACAGTAAACCCGGTTTGTGTTCCTACATCTGCATTGTTCTCTTTACTATTAATCCTTTCGATTTTCTGTTTCTGGATTGAGATATTTGCTACCCTTATCTTAATGTGAAATAAAGTTGTCACAGTGAAAGAAGCAGAAGTAGGATCAAGGTGCTTAGGTTTGATTCGGCTTTCTTTAGAATTACTTTGCTAATATTTCTCAATATAAGTATCCTATATTACCATTCTTAAATAACTGATTACTACTTACAGTCCATCTAATTTACAAACCGTTGCACGTCATCGGCGTCATAGCCCGTGATGTCACATGATACCAACACGAAATATGTAGGCGGTAGGTGTGTTCTTTTTTAGAATCACTTTGCCGAGTACACTGGCATTACAGCCACTAGACATATTTTATTATATACGCGTAGAACTAATATTTAAAGATTTCTATTCATGTTAACTTAAAGAAATAGACAACAATATGTTTCATTTAATTTGTATAAATGCATTATAAAGCGTTTTTATGTAGAACGCACTTGTTCGGAACACACTGTAACTTTAATCGAACGAAGGTGATATTTTGGCATAAATTGGTAACACTTATTTGACATTTGCGGTGTTGACACTTTTTGTACTTTATTATTTTGAATTTTAAAGTGAATACCTCTTGTTTTATATTTTTACCTATTTAATAAAATCTGTTCTTTTTAGAACAAAATTAGTGTGTTTTATTTCAAAAATGTCACGTAAGAATTTATATAGTCGTTGTAAAGAGTATAATAATAATTATGTGGTCTATTTGATTTAAAATGGATTCAGGATTTTTTTATACTTTGGCAACTATGTCAACTTCGATCTCTGACGTAGATAATGACGTGCAACGGTTTGTAAATTAGATGGACTGTATATTTCCACCACAGTCGTCTTCTTTTCGATCTAGGTTATTTTCATTTTTGTAAGCAGATGTGATTATGGTGCAAATATTACTCTTGGTACTACTTTTATCTAGTACTACACTATTCACTATGAGTTTTTTAATATACGAAATATATAATAACGAAAATAAGAAATGCTTTGAAATAATGTTTGAAAATAATATCCAATTTGTATTTTTAGGATAAAACCGAATGTATACCTATTGCGTGGAAATGCGACCGCCAAAAAGATTGTGGAGATGGGTCAGACGAAGCAGACTGTCCGAAATGTTTGCCTGATCAATTTCGTTGCTTAAATGGACAATGCATTGATAAAAAGAATTACTGTGATAATTACCCACATTGTAGCGATAGGTCGGATGAGAAGAATTGCTGCGAGAATGGTTTTCAGGTATTTATAATTGCGTCATACATTTTACTTAATTTAATCCATTAAATGATTTGTTTTAGTGCCCTCAAACCGAAGTGTGCCTTCCCTCCTCTTTAGTCTGCGACGGTAACGAAAACTGCGCAGACGGATCAGATGAAAAAGACTGTAGAATATCAGTAAAACCGGCAGCTCAAACCATAATATTATCTTTTTCAGCTTGTTTGATTGTTTTTGTGTTGGTTTCCGTTTTATTTTTCCGGAAGAAACTTATGCCACGAGACGAAGAAGTCAATGACCAGATGGAATCTTTAAATCCCATGCATCCTAATGGCGTTGGAAATTTGAAATATCGTAAAGGTAAAGTATAAAAATAGTGCGTTGCATTTATATCTTTGTTTTATTGTTTTAATTGATGCAGTTTTATTTTGTTGAACTTTATGTGAATAGTTTTTTACTTTCAGGGGATATTTAATTATTATTAGCTCATGCGCTTGAGTATATAATAACTACTTTTCTCAGCCTACCTGGGAATGATTTTAGTTGCTATACTTGTTCTTCAAAGACAAATCGGTACATGGTCGACTCTCCAATTCCGTTAATCTTTGAATATATTTCCATCGACACTTTTTCCGGCTATTTGCTATAGGCTATGAGAATCTTGTCAAATACCTCGAATCCTGATTATAACTTGGGCAGCTAGAATGTCAAATGAAGTGCTTCTACAATTTATTAAATAAAGTAAAAAAATAGGTTATAAAAAGGAAAACAGTTATTTTGGAGATCTCTTGAGATACGAAAAATACTACATCCGTCAGTACATATTACCAGCTGACAAGGGCAGCACAACTGTAATTATGGACAAAAGTCAATATCAGGCGAAAATACAAGAATTGATCACAAATGGACCTTACAAAAACCCAAAAAAAGGATCTAACCAATTCACTGGAAAACAGAATATATAAATCACTCCACAAATTTAAGGAATACGTAACAGACTATCAAAAGATGAACACCAATACTCCACCATAGCAGGACACCACACCTATACGGAGTCATCGGAACATCTATTTTGTCCAAAACCAAACCTAACAAAACACAAGAGAGATCAAAGACCAGCATCTATAAAATAGCCTATGAATGCAACATTTTTTATGTTGGAGAAACTGCAAGACCACTAAGTGTCAGGATCGCAGGATAAGCATGAAACATACATCAAAAACAGAGGCTTGGAAAACTCACAGATATGCAAACATGTCTGGGACAATGAGCACAGAGTACAATGGAAGGATGCATCAATATTCATGAAACAAACAAACATGAAAAAGAGAAAGATCAAAGAAGCAGCTCTTATCTCTCTTAATGAAGACAAATGTGTAACAAATCCATCAGCAGAATGTAGCAAGCTGTAATTTCCAATACTAAAAGAAGGGGTTAACAGCAAGAATATACTAAGATTAGCGGATTAATAGAAAGTCAGAGACGCATCATCTACAATTATACTTAGTATATAGACACACACAGCAATCAGAATTTGTTATCACCCTGAGGGTGCTAGCATCACACTCAGAATTATCAACTAAAAGCATGGCTATGTGCCTGCTAGATCAAGGCCAAGTAAGTCAACCGTTAATTTGGACAATAATAACCGCCAAACAACTTTTGGTTATAATAATTTCACGAGTGAAAATCGAAATTTCAAATAAAAATTAGAAAGGTGAAAGAAATAATAAGTTAGACTTACTCACAATCAATTTAATTTAACTAATCGGACGACCGGTTTCGCTTTCTACAATATGCAAAGCATCTTCAGGTCACGATACAAAGTTAAAATGCTGAAAACAATAATCCCTTATTAGGGTGTTGTCTAATAAAGATAAATGTTTGAAAGTGTTTGAACCATGTTCTTTCAACCATCAATTAATAGAGTACCGGCATGTAAGTAATGTTTATTTAGTTGTTCATTTATTTATTGATTCATTACAGTTTAATAGACGATGTTACCAATTTGTGGGTCTTACCTTGTCTGCTTAAACATTTTATTATTATTAATTTTATTCATTTATAAAACCACAGACATGTAATATTGGCATAATTACTGTAATTTATATAATTTGTATCACCTACCTATGTTTTTATCTTTATTAGACAACACCCTAATAAGGGATTATTGTTTTCAGCATTTTAACTTTGTATCGTGACCTGAAGATGCTTTGCATATTGTAGAAAGCGAAACCGGTCGTCCGATTAGTTAAATTAAATTGATTGTGAGTAAGTCTAACTTATTATTTCTTTCACCTTTTGAAATGGACTCACACAAGCAACACATTCATGATTTAAAAATTAGAAAATGTAATTTTCATTAGTCAGTTGTGGCTTAATTCTATATAAAAATAATATTTAATCATTTGCTTAAGGTAAAATAAAAGGAAGACAGTCTTGGATAAGAAACATCAGACAATGGATATTGATGTGCACTACAAAGTACATGGAAAGTCTTACTAGAGTAATCGCGAATATCCATTAATGGAGGCAGCACTAAAAAAAGAATATTAGTTAGTTTATTAGGTAGAGGTTGTAAAAACGCTTAAGGAATTTCCACTTGACAGTGATTTACACTGTCTCTCAATGCCAAATAAAGTTTAGCAATATAGCATTATAAATAAATGATTTACAGAACAGACCTTAGAACATTAGGAAAACCAAATTAATGATTATTAATCGTGCCAATATAGATTCCGGGGTGCTAATGGCAGCGAATTAAGATATCGAGAGAGATTCAGCTACCTCGGAACTATTCTTTACTCACAATGGGACCACTCTGAAGAAATTAGGTCCAGAATCGTTACCAAGATTACATCCTTACTGTGCTGTAGTTACCTGAGTTTATAGACCAACATGCGGATAGTGAGGTGCTACGTTCTTAAAGTACTACTATACAGAGTCGAAGCCTAGGCACTGATGCAAGTCACTGAAAAGAAGCTTCGAAGCGGTCGAGATGTGGATCTACGGGAGGATATTGAAGATATCTTATGTAGACCATGTCATTAACGTCGAACGCCTATAGTTTATGAGAAAATAAGTACTTAATTTAGTGAAACAACGTAAGCTTGAGTACTTCGGCCACGTAATGCGTAACGAAGAAAGATATCGAATTTTTCAACTCGTCATAGGTAACTTATTTGGCAAAAGGGGACCGGTACGCCTTTGTATCTCGTAGCTGAAAAGCCCCCGAGAATGGTTTGGAATTACCTCCTTCAAACTGTTTTGAAAAGCGGTCAACAAAACTAACATAATTTTGGTAATACATAATAAACATCCGGACCGGATAGGGCACTGGAGAAGAAGAATATAGCATACTCTACGACCATCATCATGATCAATTACTAGTTTTAGCTATTGACTTCTTTAGCCTAATCCTAAATCTATAATTTCAACAAATATTGAAGAAAAGAATATCAAGTTTACAATTAATGTCTCATGTATCCAGCTATTTCTTTAATTTTTTTAACCATTACGATATTTTAAAAGTAAGTAAATTTTTAGGAATACCGGACATTGTAAGAATGTCGATGCTGAACGATAGTGGTTGTCCATCTTCATTTGATCGACGCCATGTTACTGGTACTTCCAGTAGTTCAAATACCAACGGTTCCAGTGTTACGGGATACCCGTGTGAAACGCTCAATCCCCCACCTAGTCCTGCCACTACTGCAGCTTCAACGAGAGGTAAAATATTAGGTCAAAAGTGTAATTATTTTGTTTTATTATTATAAGAAGTATCACCCGAATAAAGTATTTATACGAAGTCATAAGTGCCAATATGAAAATTGTATGAATAAATATGAACAAAAGAAATATTCTCGTCCGCCTCTATTCTGTATTTTCCTACCACATCTGGACATATGCCTTCTCAACCGATTTCCACCTAGCTGTGATCTGGGACTGTACAATTCAGTTTTTCCCAACTTAGCAATTTAGACCAGTCTATCTGTGAAAAATCATTGATTTCGTGTAAAATAATTATACATATAGTTGAAGGTTCTAAAAAATATATGAGGGGTAATTTTGCTTTGTTTTTTTTTTTTTTTATTTACCAATCGTAAAAATTGAAAAAAAAAATAGTTTTTACCTATAAAACGTGTGTTATACATTTAGAGAAAAATTGTTCAAATAAAAGTTCTAGATCATAAAAAGTTCTTTAATATTGATAGTTTCAAAATTAAAATAAATAAACATTTGAACGAGATAATTGCAAAAACCTGTTTTTTGCATAATGACATGTAATGAGGTCTTAAATCTAAATCATCTTAACTTGTACTAAATTTTAAACAGATCGATCAAATGGTTTATAAATTATTCAATTTATTTATCCCGGAGAGCGAGAGATTATTTAAACAACTATATTTGAACCAACAGTCACTTTAGAGGTATTTTATACATCACAATCGATTCTTTGAGGCTTAATTTTTAAGGTATATTAAAAAAACTTCAACATTTTATTAAATTTTTTATTAAAAAACAGTTTGAAACATTTTTTATGTCACACGCTTGTAAGTAGGCTCAATGCACTTAAAAAAAGAAGCAGAACCTTCTATGACCAATAGGAAACAAGATAGCATTTTTTTTAGAATCATATTTCCATTGTTTATTAACATTAAGAGCTACAAATTTAACAGATTCTAAATGAAGATTTAAATTTTATGATCCGACTTATATATGGCATATACAATAAAGGAGTAAAAAGTTATAACCCGTTAAAGTGATGGTACTCGTAAAATACCGCTACGGAAAAGTGGAGGGGAGAACTCTCCCTTGCAATATCTCCACTTCCTTGTTTTCTTGTTATTGGTCATAAAAGGTTTTTTTTTTTTGGAAAGTGTGTTTTTTCACCAACTTTTCATTGATCCTACTTATAAGCGTGTGGCATAAAAAGTATCAAAGTTATATAAACGTTTATGAGCTAAAAAATCAGAATAAAATGTAAACAAATATATCCCCGCTATCATCTGAACGATTTAAGCAACGTTGTCTTTGATTCGGGTTATGCCTAACCCTAAATTAACACGCTGTATGAACATACGGCGTAGACCTTGTCCACTCCGGGTATTCTTATAATATAAGATTATGTTTACAAGTATAATATAACTATATTTCTGATAAACTAAATTTGGTACTTATTTTTACAGCAAGTAGTCCCTCCCGGTACCGTCCTTATCGTCATTACCGTTCGATAAACCAGCCCCCGCCGCCAACACCTTGCTCTACAGATATCAACGACGAAAGTGACTACAATTATCCGACAAGAAGTAGATACGATGGAGGTCCCTTTCCTCCTCCGCCTACTCCTAGATCAGTGTGCCATCAAGAAAGTTGTCCGCCTTCGCCGAGTTCGCGCTCGTCGACTTACTTCAGTCCACTTCCGCCTCCTCCGTCTCCGGTAGCATCGCCGAGAGGTGGTTACGATTCATGACAAATGGTCATTTTCAGTTTTTATTGAGATTAGTATGTAAAAAGATGTGCAATTTTATATTTGCCACGGCAGTTTTACAAAATATATTTAATTCTTGTTAAGTATTTGTTCTTTTCATTTTACTTCCCTCTAATGTTTTAGGGTGAACTCTATTTAAATACCTAAGGGTTAGATATTTTTTAGATGGGATTAAACTACAATCAATTGTAATAATAATTACATTTTATTAATTTGTTTTGACGTTTCAATTTTCAATCCAGAAACGGTTAAAAAAAATTTTTGAAAATAAAAATTGTGAAAATGAAATCCTCTTTAAGATTCACCCATAATTTTTTCAGACATGGGTAAATTATGTTTTTTATGAGTATTTTATATAATATATTCAAGAGGGTATTTATTCAACAATCCCTATACTAACAGAGCTTTAAGAGCTTAATTTAATAGATGGATTTACTAAAGACTGGAACGAGAGCTTAGTAACACTCTTACACAAAAAAAAACTTTTTATTTCAAATCCTTTATAAAAGGTATATAATAAAATACCCAAACGGACTATATCACAAATACATTACAGAACGTTTTCGGAATGTAAATTCCATCATCAGTGTAACGAAGTATACATGCTATGAGCCACTAAAATATATGGGTGAAAACCCGTTAAATGTTCTTAATTTATAGTTATGTCAGAGAACAACCGAACACAGAGAAGCGACAGTCCTTTGAAGTTACGTGGCCAAGCCGCCAATGACAGCTAACAACCAGAAAATTAATAGTCAGTGGGCATATCACACAATATAAATTCTTAAGAGCGTAGGCGCAAAATTTCGGGCCAATGTTTTTTAAATGCATTCATTTTTTTCGAATCCTGAAAAAACTAATAAGTATTTTTGAAAAATTTAAACGCAGAATGAAAGACTACATTATTACTGAGGGCCGAAAGTCCCTGAAAACTTCTATGTTTATTTTAATAAGTTACAGCGGTGAAAAAAAAAGAGAAAATTTAGTGATTTTTAATTTCAAATATCTCATTCAAAAAAACTTTTTGTTTATTCTAAGGGACTTTCGGCCCTCGGTAATAATGTAATCTTTCATTCTGTGTTTACATTTTTAAAAAATGATTGTATTTAAAAAGCATTGGACCGAAATTTTGCGCCTACGCTCTTAAGCGAAACAAAGAAATTACTAAAAATCTTAAAATTACAACAGAACAAGACTTCAAAATTGCAAAAACATGGTTGCAAATAAACAAACTTACATTAAATTATGAAAAAACTAAATAGGTACTCATCTACTTTGTGCTATATACAAAAGTTGTCTGCCAATTTTTAATTCGTTAAATATAAATAACAAAGATCATTGAAGGTACTGCGTCATGCGCCAATGTTTTTCTTCTATTTCCTTTTACAATAACATTATCTTCAAAATGCAGTTCACAAATCCTATAATTATTATAAAGTGAATCCATTTTGAATAACAAATCTTCTCGTCTGCAAGCTTCTATCCCACACTTTGGCACTACAAATTTTTAACAGAACAAATTTTAAACAAAGAACTTTTTCTGTATTTATAAATAATACTTTATTACTTACAACTATAAGAGTATTAGTATATTCTAAGTATATTGTAAGTAATGAAATATTTAACTTTTGTCAATATCTAATCTTAATAAATTTACAGTTTTCTCCTGACTAAGTCACAAAAATGTCACTAAATATTGAGATATGCAACAAATAAAGTTTTAATATTTTTTATTTGTAATTCCCATTTAAAACTCCTAAATATTTTATGTACTTCGATCCATATATTTGATCTTTTTTATTTATATTTAACGAATTAAAAATTGGCCGACAACTTTTGTATATAGCAAAAAGTAGATGAGTACCTATTTAGTTTTTTCATAATTTAATGTAAGTTTGTTTATTTGCAACCATGTTTTTGCAATTTGGAAGTCTTGTTCTGTTGTAATTTTAAGATTTTCCCAATTATCGGCCTAATTATGTTTCCAAACAATTTTTAGTTTGAGCATTTTAGTAATTTCTTTGTTTCGTTTAAGAGCGTAGGCGCAAAATTTCGGGCCAATGCTTTTTAACATTTTTTTGGAATCCTGAGAAAACTAACAAATATTTTTGAAATACATAATGAAAGATTACATTATTACCAAGGGCCGAAAGTCCCTTAGAATAAACAAAAAGTTTTTTTTAATGAGATATTTGAAATTAAAAATCACACTAAATTTTCTCTTTTTTTTTTCACCCTTTCTGTAACCCTTACAGAAATCACAATAAAGTTTGTACATTATTTTTAAATTACACTCCTGCGGAAGATACCTCCTATTCGGAGTCTTATTTCTACCGTAGTGGCTTGTGTACCTAGTAAACTTATTAATATGCTCTTTTATGATTTCAATTGCTCTTTCAGAAATTTATTTTGTTAAAGGGTGATTTCTTTCCTCTTTTGTCCATTCATGACACGACTAAGGAGACTTTTTTTTGCTTTTAGCTACATTTTGTAAACGTTTGTTGGAGACATCAAGAGTTTTCATTATAAACTATTTACATACTCTAAAACTTTCCAGAATATAAAACACATGACACCTGTTTGTTGCTAACTGCATTTAGTTTTTATATTATGGGTTAAGTCTGTATGGATCGATTTAGAAAAGCTGTTTGGGAGATTCTAGTGCTCAGTACTCTTCAAAAATTGAAAGTCTTTGTTCTTATGAAATAATATTGGTACATTTATTCCAACAATGATAATTTTCAAGTTTTTGTAACTTTTTAGCTTCATGAGTATTGCGCTTTTTGTCCATGTAAGCTTCACCTGAATTTCTTTTTTTTTTAGCTCTGTTTTTTCCACTTATCTGGCCTCCAAATCCTTTTTTTGCCAGTCTGCTTTGGTGGTGGAAACGCATTATCAAGTAAATTCTCTATCACTGGCTCTGTATTCCGCAAAGAAACAAAACGAACTCTTTTTAAAAATGCTGTAGCTTATAATAACGTAAAACGCAGCAGTTTACAGTGAAATATTACTGAGGAGCTATACCACTACCCATCCAAAATGATAACAAACTCAACTAATAGTCTGACACAGTGGAACAGGGGTACAAGTGCTCTTGTATCTCTTCTCTTCCAAGTTCTATCATAGTTGGCTTGGAGGCTAAGTAACTTGCCGCTAGAAAGCAGCCCCTGTTAAACTTATAGCTTAGATCTCTTTACCTCGAAATAGAATGAAAGATTTCCAGTTCAGCGATGCATTTTTCTCAATATTTACAAAAATGTCACTTATACCCTTTTACTTCTAGGGTCATCATTTCTTATTGACTGTTACAATGATGTAAATGACTGTATCTGATATCGTTTTAATTTTTTTAGTCTGTTTTTTAGGACCAAATAATTATAACATTAAAAGTTGGATCTGATTTTTTAATTTAAAGCAAAAGAAAATAACACACATAAATAAATGAAATTTTATTTTATAATTAAAAGAACCTTGAAACAAGGAAAATAGACATTGAACACACTGGTATTTTAAGTTATATATTATAAATAATACATCAATTTCTTAAAAACTATATCACAGATAGTTAACTGGTAGTTAAATATTACCAGATTATAAAATTCAGACATGTTCCATTTAATATTTAATATAAATATATTACATACAAAAGTCTTAAAATTCTATGCCATCCCATAAACCACAAATATACCAATTATTACATTAATTTAAAATGGAATTATAAAAAATTTAGTCGTAACTGTTTAGTTATTAGGACGAGGATTATTTTCTTTATTTCGTCTACTCGTCGTTCTATGAAGAAGCCTTTTGTCTCTGGAATTTGCTCGTTTGACACTTGGTCTCTTTTGGACAGATTCTGCACTTAGCGATAAACCGGCAATACCGACTGAAAACAAGAAACGAAATTAGTTTAC
This sequence comes from Diabrotica undecimpunctata, assembly GCF_040954645.1. Lineage (NCBI taxonomy): Eukaryota > Metazoa > Arthropoda > Insecta > Coleoptera > Chrysomelidae > Diabrotica > Diabrotica undecimpunctata. The sequence continues at coordinate 137,909,390 of NC_092807.1, forward strand.
ATGCTTATATATATCTAAACGGTGATTTATGTTATGTTAGATTTGGCATTTCAGCATGAATAGACTTAACGCCTGAAAAACGCTTCCAAATTGTACAAACTTATGTTGAAAATTGAAAAGTGCTGCTGTAGAGCGTAGCATACAGAAAGACCCGAATCAGTATATCTGCCATCGTTCACAGCAGTTGGATACGTGTCCATCCACTTTATGGAAGATTTTGCGGAAAGATGTTGCTTTACGTACTTACAAAATCCAACTCATGCAAGAATTGAAGGTACATCATCACCTAGCAAGGCGTAGATTCGGTGAATGGGTCCAAAACGAGATTGTCATTGATTCCGATTTTCATAAGCGAATTTTGTTTAGCGATGAAGCTCACTTTTGGTTGAATGGTTACGTCAACAAACAAATCTGTCCTATTTTGAGTTAAGATAATCCTCAAATATATGTTGAGAAACCATTACATCCAGAAAAACTGAATGTTTGGTGTGCTTTATGATCTGGTGGAATCATTGGACCGTACTTCTTCAAAAACGATGTGCTGTCGTTTCAATAAGACGGCGCAACATGTTACACGGCTCGTGCCACAATTAATTTATTGAAGGAAACGTTTAATAACCTTGTTGAGGTTATTGTTACTGATATCTTTCAGTTTGTGTATCGACGCTTGAATTTCCACTATTGTGGAAATAACAGCACTAAATACGTTAAGATGAATAGCGAAGTAGCAATGAGCATTTTCAAGAAGAGACATTGTTTTATGTCTGGTTTCCTGAAATGTCTCCATAAATAAATTTTTTTATTATTATACTTAAAATAACAAGACAAACACAAGCAAACATTTAAGCATAAGCACCCATATATATTATATATATATATATATATATATATATATATATATATATATATATATATATATATATATATATATATATATATATGTATATATAATATAGAATTAGTTGCTATAAAAAATGTTTAGTATGGTCAAGCATAAATCATGTTTTAAATGTTCAAGTAGTAGGCAGTACGGAAGAAGTGGCCGACCAAAACTCAGATATCTGGATGATGTGCATGCAGGAAGATTTAAGGGAGATTGACGTGAATTTAGAAGACAGTGGACGGGATTTAGACGATAGGGAAGGATTGAAGAATGTTTTGAGGCAGGTGAAGGCCCACGAAGAGCTAACTGATGATGGTAAAAGAATATATTAATGAAGATAGGAACCTTTTAAAATCAATTATATATATTATATATATATATATATATATATATATATATATATATATATATATAAAGGTTTAGTATAATTTTAGACTTTTTGAAACTATAAATGCAAAACTGTTAATATATTCCAAATATTATTTGTTGTGAATAAAGATATTAAGCTTCAGTAAGTACAGATCTAATTTAGATATACTGTAACTACTTACTAAGATTGTCATATCTTTTACCTATGGTCCCCGACGAAGATTTTCGTAAAAATGCATTAGTTAAAGCGGAAACATCCATCTCGTTCAATGGAAAATCCAAAGAGTTGCGACAGCTGGCGCAGTCGACGGATGGGCCCAAAAACCATTGAGATCTTGTTTTCATTCTTTCGGTTTGTCTCTCGTGCACCTAAAGTAATAAAAAAATTGTATAAATTATCGTATTTTTAGAAAGATATGTCATGTGTTTTCTTATATAACGTACAGGGCTGCTAAATAAACATACAAGATACTATCGAATATATTGAGAAGTAGAATAACCCCATATGCAGAAGATAACCTCGGGAACTAACAGGGCGGTTTTCGTTTTGGAAAATAAACAATAGAACAGATTTTTAGTATCAGGCAACTGCTGGAGAAGAATTGGGAATTCAATAAAGAAGTATACCAGTTCTTTATAGATTTTCGACAAGCGAATGTGTGGATGGACATGGAAAATATAGGGTACCTAGTGAGATTATTAAATTAACAAAAATATGTATTGAAAATTCAATAGCTAAGGTCAGAATGGGAAAACATACCAGACATACTTTCTATTAGCACTGGCTTAAAACACGGCGATGGGCTATCATCATTACACAACATATGAAGTGTTACATCAAAGAAGCTAATATATAGCCGAAAATAATTTATGGCGGAAAAGGAAGCAATAGGTAGGACTAAACATTAATGAAGAAAAAACCAAATATATGCACATAAACCGCACACAGGGTAGAGATATAAAAGGGCAAAATACACTGCGCGTCGCGAAAAAGAGGCCACCTAAAATTTTTGCCATTTTTTAATTTTTACGAATCATACCACAAAGTAATTGTCATTAGATGTTTGTGTAATGTTTAAGAATATGTTCTAAAGCAGTATGCAATCATTTTTTAAATAACAAATGTAACGATGCCAACCGAAGCTGCTTACGATTTATTGGAGCAGGTATTCTGTTTCTTACACTTCGTTTGAGTTGGTCCCAAATATGTTCAATCGGGTTGAAATCTGGACTTTGAGCCGGCTAGTTCATTTTTGGCACACTGAAAGTTTCCAGATATTGCGTTACCATCCTGGCTACGTGTGGCCGCGCGTTGTCTTGCATAAAAATGAAGTTTTCGTCGACAAACTCAACAAAAGGCATTACATGCTCGTCTAGATTTTCGGTAATGTATCGGCGTGCATTCAACGCTCCTCTATCAATAAATACGAGATCAGTACGGCCCTTGAATGAAATGCCTGCCCAAAACATTACCGAACCTCCTCCAAAAGCAACACGTACTCGTCGAACACAAGCAGCATACCGTTCCCCACATGTTTTGATGCGACCATCTGAGCCATAAAGAACCATCCTGGACTCATCACTAAACAAAACATTTTTCCAATCTTCTATCGTCCAATGCTCGTGGTCTCTAGCAAACTGTAGTCGGCGTTGTCGATGTGCTGCTGTTAACAAAGGTCCTGTTGCTGGACAGCGAGCCCTTAGACCATATTCCCTTAACCTTCTTCTCACGGTAGAAGTGCTTTTAAAGTCCACCCGTGGGCATTTTGAAAATGGTTTTGGATTGATCTAGCCGTAAAGAACCGATTTTGCAAAGAAGTGCGTTGTAAAGAATGGTCTTCTCGGGCCTGATCCTGGTCGTCGTTCGTGAGATCCAGTCTCTACGAATCGTTGGTACATTTTTTTGACCATATAACGACTGACTCCAAGCTATCTGGCCACTTCTCTTTGACTCATTCCATTATTAATCAAAGTAACAATTTGAACAGATCTATCAAATGTCCCAGCCATTACACTAGTGAAAGGTTTTTGAAAAACAGAATAGCCATATTCCAAGAAAAATAAGGTACAAACAACACGTGCATTATCCGAAGTCTTAAACTTATTACCGTTAATTGACCTGTCGGTGCCTAAAAGACGCTAAAAGTGTTTCTGCATTGTGGGAATTTAGTTACATGAGAATAAATTGTATAAACCTAAAGTTATTGAAAAATTCTTACAAAATTCTAGGTGGCCTCTTTTTCGTGACGCGCAGTGTATAACTATGGACACATACAATTTCGAAAGTGTCCAAGAATTCCAGTTTCTAGGTGCTACTATAACTCACGGCAACGAAATAAACAGAAATACGGACACGAGTACAGAGAGGCAAAAGAAGCTTCTACGCATTATAAGATATACTGGAGTCAAATATGCTGTCGAGATCATTGAAGATCTAAATATACTGGAATGGTGATTGGATCAGTCGTAACATACTGCTCAGAAACCTGGACTATAACAAAACAAATGAACAATTGTTAGGACGTTTTGAATGCTTAGAACAAATGAAGAACTGAAAACCTTCATATATAAGCAATCCAGAGACTGGGTTGGGCAGGACATTAACATCAAAGAGATATAAACCCAGAGACTGAGGTGGGCAGGACATGTGCATAAAACCAATGAACATACTCAAAAAAGTGTTAAAATCAATATAATACGAATTAATAATATCGATTTTGCAGATGATATAGTTGTGTTAGGTGTTCATCACAACAGTTAAAAAGCAATTCTTAAAAAGACAGAAGACTTAACGAGCTGAAGAAGAAATTGCTGTCATCTCAGATTAACGGAGATCACAATTGCATAACCTTCTGGAAATCTAAAATATGGTACAGAATAATGTATGTATTTGCATTCAAAATGATAGAGGTGATATACAAAATTATAATACGGTAAAATTTTATTGAAAATAATATTTACAAGCTAGCCTAATTCATTATCTTTTATTCCAAATCGTTTTTCTACTTACTTGCAACAAATAGCTTAAACTTCTTGTACTTTCTGCATACTTATTGACAGCCTTAAGTTCGTCTAAAGTCATTTTTAATCCAGAATAGTTCTGACTAAGTCTGGAAGACTGACTTGCACTCAAAGAACGAGAAGCGTTATTCTAAAAGCGAGAAAGGGCATATGAAAACATATCAAAGACTCTATAGTTTCTTATTTTTAAAGTTTATTACTATAAAATCAGTGGTAGTAATATAAAGCAAAAATAGCTTTACTATAAACACCGAAAAAATCATTTTTAAGCTGTTTTATAATAATTAATTTAAAAAAAAATGAAAAATCAGTGTAAGTTTATTTTTAACTTTCTGATTACAGCAGAATTACTAATTTATATTTTTCATATACCCAAATATAATAACGAAGTGGCAACTACAAGATAGTTGTTAACAGCAATTACAAATACGTAGTGTTATAAAGAACAGAGATAAAAGCATTGTGAAATTACTGGCACAGTTAAATGACAACCTTAAATTCTATCATATTATTCTAGGTGATAAGTTTTATATTTATAAAAAAACTTCCAATGAAGTAAGCACTTCTGGTGTAAATGGTATATTTATAAAATTTCTAGATTCCTAATGAAAATATCGAAAAGGATTAAAATTATCAGAACGTTTTTGACCTTCTTAGACCATCATCAGTGAAAACCTGAAAATAAGTATCCCGCTTTAACATAATGAATAATACCGTTAAAATTTTGAGGTGTAAAAACCTTTGGATTACATTTGAAATCTTTTAAAAGTTAAAATTAAAGTGACAAAATCGATGATTTTAGATTTAACCAAAAGGGACCACTGACCGGTACTCAAACCGGTGACCACGTGTTGGCATGACAAACGATACCAGCCAACTGATACGGAGGATTAGGAAGTGAAATTAACTGCAAAATGATAAAAAATATTCAAGACAAAAATAATAGTTTGTTTTTAGTCATTAATCAAAAATTCAACGCCCACTATGTGATATGGCTTGTACCAAATTAAAATATAATGATCAGTCCATAGTCGTCCACTGCTGAACATAGGTCTCTTGAAACTTCCATTCATATCTATCTTGTGCTGTTGCAATCCAGCTGGTACATATCCTCTTTATGTCGTTAGTCTACCTCGTGGGTGATCTTCCCAGGTTAGGAAAATATTGAGTATATGACAAGGAAATTACTAGAGGAATATAAAAAATGTTGGCTTAAAATAAACATAAGAAAGACAGAATATATATGTGTCGATGGGATACAGCAGGATCTCACATTGAAAGATGGAGAAATTAACAGACATTGCGACACATATGACACGTACCTGAGTATGATCGTAAAAAAAGAAGGGAATGTAGACGACACGATAGAAGAAACGACCAGGGAAGAAAATTAATATCCCCTCTAAATAATATACTTTGGGGCCAATCAATAACAAATAGTAACAAGAGCAGGTTACATAATACAATTATTAAAAGTATAATCACATACAGCAGTAAAGTATGGCAGATAAAGTAACGATACAAGAGAAAACTTTAGGCAACAGAAATGAATTTCTGAAGACATTCGGCAGGGAAATAGAGATTGGAGAGAGTTACTAACAGTAGAATGGTATGAACATGTTTTACTGAATGTTGGCGACAATTGTGGCTTACTCGTTCCGATCTTGTAAAGCTCTGAAAAGTGCATGAGCGTCAAGATTTGTAAGTTACCTTATATTTTTTAGTCACGAATATTTCTTTCTCACAATGTCTCTTTTTCTTTCAATCTTCCTCTACGTAATAAATTTTAAAAATTGGTACTTGGAATTCCTGAATATGTGACCCAGGTCACATATTCAGGAAAAGCTATAGATCTTTCCTTCTCTTCACAATTTGCAGCAATTCTCTTTCCCTCTCTATTCGGCGTTGCTTATATGATCCATCCCGGGAATTTTAAGGATTCTTCCGAACACCCACATTTCGAAGGCCTCAAGGCTATTCATGACGTCAACTTTTATTGCTTATACTAAGCAGAGTTCTCATATTCATAAATGTTGCTGTTGTCTGTTAATTCTGCTACGTATCTCTGTGTCTGCGTCAAAGTCCTCAGCTTTGGCCTGACGAATATTATGGCCGTTCATATTTATGCTCAGATGTATATTTATTACCTGCCCATTAATCTTTATGCCATCCTCAGTATCGCTCAAGGCTCTTTCAAAAATTGCTTCAGATTAAAGATTGAATAGTAGGGGAGACAAAACGCAACCCTATCGGCTAGTTCTGTTATCTATATCCCCCACTTTTACCGATGCTGTTTGATTTAAGTAGAGGTTCTTAGTGAATCTTAAATCATTCTGGTCTATCGTTCCAATTTGTAGCAGTTTTATTGGCTCTGTAAATTTGACAAAGTCGAATGCTTTCTGTTTATCAATGAAGCATAGTAAAACGTCTTGGTGCTGGTCTCCGCATCTTTGAAGCAAGACAGTAAAACTGAAGAGTACTTCACGTGAGCCGAAGCCTTGTCTGAATACAAACTGAGTAGGACCAATGTATATTTCACATCTGTTATAAATGCTTGTATGTTCTATCTTCAAGAATATTTCACAACAGTTTGCGTTAGGTTTTTACGGAATATGTACAAAGGTAGACTGGAACCAGTCCTAGGGTATTTCACTTGTCTAATAAATGTTGAATATGTCTACCAGTGCATCCATATTCTCGTTATTTAGCAGTTTTATTATTTCTACCTCATGGTCCTGTTTGGTCCTGCTAACACTTCTTGTTTCTTTGTTTTATTGCCTTTAGGGTTTCTGGATTTAAGTATATTAACATAAGATTCCCCTTTATATTCGTCTGCAAGATTTCGCCGGTTATTCTATGCATATAGTTGTTGGCTATACGTTTTTTAATTATGGAGAAGAAATAATATTATTGTCCTTTACTATTGTGTTCAGGTTACATGGTTTTGTTCGTACTTCTTTTACTAGCTTGTCTTTGTTGAAGTGTTTATGTTTTTTTAAAGCTCCTTAATTTCTGTGTATCTAGCTTTTAACAGTATTTGAAATATCTAATTTTTCTTCCTGGCAGAATTGGATTAATATATCTGTTCTATTTTTTCGCCCTACCAAACTTAGTTTTCAACGTGACCTTGTCCTACTTTGGCGTCGAAGTCTCCCATAATTAGGAGACCTTTATTTTTCTTGACCAGTCTCATTAACTCTCTTATTTCTTTATAAAACTGAGTCACTTCTTTATCATTCTTTTTCTAACGTCGGTGCGTATATCTGAATTATGTTCAGATCAACTGGATCTGCTTGGACTTTTAGCAACACTGTCCTATCCGAATTCGTTACAAAGTCCTTCACTGCTTTATTACCCTGCCTGTTGACTAAGAACTACTAGGACTACTCCATTATTATCCAAAAACACGTGCGTAACTATTTCTTCAATATATTTTAAATGACCAAATATAATACATCTATATGAAAGATGAACATCCGATCTAAAATAGAAGTTAGAATATGTTGTTTTATTTTCTATTTGAAATAAATAGGCTAAATTAATTGTCTAATCTATAATACATATATACATCAGAAAGACTAAATACAGAAACCACGAAATACTTATACAGAAAAAGAATATCAGAAAAGATTGCTGGGAAGGAAATATTAGAACATCGGGAAAAGCTGGGAAAACTCAAAAATAACATAATTAACGCGAGAGAGGAAAGTAACGAAAACTAACATATCAACAAAGAAAACACCATGGTTTAGAAAGGAACTGAAGGCAAAATGTGAAGAAAAGAAGAAAGCCTTTTTACAATACAGAACACAAAAAACAAAACAGGCATACAACCGCTATAAATGAATACTTTAATCAGACAAAAAGATAACACTGGCAGAGCTTATCAAAACAGATGGAACACGATTTCTACGGAACACAAACAGAAATATGGAGAATGGCAAAGAAAAGAGATGAACGAACTAATAAAAACGATCTGGGCAGACTACTTTCGATCCCTATTTGCTAAAGTTGACTGTAATGGCTCACCAACACCAGAGAATATTGAGCAGGAAGAGGTAAAAGAAGCATTACGGAAATAAAAAAACAGAAAATCACCAGGAGAGAAAAGAATACAGAACAAACTCCTAAGTTTTTAAGGACTGAGCAAACAACTATAAAATTTAATCCAAAAAATAATAGAACAAAACAGAATTCCTCAAGAATGGAGATCCAACATCCTAATACCACTCTACAAAAAGGGAGACAAATCGAACCTGGAAAATTACAGAGGAATTAATTTATTAAACACAACACTAAAATTAACAATCAAAGTGATAACAAATAAACTGAATAAAATTATAACACTAGCAGAAGAACAAGTTTTAGGCCAGGAAGATCATGCACCGACGCTATATTTATAATGAGGTAAGTTTAAGAGCTAGCTGAATGACTAATGTCTATGCCATTAAAAAAAAAGTTCAAGAGAAATCGTTAGAATACAACAAACCCTCATATCTATGTTTCGTGGACCTTAAGAAGGACTTTGACTTGGCCAAATTAAAGGACGTTATCCACTTATTGTACGCAAGAGAGATACCTTTAGGAATACTCAAAACGATCGAAAATATCTACCAAAACGATACAATAAAAGTAAAAGGAGAAAAAGAACTAACTGACCCTATTGAAGCAATGGGATAAAACAGACAAATTCCCTGAGTCCTCTATTGTTAAACCTGATTATGGATGAAATAATAAAAAAGGATATCAAATGGGAGAACAACAACTTAAAATAATATGCGAGCAGACGACGCAATACTACTCTCTCAAAGTGAAGATGATTTACAACGTATGCTGCACCAATTTAATATAACCGCCAGAAAATTTAACACGTTAATTTCCCAAAAAAAAAATACATGTTTATAATAGCAAATCTACTAAGATGTAAATTGGAGCTGGAAGGTCAGATAATAGAACAAGTGATGGAGTCTAAATATCTAGATATCACATTATCTAGCTACGGAAAGCTCTAAACAGAAGTGGAAGATCAAGTGAATAGAGCAAAGAGAGCCAGAGGTTGCTTGAATGAAACAATATGGAGAAATAAAAATATCGGTAAAAAAAAACGAAAGGCAGAATTTACAAAACAGTCATAAGACCAATAAATGACTTACGCGGCAGAAACACGACCTGACACAGAGAGGACAAAAAGGATGTTAGAAATAGCAGAGATAAAAACACTTAGAAAAATTGACACACTATGGGACAGAGCTAGAAGTACAGATACACGACGTAGTTGCAAGGTGGAGAACATCAAGGACTGGGTAAGAAATAGAAGAGTAGAATGGAACGATCATATAAGCTGAATGACAACAAATAGGGTAGTAAAGACGGCAAGCTCCACAATAGGAAGAAAACGAAAACGATGGAACGACAACTTACTGGAGGCACATTGAAAAACAGACAGAGTAACGTGTACAAAAAAAAAAGAAGAAGAGATATTTCATATATAGATTTACTTTAAATTTTTTACTTATTGAGAATATATTACTATTTTATTTTTTTGGCCATAGTTTTTTCGTTGTACTTTTTATATGTTATATATAATTAAATACTTAGTAGATAGTACTTTTTATACTTAAAAAACTATAAGATTTAGGATTTTCATCTTACTGTGCCTTGGGTATAATCTGTTTTTTTTTTAAATACTGACATACTTTATTTGCCCTTGAATTATACAGTATACAATTAATACGTGGTATATTTATCTAGCTCTAACAGTGTGCTACCCAAGCAAGTCTTGCGAAAATTACCTGAAACAGTCCATTTTGCTCTAAAGACACCGAAAGTCGTGTGCAGGACTCCAGTAACTCATGCCCCACTATAATCCCCAACGATGTCAGGCTAACTTGTGGTTGTACTCCAGATTCTAACAAAGTTGGCGTCGACTGACATTCGTCCATTTGGGACATGGCTGTAAATAGATTAATAATTAACATATGGAATATAACTTAATTTCTTACCGCCAAAAATATTAAATTAAACAAATAAGAAATTACGTTAAACCATGGAGTTTATCTATTACGTGTATGTATTAAAAAAGTTTTCCTATTGTACCATATTAAGAAAACTCAAATACCATATATTATTCTATACATATAACTATAATAGAAAGCTATTTAAAAATCATGGTTGTCAATAAAGTAAAAAATAAGACCTATTTCCTTATAAAATAAAAAGTAAAAGACGCGCATTAGTGGCGAAAACGTTGATCAAATGACAACTGGAATGTATTCTGTCACATAACTGAGACGAGGAAAATAATCAATTGGATCTTTCTACATCAAAGAAGCGAAAGAAGGCGTAGAAACAAATTGAAGCACTATAGAAAATAAGATGTGTAAATATATTGGACTGACAATCATTTACGAGTATTTGTAGAAACAAAATCTACTGGAATTAAAATACTTGTAACTGGGGACATAATACATAATAAACTGGGACAAAAAGTAAAAAAATCAAACATTAATGTCGTTTTCAATGTCTTTTGTCAATTGTGATCGTATTCTTCACTTTTTGCTTCGTTGTATGTGCCCCCATCCAAGTATGTCCTCTTTTCTCACCCCCAGTACAGTGGATTAACCATAAAAATATTCAAATTTTGGAAAAGTAGCGATTTATTTCTCAACATAGTTTATTTTTAACTCGATACACTTGACCCAGCGATGCTCCAATTTCTTTAACCCGTCTGAAAAATACGTTTTCTCGAGGTCTGCAAAGTAGGCTTTTGTGTCGGCGATGACCTCCTGTTTCGACTTAAATCTCTGCCCGACGAGTGCATTTTTTAAGTTTGGAAACAAAAAGAAATCACACGGCGTCAAATCCAGAGAACATGGTGGATGGGGCAACAGTTTGTAGCCAATTCTACCAATTTCGCCATGGCGACAGCGGAGGTACCGTCTTCAGAACCCTTTAAGCAGCAGCTGCTAATGACTATTGATACTCATATATATTGCATGTATTTCAGACAAAAACGAATGCAATTAGAAAATGAACAAAAGTAAACTAATAAAAAAGAAATGATGGAAACCTTTAAAACGAAAAATGCTTTTAAATTAGAATCAGAACTAGAATATATATATATATATATATATATATATATATATATATATATATATATATATATATATATATATATATATTAAAAAAAAAACAATTTCGCAAGATATTAGACGTTGTTAAAACGTGAGGTTTGTAGAGAATTCGGTGTTAGAAAATTGGGGCAATTTTCGGAGAAAAACAGAGACAAAAACTAAAAAAATAACAGCCTTCGAAATGCAATGGCGTTATCGCAGGATGATGCGTATCTTAAGGATGCATCGAGTTATCCTCGCAAATGTTAAACCACCTATTTTAAACAGTTACTTACAAAAAATTTAAAAAGGGGCCAAGTAAACTAAAGAGGTTCTAGGAAAGAACAATAATGGAGCAAATTAAAGCAACATTATATGAAACACAAACACCGTCGTGTATATGTATACGTTCACACTATTAGTTAAATCTCTAAAAGACGATGGTATTAAACAAATTTGGAGATAACAGCTAAAGAAAACTTTTCTTTCTGAAAGATTTATTTTGCACATTATTACGGCTAGTGCAAGGAACAGAAGACAATAAGTAAGAAAAGCAAATTGTTAGAGGCAACTTGATCTGGGTAAATATAATAGAGCAAGAGGAGCATCTCAAACGGAGTTAGAGTGATAAATGTGTCTGACCTATTAATGTATCCACAAATTCTAATAAAATTTAAAAGAAATAATAAATTAGACTTACTCACAATCAATTTAATTTAACTAATCAGACGACCAGTTTCGCTTTCTACAATATGCAAAGCATCTTCAGGTCACGATACAAAGTTAAATAAATGCTGAAAATAATAAACCCATATTAGGGTGTTGTCTAATAAAGATAAAACAAAGATAGGTGATATAAATTATATAAATTACAGTAATTATGATAATATTACATGTCTGTGGTTTTTCAAAATGAATAAAATGTTTAAGCAGACAAGGTAAGACCCACAAATTGGTAAATTAGTCTATTAAACTGTAATGAATTAATAAATAAACAAATAAATAAAACATTACTTACATGCCGGTACTCTATTAATTAATGGTTGAAAGAACATGGTTCAAACTATCTTGTATGTTGATTGGAGAACTCAAGTCAATTATTGTAATTGTTTAACAGTAAACGGGGAAGTTCTTGAGGAGACAGATTTTATCCAATGAAGTAGAGATAGGTAAATGTAATTGTTTGTTTGATGAAAGTAATGTTCTATACCATTAAGTTCTTTAAAGTTATTTATATTTATTCTGGAGATATATTTATGAAATGTGTGTTATTTATTGAGATTTTTATTTTTGTTTTGGAAGGTGACAGTTGTGAGACAATGAATAAGAATAGATGTACAAATTGTGTGGGTGTGCAATTATATCAGCTTGTAATTATCAAATTTCTTTGATAAAGTTATGTTGCAATATATGGCAAATGGTTGTAAAGTCCAATATATAAAGTTAAAAATTAAAATTGAGACACTTTAAGACACACAGAAAACACTTAAAAAACGGGGGGACGAAACAGACATTAAATTTAAAAAGGGGAGGATTTTAAAAGAACTACATCTCTTACTTTTATAACATAAAAAACTCATTGTCTCCAAGTAAGAGATGTAGTTCTTTTAAAATCCTCTCCTTTTTAAATTTAATGTCTGTTTCGTCCCCCCGTTTTTTAAGTGTTTTCTGTGTGTCTTAAAGTGTCTCAATTTTAATTTTTAACTTTATATATTGGACTTTACAACCATTTGCCATATATTGCAACATAACTTTATCAAAGAAATTTGACAATTTGTACATCTATTCTTATTCATTGTCTCACAACTGTCACATTCCAAAACAAAAATAAAAATCTCAATAAATAACACACATTTCATAAATATATCTCCAGAATAAATATAAATAGCTTTAAAGAACTTAATGGTATAGAACATTACTTTCATCAAACAAACAATTACATTTCACCTATCTCTACTTCATTGGATAAAATCTGTCTCCTCAAGAACTTCCCCGTTTACTGTTAAACAATTACAATAGTTGACCTGAGTTCTCCAATCAACATACAAGATAGTTTGAACCATGTTCTTTCAAACATCAATTAATAGAGTACCGGCATGTAAGTAATGTTTTATTTATTTGTTTATTTATTAATTCATTACAGTTTAATAGACTAATTTACCAATTTGTGGGTCTTACCTTGTCTGCTTAAACATTTTATTCATTTTGAAAAACCACAGACATGTAATATTGGCATAATTACTGTAATTTATATAATTTATATCACCTATCTTTGTTTTATCTTTATTAGACAACACCCTAATATGGGTTTATTATTTTCAGCATTTATTTAACTTTGTATCGTGACCTGAAGATGCTTTGCATATTGTAGAAAGCGAAACCGGTCGTCTGATTAGTTAAATTAAATTGATTGTGAGTAAGTCTAATTTATTATTTCTTTTACCTTTTGAAATGGACTCACACAAGCAACACATTCATGATTATTCTAATAAAATGGTTTTCCTGATATTGTACCAAACATGCTTATTTCGACGTAGCCCATGTAACGGTTACATCTCGAGACGACGATGATCTGTGTTCGGGAATCTTCAGGACGTATCGACCGGGTGGGAGATCGACGCGCTAATGCAAGCGAATAGAGGTGGACTATTCCAGAATATTCTAGTACATAATAACTTGTATATATAAGCCATTAGCTAAGTTCAGTTGAGAAGATATTATCGTGCTGTAAACTTATAAATAAATATATTTATATAAATTAAAACAGCTCGTTTTATTGAAACATGCTACAATATTTAAGTCGAATTTCGATTAGGCTTTATCTAGAGACACCGAAGCATCAGGTTTGTAAATCCTTCAAAACAATTTTATAATATTACGGCTTATATAACACTGCTGTTAAATACATTTAAACTCCATAGTTTAAGGGTAATTCTAATTTGCACATAACCTTTAAAATATTATTCTCAAAAATGCTTCGAGTTATACACAGGTATTCCATCCCCATGCTGTTGAAGTGTTGGATGAGCCATCTTGATGCAAAACGTCGAACATGTGATTGTTAAAATATGATATATGATATCTACATATCTAGGCCAATTAAGTTAGTTTTTTACTCGGCACAACTATATAGACAAGTTTGACAGTTAAAATGTGTAATATGAGATACTATAAAAAGACTCTCGTCTGGAGATTCGTCAATTTTTTTAGTGAAAATATTTTAAAATAAACAATAAAAACGTCAAATTCATTATTTTGCTCATAACTTAGAAAACTTGCCTATTGAGAGATTTAACGTCAATAGACAACTTTTTCAGCAAAAAAGATACACAAAATAAGATAAATGCTAAACAAACAACAAAATCGCTGTTTTAGTAATAACTTAAATATTTTATTATTGTTAATAATAAATACCACTTTTAAGCTTATAAATACTTACAATAACTCCGTAGAACTTAGTTCAAATTAAATGGCAAATGGGAAGCTGATTAAAAAAACAACTTGAAAAAATAGACAAAAAGGTTCTACAACCCTTAGGAGCTAAGATAGCCCCTTTTTTTCAAAAAGCACTATTACGTTAATTAACAATATATTTATATATATATATATATATATATATATATATATATATATATATATATATATATATACAAGCTATATGCTCCCAAAGAAGCCTAAGCTGTTTTCAGTAGTAATATCCCTAGGACATTGATAACAGACGAGATAATTTCATGACGAGCTTGAGAAATTTGTCATGAAATTATGAGGCATTCATCAATGTCCGAGGGATATTCGGCGGATAATTTTTCGAAAAAAAAAATCATAACTCAACATAACGAAACATTTATTTATTAAAAGTACAGTTAGTGAAAGTACAATTATTAAAATTTAAGTTAACATTAGATTCGTTGCTGTTCTCTACTATAGAAGATCTATTACCACGCATAATATTTATAATCTTGTTGTGGTGTTCTTGATCGAGATTCAAGTATGGTTTTATAGAATTCTGATTGCCATGACCAGTAATTTTTAGCAATTGTTGTTCTTCTACACCACTTTTTGCTAATTCGCACATTCTCATTGCCAAAACGTGACATTTTGTAATTTATTTGGATAAGTTGTCAAACTCGATCGTGTTGTCATAGGGATTGAAAATTGCACTGAATGTAATTATCAGTCTAATGTTGACATGATTCGGTGAAATTGTTCTCAGTTTAGGTCTGCCTCAGAAATCTCAGTTTAGGTCTGCCTCTGGTTCTTTTACCTGGTGTTATCCATCCGTTATAACTCTTAACGGATTGCTCTTCTCTCTTCTCATTATGTGTCCATACCATCTAATTCTTTGTGCTTTTATTGCTCTAACTATGTTCTCTTGACCCATCCATTCTTGTATTTCGTGATTCATCCATTGTCTTGCATCCTCTTCGTTTTCTCCCTTTGGTTCCAGTATTTTTCTGATAATCTTCCTCTCAAAAACTTTCAATTGCTCTTCTTCTTTTGCTGTCAATGTAAATTTTTCAGCAGCATATACTACTATTGGTCTCATTTTTGTGTTTCGGCGTATCTTCTTATCTCTAAACATTTTTTTATTTCTATAAAACGCTGTATCCTCCTTGAATTCTTTTTTTTTTCATATCTACACTTTCATTTCTTCTGTTGACTAGTACTCCCAACTATTTGAATGTTTCCACCTCTTTGAAACTGTGTGCATCTATTGTCAGTTCTGTCATTTGTGTCTTCTTTTTCTGTTTCTTGGAAGGTTTAATGTAAAGTTCCTTAATTCCTTTTTATATGTTGCTACTATGGTTATATCGTCTGCATATCTTAATATTTGTACTGCATTCTTGTTTATAGTTTCTGCTTTTGACATATTTTTTAATATCTTGTCTAGTGATAGAATAAATAGTACCGTTGAGAGCGCATCTGGGAATCTCACATTGTCATTTCTATTGTTCTTATAATTTTATTTGGTATATTACTCTCTTGTAAGTGTTGGATCAATTTTCTTCTGTTTAGTTCGTCAAACGCCTGTTTAAAGTCTAGGAGAAGTATATTGAAGTACATTTATTAAGTTGAGATCCTTGCTGTGCTGCAGTGATCTCAGTTTGGGAACCAAGATGCGGATAGTGAGGTGCTACGTTCTTCCAGTGTTACTATATGGAGTTGAAGCCTGGACACTGACGCAAGCCACTGAAAAACGAATCGAAGCCTTCGAGATGTGGATATACAGAAGGATACTAAAAATATCTTATGTGGACCATGTCACCAACGTTGAGGTCCTACAGCGCATGACAAAAGAAAAAGAAGTGCTTAATTTAATTAAACAACGTAAGCTTGAGTACCTCGGCCACGTGATGCGGAACGAAGAAAAATATAGAATTCTTCAACTTGTTATGCAGGGTAAAGTATTTGGCAGAAGAGGACCGGGACGCCGTCGTATCTCGTGGTTGAAAAATCTCCGACAATGGTTTGGGATGACCTCAGCGGAGCTGTTTCGCAGAGCAGTCAACAAAACCATGATAGCCTTGATGATCGCCAACATCCGGACCGGATAAGGCACTGAAGAAGAAGAAGAATAAGAGAAGTATATGTGTTTCTCCGTCGTGCTCCTATGTTTTTTCTGTCACTTGTTTTAGCGTATATATAGCTTCTATCGTGGATCTTACTTTTCTAAAACCGTACTAGTAATATCCTACTATGCTTTGTTATTTTATTATTGTTAGTCTGTCTCTAATTATATCAGTCATTACTTTATATGTTGCATTCAGCAAATCTTCTTTTTTTGGGATTGCTTTCCTTTCTTCCATTCCTTTGGGTTCCTTTCTTCCATTCTTCGGGCATTGTTTCTTTGCTCCATATATTCAGTATTAGTTCGTAAATCTTTCTGTATAGTGCCTCCCCACCGTATTTTATAAGTTCTGCACATATTCGGTCTTCTCCCGCTGTTTTCCCGTTTTTAAGTTTGCATATTATTTCTTTTACTTCTGTATAGGTCAATGCTTCTTCTTGATCTTGTTCCGTGTTCGTTATTGTTTCTTTCTTCTTCTCTATCCGTTTCTTGATATTATTCTTCCGAAATGCTTTTGTTTGCTAAAAGTTTTGTTAAAAACTTTTGACTTTTCTTATAAAAGATCTGTTAATTGTTGCTAATTAACGTAACAGTCATTTTAAAGAAGGTCTAACTGAGCTCCTAATAATCGTAGGACTTTTTGTTGATTTTTTTTAGTTGTGCTTTTTAACCAGCTTTCCCAATATTTTTTTGCCATTTAATTTGAGCTAAATTCTACAGAATTATTGTAAATGTTTATAAGCGTAAAAAGTGCTATTTATTATTAAATCATTTTGTGTACATAAATGATATATTTTGTAACTTTTTTCATAGGTTATTAGTATTTGTCTTAACAAAGAAAATAGGCTTCGGATTATTGAGATCCATTCAGTCAAATTATCTGGACCAGCCTTATAAATTAGCTCATTTTTCAAAAACTCAACTGGCAAACCAGTCTATACAGTTGTGAGGAAAAAAGGTTTTCTTTTACTAACTTTATTGGTCTAATCCGAGAAAGACATCACAGTAACAAAATACAAGGGGTTTTAGATAAAATGGCGGTCATTCAAAAACAATAGGTACTACTAACAAAATACAAGTATACAAGGTATTCATCTATTTTCAGTCCAATGGTATATAATTTCTAAAAGTAAATGTCCAAATAAATTAACGATTAATACTTGATTTTATTTATTTTTAAATTTTCAAAAGTTAAAAACACCTTGTATAAAGTAAATCTAAGCCAGAAATTGAAATGTCCATTGACAAAAATTATTAAGTCAATGCTAGGAAAAATGAATTATGTAAATTTAAAAACATACGAGGAAACAATGTTCAAAATCTTATCTGTCTGTCAAAATATTGAAAAAGTGTATAATTCATAAAAATATCAATTTTTATGTAAGATGTTTATATATAATCAATAGATAATCATACAAAGAATCTAAAAATATAACATTAAACAACGTGCTTTATTAAAAATCAAAGTTAATGGCGATTTTAAGTTTTATCGGAAATAACAGCTATTTCCAGATATAAATCTAGTATGTGGTCTGCGTAACACAATCTGTACAATTGTTTGCTTCTTTTAAATAGATCCATAGCAATGCCTGATTTTGTTTAAACTTAATGCAAAAAATCTTACTTGGGTTTCCTTTATTAGTTTAGACCAGCGGTCGGGGAACCGGGGTAAATTACCCCACATGGGGTAAAAATTAAATTTTTGGGGGTAAAAATGAAACTTTTGTGAGTAAAAAGTATATATTCTTAATTTGCTATTTTATAAACCTGTTAGTATTTTTTCAACTTAACAATTTAGCGACATATGCAGGCCACGCCATCTTACTCTCCATCACTAGAGTGTTCTCGAGTTATATCTTTGCGTAGTAAAGCACAGTCCCGGCCCCGACTACCTGCTCAGTTCGTGCTATGCCGTCAAGATACAAATACATTGACGAGTCAGAGAGCAAGTTTTTACTAATTAGTTGCTGACAAGATCACCATTTTATCATTAATCATCGATATATCGATCAAGGTAAGCCGCAATTTAAAAATTTAATTCAAGTATTTTACAACTATTATTTTCTGTCTCCCTTAAGATGGCAGCTCCCTTAAGATGGCAGCTAATAGACAAAGAACATACCAAGACGAATTCCTTAATTACGGCTTTACTTAAATAGAAAACAATGGTACAATGAAACCAGAGTGTGTTGTATGTGTGAAGGTACTGACTTCAGAATCTTTCAAAAAAAGTCAATTGAAGAAACATTTACAATTTAGATAATTTGCATTCACACCTGTCTTCAATGAATTCTTCATCAGATTCTGAAGAAGATGTGTCATGATAGCGTTGACATGTAATGAAATAGAAAAAAAAACCAAGGTTCTGGATTCATGAAATAAATCTAAAAAGGGAAACA
Source organism: Diabrotica undecimpunctata (assembly GCF_040954645.1). NCBI lineage: Eukaryota > Metazoa > Arthropoda > Insecta > Coleoptera > Chrysomelidae > Diabrotica > Diabrotica undecimpunctata. Next base: position 137,928,743 of record NC_092807.1, read on the forward strand.
TACGGAGAATTTTACCAGTTTCCAAATTTACGCAGTTTCAATTAACAATTCGTCAAACATAGTTGAGAGATTAGGCACACCACTGAAAAAAATACTAAATGCTAAATTCCACATTCAAACTCTCGATGCAGACTGTCGGGTATCGACAATTTTTACCTCTTTCAGTATGGCGTGCCGTTGCCGGCCTAAAGGCGGGTTGACACGATCCAGGTGTACTTGGTTAAAGTTTGCTTGGACGTTGCGCGCGCAACACTTGAAAGCTACTTTGATCATGTCACCTGTTCATCCAAGTACACTTGTATCAACAGGTTCAATGCAAGTTAAGTAGGATGCTGGCCAACTTCCTTGGATCCAAGTAGTGCGGTATGGTAAAATTAAAATGGACTTGGTGTTGAAAAATCTAAAACGAGAAACGAGAACACAAAAAGAAAATGGTCTGAAAGGGAGAGTGTTAGATTCATGGAGTTATAAGAAGTTGAGGAAGCATTATGAAATGTACGGATGCTAGAAGTACGGCATTTTTTCTTTTGTATTCCTTTTTTCTGGATTTCAAGCTCATGTATCAACATATCGGCAACCACTAGAACACCTTCCACAATCACTTGACTTGACATCCAAGTCATTTAGCCGTGGCAACCAACTTGGCACAAGTGCACTTGTACAAGTCCGCTTGGGCAAGTTAGAATCCAAGCATTCTTGGATCGTGTCAACCCGCCTTAAGCCAACCGATCATATCTTAGCCGAGTCGAAGCAGTGCGCTGATGCCTATTTAAATGCTTGTAGAGCAATACCATCAGCACAGTCGGGTCGAGTCGAATCAGTGCGCATCCTGGTTGAGGCATAGATTTGAGCATTATCAACTCGAGCCCTAAGACTTTGTAGAAGCGTCACTTGAGGTCATAATATAATTTGTTAAAAAGACTGGGCTGGACGGACAACTTTATTCTAGGGATGAGCCACAATAGGCGTCTTAGGTCAAGAGTAAGGGTGGTTTAGCGCTCACTCATATTGAACCTAACCTAACTTAACTCATATAGACAACTGACAAATACTTAGCAGAGAGCTAGACATTCTAGTTTCGTCGTTGTTTTTCTGCTGTTTTACTATTTTTGCCAGTATATTTACTCGCTTTTCTGTTTGTTTAATATTTATATGTACGTGTATTTTCTGATTTATTTCTTCCGGCTTCAGTAATTCTTTTATTTATCTATTTTTCCACAAGGTGTTTATTTTTCCATTAAATATCATTTCACTTCATATATTATGTTTTACAGAAAACACTTACAAGTGTTTTCTTATCTGTAACAATTTGTTTATCGTCAAAATATTGTGAAATAATCTGTACATCTTATCACTTCTCGAGATGAAAGATCCAAAAATAAGCTTAAATTTACAATGTCATACATTTTCTAAGAATACTTAGAATTAGTGTGTAAGATACGAGGATTATTCGATAACATATAGGTACGTTGTCATGTAGTAAGGATGGATGATGATATACTTTCAACAGGAAGGAGCCTAAATGGTAAAATGCAACGCACAAGACTAAAAGACAGAAGAATAAAGCGGTAGCAGATTACCGGATTTATGAACTTGAGGATTGGCGCGGAACAGTCAATGTTGGAAGGGCAAAATTACAAGAAAGACACCAAGGTTCAATGTAGTCTGTAGCCCCATTGGAATACGGTATACATCAACACAAATAGTGCAAATTCAGCGTTTTGGCATTTTATAAATAACCATACCAATCTCAAATTGAAAAATTTGACAGTACAAACTCAATTAGTTTGTTTTTGATAGTACACCAATGGAAATGTATAGTATGATTTTGTAAATAATTAAAAAACCTGAGTTGAGGGTACCGATAAATCACTTTCCTGGGAATGGGGTCGACATCAAATGAAATCAAAACAGATTTGGATTCGAAACTATTGGAATGCATGCATTATTGAATAACTTAGCGTAAATCATAGAATCAATTCACATAGCCAAACCCCTTTTTAAAGATGGGTAGCCATCTTTATCCTAAGCGATACATCGCTCGAAATCAAAATAAAGTATAGTTTTATAAAGTGCTACAAATACTCCACACTTTTTGTGTGTAGTTGAAGCATGGACGCTAAATAGACCTCAGCTATTTTTTCCAGCCTACATAGACTCAAGCCATTTCAAATCTGGGAATATCGACGAATGTTGCGAATACCTTGGACCTTCTCTTTCTACCGCCATTACAAACTGAACTTTATAAACTCTTTTCATCTTCGACCCGTTTGCCAGCGTCTGCTTCTAAAACATTTCTGTTAAAATCACGAACCATCCATTAAAAGAAATGGCAGGTGAATATTTTTTTGCGTTAACCCTCAAAGGTAAAAATAGTGAAATCTGGGATCCAGAAGCGAAGGGTGCTGAGGATTACCAAGGGGGACACAAATTGATCATTACACAAGCTTTGTTGGGACTCGAAGCCCAAGGAGGTGAAATAAATGTAGTTCAAGTAAAAGCTATGGCGTGGAAAGACTCTGTTAAAATTCCTATTGCCACACTAAACAGACGCCACCAACTTGGAAGTTTTGCATCGAATGGGTAGAGAATAACGACATATATTAGAAATGTAAAGAAATAGCAAGATGCAGTGATATAATATCCCTTATAAAATATACAGAACACCTACCAAAAGCGGAGAAAAGTATCAGGAAGAAACACGGAAATATGAGTGGTGCAAACCAACTGCAGTGGTTGAATGGTGTAGATGGGGCCTGAAGGAATATTGATGCGGCAAATTGGAAACTACTGGCAATAGACAGGAACGACTAGTGAAACAAACTATGGAAGATCAAGTCTCAACTAGATTTGTAGTACTGCTGATGATGAGACAAAAAAAAATTGCATATCTGTCAAAAAGTGCTGAAATGATATAAAAATCATACCGATACCAGGAAAATAATCAAAGTTAAAATATATCTTTTAAATATGGAAATGATAAATTGATAGTAAGAAATTTAAAATTTATTTTAAGTATAGAAATGGATATTTCAAAAAGGTATATGGAGCCTTTTATGAACAAGGCGTCTGGGAAATAAGAATTATGGAGGATGTTACCTGGTATTTGAGATAAAAAGCAGACTAAGATTGGTAGACTACATGGAAAATATACGACAAAAACGATCAGTGCCAAAACTAATTCTACCGAGGAAATCGGCAATAGAATACATCGAGGAATATACCGTCTTCATAGCAACGATGTTATTGAAGCAGATCTCAGGAAGCTGAGAGCCGTAAGACAGCATAAAGTACCTGAGGATTGATTTTTTGAGGCAGATAGCCAGTAGGCTCAGATCCACAATGGGCTGTAGCTGCGCGGAGTAATACTAGTAGTATTTTGGGTACAAATATTTCATATTCTATATCCTTTTTGCCAGATATATTGTTCCTACAGAGCTGCCCACATCGCCGTTGTTTAACTAAAATGAAAACTTGTCATTTTGTGTTTATATTTTTAAATTCAGAACAAAAGTTTATAGGTTATCTTTAAATAGGTACACAAAAATTAAATACAAGGTTATTATCAGAGACTAATAATGGTTGTTAAAGAACATATTTTTCTGGCTTAGGTTTTACATGCTCATCATGGTACACGGATAATTAATTGTAAGGTTCATATATATAAAAAATGTGTCTATAAGGGAATATTGTTGCTTGCAAATAAGAACTGTCTCATAATTACTTGCAAAAGCACGTCTATTGACTTGATATTTGTTGTAACTTTTCGTCAACAACAGTACCTAAAAATTTTATAAGATAAAAGACCTAATAAAGAAGATTTTCTTATGTGTTATAGCGTGCAAATTGGATAGTCTCTTTTAATTGTTATTTAGTATAAATAAAACGTGTTTTTTGTATAAACAAGTTTTTTTTTGGAACTTATTGAATTCAAAAGTTGAAAAATGCCATTTAGACAAGGCACAAATCTCGGGTTCGTTGAGAAAAATATTCCCATGAGATTTTTTTGCATAATCACGTTCATGAGATACCTCAAAATAAGGTTCAAGAGGTCGCCCAGGCGAAAAGTTGTTCAATGTTTGTTAAGTTGACAAACCTACAAATGTAGTGATTGTGAAAACATATACAGTATGATGCAAATGTATGGAATAAATTCATTATTTCGGAAACAGACGAATTAAAAAAAAATCTTAAAACACAATTTTAATTTTTGTATGGCCATCAACTGCCTAAGATGTGTTGGACATTACGTCATCAGTGTCAGCATAATGACGTAATCGACGATTTTTTTTTTAAATACAAACCAATGTCACGCGACAGCTCATTTGAAAGGTCTCCTTATCGCCTTTGCAACGATATAATCATTTGAATATTTATTTCTACAGAGTTAACCAACACTGTTGGTTTATTAATACAATTAACTTACAGTAAATGTTTACTTAAATTAAATTACAACAAATGCTCAAATTGACGACCTTCAGCAATAATACAATGTGAAAGATGGGCAATAAATTCTTTCCTAACGTTTTCGATAACTTCAGGTGTTATTTGTGCAATTTCCGTTCTGATGCGCTCCTTCAACTCTTCTACATTATTCAGTCGATTTTGATACACTGTTCTTTAAATATCCCCACAAAAAGTCTAATGGAGTCTAATCTGGAGACCTTGGTGGACATTCGATGGGCCCCCTTCTACCTATCCACCTACCTGCGAAAACGTTATTAAGGTAATTTCGTACCTCAACGCCGTAATGTGGGGGATCTCCATCATGTTGGTACCACAAATCATTTCTATTTGGAAATAGCTGATTCAGCTGTGGCAACAGATAATTCTGAAAAAATTCTAGATAACGAGAAGCAGTTTACCTTCTCAGGATATTGTGTCCTATACTCTTCCATCCAATGTGGATTTTCACTTGCCCAGTATCGATATGTCTGGCGATTTACGTGACCGTTCAGCATAAAAGACGCTTCATGAAAAAAAAGTAGCCTTTGTATGAAACCCTGATCTCCGTTACATTTTTCCATAACGGTTTCGCAGAATTTGATTGTTATATCAAAGTTATCTTCTAATAGCTCCTGGACCAGATGTACTTTGTATGGATGCCACTTCTCCTTTTTTTAGCACTCTTACAACAGTTGATTAGTGGACATTATTATCTAGTGCAACCTGCCTAGAACTGGTATGGGGATTTTCTTGAAACGCCAGTACAACGTCCAGTTTCTTGGGTTCGGATATTCATTTTCTACCACTTCTGGGAAGATCTTTAACATGGCCCGTTTCTCTAAATTTTTTTTTTCAGTTTTACTTACTGTTGATTGAGTAATTGGTTCGCGATTAGGGTATTTAGCATTAAATAAATTACGAACTTGAGTCTTTAACTAGCTTGAGTCCTCACTTTATCTCCATAACCAATCATGATCAAAATCTCGCTTCGTTCTGTATCTGTTAGTTTCATTTTTGTAAATGCTGTCATTAATGTTGTCAAAAAACTGAAAGAGTAAAAATTTGACGTCTATTAGTTGACAGATTCACAGATCATTGACAAATAAAGACGAGTCAATGACAATATTGATTTAAATATTTTTGAAAAATAACTTGGAACACTTACTACAATAATTAATTTCAGATTATAATGTAGCATTATTTGTTATCAATGCATTTTTTTTCGGAACCAGCCAAAAACACTATTTTGTTTTATTCCCAGTGGCGTTCCTTAGTGTATTTTAGTTCAGCGAAAGAATATTTATTGTAATTCCATGTTACTTAACAAAGTTCATAATTTTGGCGAATCCAGTAGAAATAAATATTCAAGTGATTACATCGTTGCAAATACAATAAGGAGACCTTACAAATGAGGTGTCGCGTGACCTCGGTTTGTATTTAAAAAAAAATCGTCGATTACGTCATTACGCCGACAATGATGACGTACAGTCCGTCCCAAACCCTTCTTTCAGTGCGTCATAGTTGATCGAATTCTCTCTAACGCATTAAGCTAGAAGTGACAGAAAAAAACGTGAGTCTGTGATTATTATACATAGAACTTAGAAAATTATGTATTGTTCACGGATATTTGCATATTTGGAGTTTAGAATACGCTAAATAGATATCCAATCAATGATGCGCATAAATATAATTTGACAAAATCGATCGTGACAGTACCTACTTTCACAACGTCAACTGACAAAATGATAATTGTCATTCCAGGTTAGTATTTTCAGACATTTTACAGTAAAAATTTAATTTTGTATTTATTGTCATAAAAATATTTTAAATATGCCGAGATACACCGAGAAAGATATACCGAGATAGTACTAAATTATTTTCAATTAGAAAAAGAGGCTGGGACAACTTTATTACCAGTTTTTGCCGTTCGTAAAGTAAGTTTTAAATTATTCTAAAAAATAATAATAGTATTTTAAAAATACTATACATTTTAGCGTGTTGCCGAGGCCTTAGGAGTTTCGTTACCAACAGTAAGACGATTGGCAAATGAAGGCATTCAAACATATGCTAGCTATTCTGTGGCAATGAGTGCTTCAGTATGTGATAATCTAGGCCCTTCATTAACCAATAAATATGAACGTGTTAATGGAACTCGTGTATATTAGAACTATTTAAACTATTTCCACTATTTAATGATACATTTTCAAAAAATTAAACTATTGGCTGCAACAGAAACTTATAGCAAAATTACTTATCCGAATATGACTGATTTCAATCAATGCAAGTAAAATTTTTATCTGGCAGTCAACTCTTTCTTAAAAAAGATTCTAGGAGGAAGCGTTATTTTAAATACACAAACATTCCAATTCCATAGTGTTTGTACTAAATAATAATAAATCCATAAATCAATCTTAGCTAATTAAGCACTTCCCTTGGAATGTATAGAATAGGATATAATATGACAAACTGCGGTTCCAATATAATGCGCAATAAAAATTTATATACAGGACGAGACCTCTAATATGTAAATTAAAAAAAATTTAATTGTTAAAGATTTTATTTCACATTACCTTTTCACATTTAGCTGATTACGATCCTGCAACTGTCAGATTTAACTAAAATGTCATGCAATAATTCTCGACATTCTTAAAATCCTATATGACGTCAAAATTAGTGACGCACTGAAAGAAGGGTTTGGGACAGACTATAATGTCCAACACATATATATCAGTTGATGGTCATTCAAAAATTAGAATTGACGTGTTTTAAAATTTTTTTTAATCGTCTGTTTCTGAAATAATGAATTTATTCCATACAATTGTATGTGGTTCGTAAGTAAAGAATAATTAAAAGAAATAAGCCAAATGTATCTTGGTTATAAACAATCAATGACACGTTCCATTTATAACCTCGGTGTCCCCTCTCTATCTCTACTGTATGCAGCTTCCCAATGAATCCTGAATAATAATTATTATGTAACCAATACTAAATATAGCTTATTGTACCACAGACTACATCAAAAAATGAAAAGATTCTGCTTTAAGACAAGTGGCTTGTAATTGTCTTCAAGGTATTCATTTAGCTATCTTAGACATTTGTTTGTTAAAATTTTAGTCCATATGTCATTGTTTGCCAGTGTTTTAGTTCTATGAATTAGGAAAAATCATAAAACTTCTGACCGAAAACTCTACTGAGCTGCCGAAAGCATAAAGAGCTGTGGAGCGTTCAAATAAATATAATTAGTGGTACCGATAATACATGTACCTATTATATTTTTATTTATGTATTCACAAATATGATCAGCAAATCGGCAGTAATAGGTATACTCAGTGACATTAGAAATGTTACACCCAGAAGGAATAATTTCTTGAACTTAATTTTTTGGCAACAGAATGACTAAAATTAACGTTTTATCTTTAAATTCTTTTGTGAAGAAACCGATTTGTGAAAACCGATTCGTATAGAAATTTTTAGTTAGCATTCCTCAGTCTAATTGTATTCAGTGTAAGAAAATGAATTGTAGCGTTAATTGTATACGGCAATGACGGTTATGCTTGTCTGTCGTGTGTGGACAAAAGAAGGTAGAGGAACACGAAGAAGGTCAACCGAGGCGTACCAAAGAGCGTCAAGATAGGCGATTTATATTACTGGTTTTGCGAGACCGTTTTGCTAATACTCGTCAAATTGCTGACCAATGGTTTGGAGTAGTAGGTTGTTAGTATGTGTACACTATACCGTCCCATTCGAGCCTTTGGACCGGACCACTATCATCAACGTTTGAATTGGTGCAGAGAACGACAGCATTGGGTGGCAGAATGGCGTAATGTAGCATTCAGCGATGAATCACGATTCTGTTTAGGAATGTATGATAGTCCTAGGATGGTAAGACGCCGCCGTGGAGAGCGACGAGATATCGGGTTTGCTGTTGAGAGGCATGTACACAGGACAGTTGGAGTAATGGTTTGTGGGGCTATTGCCTATGGTAGCCGATCACCACTTGTGTTTATTCGAGGCAATATGACAGCTGCGTGTTATGTTGATGATATCTTACAAACCACTTTACTGCCTTATCTCGACGGTCGTCGAGACGTCCTTTTTCAGCAAGACAACGCGCGTCCCCATATTACTCGTCAAACTATGGATTTTCTCCAAGAAGCTAGCGTTAATGATTTGCCGTGGCCGCCCCGTGCTCCGGATTTAAATCCTATCGAACATGTATGGGATATGATGGGAAGGAGACTGTCCACTTTGCACCATCATCCACAGACTCTGGCACAGTTAATACATGAAATTTAAGTTGCTTGGAACGAGGTGCCACATGCAGACATCGATAATCTCATTTTGTCAATGCCTAGACGTATACAGGAATGTATCCAGCTACGGGGTCGCCAACACATTATTTGTTTTTTATTACTTGTTAATAAAAATTCTTGCCAACGTTATCGTTTCATTCTTGATGTAAATATACCATGTTGCCAAAAATTAAGTTCAATAAATTATTCCTTCTAGGTGTAAGACTTCTAATGTCACTGAGTATAGTTTAAAATTATATTTTCACATACAGTTTTATACGGTTGGAGTGAAATTTTTGTGTTTATCTTTAAAATTTAATCAACCCTGACAAAAAAAGTAAATTTTAACAATCTGGACAAATATTAGCAGATGATTCCAATATACCGACCACCAAATGTTTGCGTTAATATGTGCTAACTTTAAAAGCAAGATGAAACCCAAATATGTTTTTAGCGAAAAACCTTACACTTTGGAAATTGTTTTGCAAGTAGAAATCAAATGCAGTAATAATCAGTCAGCGATATCAGTTTGTTTATATATTGTTTACTTTAACATTTGTTAATAATGTTTTTAAAGCACTATACTTAAAAAAAATCGTTTACTCACCTTTAGTTAATGTAACTTGGTTACTCCCATTTGGAAATTTAACAAGTACATAAAATATTAATTTAATTTACCTCCAAATTGGCGTTGAAAGGTATATAAAGATTATTGCGTATGCAATACCTAAAATACCTAAATAACCAACAATCCAGAATATGATTTTGTGACAATAAGATATACTAAACAACTCCTAATCAATAGCTCATCTGTTTTAACATAAGCCGTAAAATGGGATGAATAGAAACAGTGGGGTGAATAGTAACAAAACTTCCAAAATTGTTTTATGTCACATTTCAGGGGGTAAAAGTAGTGGTAAATGGGTAAATTTCTGGTTGCAAGTTGATGAGAACACTCTAAATTTGAAGGGAAAAATAAGTTTATGTGGTTTGCAGCATCGAGAGTCAGATTTATTGCAAGAATAACACGTTTTGTTTTAAGTAGATATTTCGTCATCTTCTAAACTTTACATGTAAGTATTATATGTCCACAAATCCAAAACCCTTTATTTTTTTGTTTTATTAGTGGTAAATAGAAACGAAATATAATAATAGTTTAGGATACCTATTATACTTGACAAAATATCAAATATACTTGTTTACTTTCAGCATGCCAAGGAATTATAAACCTGTGAAATAGAAGAAAATACAAGATCCAGAGGTTCTATAGAAGATAGCCAATGGTCTCAGTCTCAGGAAAGCAGAGAGTAAATATGGCATATAGTATTCTTTATAGACATTTCAGAAAGAGTGATCAGCTACAAAAGAGAGGGGGGCAAACCGCTTTGACTGAAGAGGAGGAAGAAACTTTGGTGAATCGGCTAATTATTTGCAGTGAATGGGGCTATCCCATTGAGTCGTTTACTTTGAGACTTTCAATTAAAGATTCGCTTGACCGCCAAGGCAAAACCATAAAGTAATTTACCTGGTCGGGAGTTTGTCTACTCTTTCTTGAAAAGGCACCAGGCTAGCTTCCGATTATGCCAAAACATAAAACGAGCCAGATCAGCTATCTCTATGTAAACAATTAATGAATAAAAGTGAAACTGGAACAAACCATGAAGTGGAGATATCCAGGAGTGGCTAGTATACCTGTTGAATACAAAGCACGTGGTGTTCGTGTGTATTAAGGTATAAAAAAAGTGCTTATTACAAGCTTAAATTTTTATTTTAAGAAGATCTTTTCGGAATTAAATCATTCCATCATCAGTTAACTAAAAGAGAGAGTAAAAATACCAATATTAAAAAACACAAGTTAAAATTTAAATATATAGAAATAACACGTTGGTTTTTTACTACTTACATAAAAAGTTGTTAAAAACATTGTATGGCCACATAAAAACATTGGAAGGACATCCGTATTAAAATATAATCGTCATGGTATTTATCAAGGTAAATGCAATAGACTTAACTTATTGATTATTAAAAACTGAAAATGGGGGCATCTTAAATGACCCCCTGTAGCTGGTGAGGTTTTTTCGACTTACATTACCTCTGATCTGTGCTGGAGTCTTGGGCTAACTGATATAAAGATGGTATGAAAAATCAGTTAGTACCCATCAATGTCAAGTGGAATGATGTAGTAGGAGCAAAAGTCATTGTGCGTAAGTTTGTGAATAGGCAGTTTTTAGTGAAGAATTGTGTTTTGTGTGTAGTAAGATCAATAGCAATTTTTGGTATTTTAAAAAAGTGGTAGAATGTAAAACAATGAGTGACTGCGATGTAAAATAAATTTGGTATACCAGAGTATGGCAAAATTTAAGTTAGGTAGTTGAAATTAATAAATCATTTTAAAGGCGGTAAAAAGAATGTTATTACCTAATTGTTTCCTTGTATGAAGTAGGTATAGATAAAAGTTGGTTTGAAATTTGTGGAAGATGAATCGAGGAAAAAGAAATAAAAGAAAAAGAAAGAAAAGGAAATAGGAGATGAATGTAAAGATGTAAGCTGGGGATACTGAAACTGATTGTGATAAGAGATTGATAGATGTAGCGTGAGTATTTATAAGAAAACCTGTGTGATTAGTTAGATGGTAGTTATTGGAGAGGATGGGAAATGGAATATTGGTAAAGGGATGTTAGTGTATTAATGGTGACAAGAATAGAGTTAGTTATGGCGGATTGGTATTTTTACTCTCTCTTTTAGTTAACTGATGATGGAATGATTTAATTCCGAAAAGATCTTCTTAAAATAAAAATTTAAGCTTGTAATAAGCACTTTTTTTATAACTAAATACACACGAACACCACGTGCTTTGAATTAATGAATACTTTGACAGACTTGGAGTAGAACTGGTTAAGTTCTACTTTGGTCATTTATAATTTTATATTTACATTAACGGTGGAAAAACGGTGTCTGTTTCTATTCACACTACTCAATGGGGTGAACAGAAACAGGATGTTTCAATTTTTTTCCTTGTACTTAAAACAAAAAAACAATGGTGTAGGTTTTTAGAGGACTGCTAGGCATATAAACCAAGGTAGCTTTCAATCCCTTACATATCATAATACTTTACGACATTTATGTTCAAAGTTGAAAACTGTTTCTATTCACCCCATTTTAAGGTAGTTACCGCATATTTCAATTTGAACTACTTTACAGCTTTTTGGAAGGTGGTACACATAATAAGGATCTCTATTCTAAAAAGAAAAAACACCGAAATATTGTTGGGATTTCCCTGAATCCTACAGACAGATTACAATTTAGGACTTTTCAAACACCATAACTTTACTGTATGTAGATGAAAACAAATTAGTAACGTGAATTAGCAATGACAAGGGGTTGAGAGAGGCTACATAGATAAATTTTTAGTAAGGAAAAGAAAAAAATCAATCATTATCCTTGGTTTAACCATAACCTAAGGGATCTATTAAACTATCCTAGACTATGCGAACGAAAACTTACTACTTAAGTCGAAAAACACATTTTCCTACGTTTTAAATATAGAGACTCAACGTCAGTCCTCTGGAAACCTAGGGATTCTACAAAACAATCGGATTAGGATCGGCCATAATGACCATTAATAAAAGAGAACATTCTGAGTCCTTATTCGAAAATGGAGATTACGTCTGGGTAAAGCCAAAGTTACCAGCCAACTGAGTTGAAAGACCAGGAAGTGATATCAATTCAAGCTGTCACGATGTCAAAAAGTTAAAGCAAGTTTGATAGCAATCTTTGTACATTAACCACGAATTACACACCCATTTAAAAGATTTCGGTTAATAAATGACCTATGAATTTTTACGTATTATTTGAAAATAATATGTGAGGTTGAAGATTTGATATAAAAACCAATATTATTGAAGGATCTAAAGGTAATGTAGATAGAGTTCAAGATAATTATGTGTAAGCACTTAAAACACCAACTGCACGAATCAGACAAGTCAAACACACGGATGGAAAGGAATTCAAACCTAGATTATTCAGCGTCAGAAACAGGGAAGGAGAGAGCATTGAAATCATGATTAGATACTGGAAAGATGGACAGAAAACTTTCAGAAGACCTGGAGAGGAAGGCATTGCTTTCTAGCTTCTAAAACATGTAACACAAAAATTGACGCATTGTATGTGATAGTAGTCTGGTAGCATTGATTTTGAGACACGTACAACTACCAGAGTACTGAAATGGAATTGGACTTATTCACAAGAGATGAAAATAATATATGACAAATACAGAGAAATTACTCTCCTTAATGTGACCTACAGAACATTGACCTACATTTTTTATGGTCTGCTATCGGAAAACATTATATAAATATCAGTGTAGATTTCTCAACACTCTTAAGAGTCGAGTGCACGGTTAGGGTGCAGAACGAAATGTCAAGACTCTTCCAGACTCAGATAGATTACACGGAGATATGTCGCCAGAAGTGACCAATCACGCCGCAGATTGTCAGTCTGGCCGGCCAATAACAAACAGTTTTATTAACTGCTTTGTTATTGGCCTTCCTAACCGACACAGCGTTCCACTAGACCAACGACGGTTAAGAGTAAATAAAAGCCCCAGGTGGACTTTGAATTACTCCTCAATCGGTGGCCTAGCTGAAGTAGCACTTCGTCGCCAAAAACATTCGACAGAAATAATAAAAGTCCCTCGCGAGAGGTAGCGGTACGGAGTGAATGGCCGTCGAAGAGTCAACACTCTGCCGACGTTCCTATATATCTCGAGGAGTGTGAACTTGGCCACACATTGAGGCGCGAAGGGCAGGAATCTCTGTGGGATTCAAGGCATACACTGTGCTCAGAATACTAGACAAATTATTCATGTAAGACAAATATATCTTATTCACGTAAGTTGCTGACCACAGAGCCTCCGGTAAGCTTCTCGCCGAGTGGAAGCCGAGATCACATAAACTCCACGAGCAAGAGGATGAAAGCGAAAAACCTTCGCTCTTCCTCCAGAGCGGCGGTCAGAAATCATCAAGAATCTCCGAATACTTCGGAGGATGGTCCGACTGTACGACAGACAGGCTATCATGCATCATATTCAACGTTGCTTTGGAAAAAGGTATAAGAGAATCTGGGATAATTATTAAAGAAAGTAAACAAATACTATCGTACGTCGATGACATCGACGTCATAGCAAGAAGGAAGGCGAACTTTATCCAAGAGTTCACAGCGCCGGCAACAGCAAGAAAAATAATGGGCTGCAGGTCAATGTAATAAAAATGAATTACATGAAAGTTGGAAGGGAGACACAAGCAGAGAGCTATGTATAATCAAACCTGTCATCATCTACGCTTCAGAAACATGAACTTGCGACGAAAATCAATGACGCAGGCGCTATAATTTTGAGGTATACCACCTTTACGGTAAACCTGATGGTATTAGATTCATCAAAAAACATAGGCTGCAGTGGCTAGGCTAGCTCGAAGAAGAAAAATGTCCAGAGCACGATTTAAGGACCATGTAATTCAATTCACGTACTGTCTTCGTGATTCGTTATAAATTTTATTACGAAGTAATACTTAAAAATATATCAGATATTGCCGATAATCTGAAAATTTTAATTGAAAATTAAATTTTTTTTTAAATGCAAGAATATATACAAATATTATTCTTTTACTTTTATGGTTTTCGAATTATTCATGATCGGCACCGTTTTCGAGAGATTCAATTAACTATTTAAATTGAATTAACCCAGTAGGTCCACCACTTTATTTAAAGCATTGTCAGGTATGTTACGATAAAACGAAACTATTTCCTGTCGACTTTTTTCCATAATTTCTATTTGTAAAGTAACAGTTTCAAAAGAATGTGAATAATTTCCGGAACTCATTAGATACTAAAATCGTTTCTAATATTTTGAAATGTGGTTTAGCAATTAACTAACAACATTATTTACCATTAATTATTCAAGCGTTTATTTCTACACAATAAACCATTTTTGTACAGTGAAACTTCTCCATAACCGACACCAATGGGGAAAAATAATTGTCCGTATTGTAGAGTTAATGCTTAATCAATTGAAATAAAAAAGGTTTCCATTCGCTTGATCTTTAATTATTCATTTTCGTACATATTTGCATAAGCATATACACAAATAAAACAAATCAAATACTAATGTAAAAAAGGTAGGTATTACTTCTTAAAAACGTGGACGTTAAATATTTGAGCGCAAAATACTAAGGAAGATATTTGGACCAACCCAATGCAGAGATGGTTCGTCGAGAATTAAAGTGAACCACGAGCTGGATGAACTAATGCAGAGCGCAGATATTGTCAGATTTGTAAAGTCACAAAGACTAAACTGGCTTGGTCACCTAGAAAGAATGCCAGATAATCGAGCTGTAAAAGTAAGATGGAAGCCCCAAGGAAACATAACAAGAGGAAGGCCCCGTAAAACAGGATAGACGACGTAGAGAGGGATCTTAAAACCATGAACATCAGGCAGTGGCGAAGGAAAGTATCCGACAGGGCAGAATGGAAGAACATTGTTAAGCAGGCCAAGACTCACAAAGGGTTGTAGCACCATTAGAAGAAGAAGAAGATTACTTCTTAAAAAAATAATCAATTTTGGTTTGTTTTTTGTTTTAAACATTTTTCTTCACAATTTATGACTCAATATTTAGAACTACATCAGATATTTTTTTACTTACTCTTGCATCGCCTTCATATATAAAAAATAATTGAAGTCTCTTAGTTTTGGGTAAGTATCATTTAAATTATCTACTGTTGTAGTAAGTTCTAGTTCATCGTCACTCTATTTGTCGGAAACATTTGTCGTTTTCTTTAAAATCACTAACACAACTAGCTACGTTTACTTCAGGATTTTCCGTCAATAGGACTGCATCAATCTCTAGGTAGTTCAAAAAATTTTCAACTCAATATCGAGGATTTTACTTTTACCAATCACCAAAGGTTTTTCTTTTTCCCCATTTAAATTTGCACACAATAATACGGTCAGCATTTCCTTAGGAGATTTGCCCCCAGTGCACTTTTCATTAAGACATGTAAAAGTTTTACTGGGTAATAAGGCTTGATAATACAGACCAGTCTCGTCAGCTTTATAAATATCTTCAGGTAAATATTGTCAGTTTTCTTTGCCACTCTGAAACATCGTCAAGGTTAACATTTGCAGCTTCTCCAAAAATTGCTCTAAATTTAATGTTATGTCTTAAGCAAAACTTGTCAAGCCAACCTTTGGAAGCTTTAAAATTTAAATTGAGTTCTTTCGCCGCATCTAGAGCTCTTTTTTATTATCGGTCAAGATAATGAAATGTTCTTACTTCTCACTTTACAAAACCAATCGTACACTATAGTATCGATGGCAACATCTTCAGTTTTATTCCTCTTTTTTTGTTGAACATTTCCACTTTCATTATACCAATTTTTTTAAATTTGGCCTTTTTCTTTAAAATGTCACTAACTTGAGTTTTTCCTATTTGAAACTTTTCGGTCAAAACTCGAACACTATAATTATTTTTTTCAGTCGCTTCTATCACCGATATCTTTTTTTTAAACTTAAAAACTTTCTTTTCTTTCTAAAAAAAAATCTAAAAGACAGAACATTAGACTCCACAAAAACACATTAAAAAATTGTTCGTGGTACGGGCGTAAGTACCCGACCATCTGGATGCAGTTGCTGACTTTTAAATTGATTTTTAGAATAGATCTTACTCATTCTGTCTACCGCATTAACTCCGGGCACTTTTCCATTCATTAATTTGCCAAAGTGTGTACAAAAACATATCAGTATTTTCCATATATAAAAGAGTTATTTGTCAGTAGTGTAATAGAATTCACATACACAGTCATTCAAGGAAAAATCTCATTTGGTTGTCTGAGGACGTCTCTAAAAGAATGAATTACTTGAATGGAATATTTTTAAAAATGTTAAATATAGCAGCATTTACATACTAAACAAATATGGTACAGAAGAAATAAGATAGGTAGTCGCTAAAACTAATGTATTTTTAATTGGCACACTATTTAGTTAAAAACTCATTCAGATTGTTTTGCGACTAGCATTTTGCTTTTAGCCCAGCCTGGTTATACAAAAATCATCGATTTCACGGCAAAATGTTTCGCAGATATCTGAAGCTTTTAAGACATAAGTGGGGGTTACTAGATGACGAATAGATAAAAAGATACTCCTAGTTTTACCTTGCGTTTTTTTTAAACAATAATTTATGGTCAGAATTTGATTTTTTATCTATAAGTTTTTTCTCTTATAATTTAAATAAACAATATTTATACCATTTTTTTATATCAAGAATATCTTTATTTTCCCGTTTTTTCAATTAAAATTGATAAATAATTTACGGAGATATTTGCAAAAAAGCAATTTTTTTGCACTAATTTATAAATTTAATTAATTTTTTTGTTAACAAAATAAAATGTTATTAATACATTTCAACATTGAGCAATTACCGTCCTTTAAATTTGTGCGAAATTTCCCCCCGATCGGTCAAATAGTTTAAAAGTTATTCAATTTGTTTATCCCTGGGACTAATTATTTAAACCATTGAACTTGCCCTATGAATGATGCTAGACACATTTAACAAATTTCATAGGATTCTTTAAGACTCATACTATCTCAGAAGTTAAATGAATATTGAGTTTTCATCGAAATTATTTACAAAATAAACGTTTGAAAAAGGGGTATGTTTTTTATTTATAAACAATTGTAATAACTTCTACATTTTTCAAGCTACAGACTTGTACGTACAACCATTAGATAGCTGGTAAAAAACTCACATTTAACAAAAAAAAATAAACCTTCTATAAACAATAGGAACGAAGTTAGCGACAATTTTTTTGTTAATTATATCTCCATTCTTTATAAACATTAAGAAGTAAAATTTGCACAAATTTTGAATGAAAATCTAAACTTTATATTGAATTTTATAGCTATAAAATTCATCCAATTTTTCGAAACTTAAAACCTTTCGAAACGAAGTTACTTTCGAAAGATCGACATAGGAAAGTGGAGGGGAAACTGTTTTAGCTCCTCGCTGCAAAATTTAATATTATGGTTACGGATTTATCATTCAAAAGCTTCAACAGTTCTGTAGGAATTTCATCAGGTCCATTTGCTTTTCCATTTTTAGCGTTTCTTATTGCGTATTCTACTTCTTCTTTCAATATGTCTGGCCCAGTTGCATTGATTATCTGAGTTAAGTTGTTTCTATCGTCTTCAAATAATTCATTCAGGTATTCGGTCCATCTTTTTATTTTATTCTCTAGATCTACAATAAGATTTCCATCTTTGTCTTTAAGTTTACCTATTTGGCATTTCTTTATGCTTCCTGTTATCTCTTTTACTTTTTTGTGCATATTGAACGCATCGTACTTTTTCTCATAGGTTTCCATTTCTTCACATTGTTCTTTAATCCACTCCTCTTTGGCTTCTTTTATTCTCTTTTTTATGTGTTTATTTATTTCTTTGTATTTGTCTGGGTAATTCTTCATCTTTCTTCTTTGTTCCATCAAGTTTAGTATATCTTGTGTCATCCATCCCTTATTCTTTGTTGTTGTTTTTGTAAGATATTTCTTTCCTGTTGTTTGTATAGCTGTATTTATGTACTTTAATTTTTAAATAACGTTGTTTGTATCGTTAATTTGTTGCTGCACTGAACGGAGGTTTTCATTTATTTCTTCTCCTGTTTCTTGTCGTATATTTTTGTTTCTAAGTTTATTTAAATCTAGTGCCTTTCTGTGTGGTCTTCTAACCTTTTTTGGTCTCGCCTCTATCACAGTAACTACCGGGTTATGATCTGAGCCTATATCAGCTCCTGGGTACGTCTTAGTACATTTAACAGCATTATGATACCTCCTTGCTATCATAATGTAGTCTATTTGATTTCTCACTATTTTTTCTTTGGTATGTTGTGGAGATGTCCATGTATATAACCGTCGAGAAGGTAATTTGAAAAAGGTATTTGTTATTACGGAGTCTTCACTTTGGCAAAATTGAATCAATTGATCTCTTCTGTCATTTCTGTTTCCAAGCCCATATTTTCCTACTTGTTCTCCTACCTTACCTTGACCCACGGCATTAAGATCGCCCATTCATATGTTAATGTATGGAAAGACTGACTTAATAAGTGAAGACAAACAACCTGCAACAAAGAGGTTCAGACCTGACAGTGAAGTCGAATAAATGAACCAAATTTTAACTTTTAAACCAATGTATGTAAAGAAAATAAAAAAAGTAAAGTTCAATAAACATTGCAAAATTTAATAAGGCAAGTAAATCGACTTATTTTATCAAAGCAGTAAGGCAGATTAGATTAATATTGTATATCATATTTGTAAGAAAAATAGAATAAAAATCAATATTGTTAATTATAAAAATACAAACAATTATAATTAATATAAGGAATATAATAATATAATGTGTAAAAAATTACCTGAAATTTAATTTATAAAATTTATAAGTATTATTACATCATTGATATAAAATGAAAAAACATATGTTGATTTTCCGGGATTTTCCGAGATTTATGGGGGGTGAAAATTATGTCATCATTATTAATACTGCGACAGACTATTTGAGCAAATTAAAAAAAAGTAAGTATTTAGAGTGAATTTTAAATGGGCTCAATTTTTCCGAGTTTTCCCATATTTTCCGGCCAGTGAAAACTATGTAGTTATTCATATTTCGACGAGCTACCCCAGAATTAAAAAAAGAGGCTTGCAGCTGCAAAGGAAGCTGAGATAAAAAAAACGGAGCTGAAACAGATATCCTCTTCACTTTCCTATGTCGACCTTTCGAAAGTACCGTCGTTTCAAAAAATTAGATAAATTTTATAGCTATAAGTTTCAATATAAATTTTAGATTTTCATTCAAAAGTTGTGCAAATTTTACTTCTTAATGTTAATAAACAATGGAGATATGATTTTTTTAAAAATAGTCACTAACTTCGTTCCTATTGGTCATAGAAGGTTTTTTATTTTTTAATGTGAGCTTTTTTACCAGCTATCCAATGGTTGTACGTACAAGTCTGTAGCTTGAAAAATATAGAAGTTATTACAATTGTTTATAAGTAAAAAACATACCCCTTTTTCAAACGTTTATTTTGTAAATAATTTCGATGAAAACTCAATATGCATTTAACTTCTGAGATAGTCTAAGTCTTAAACAATCCTATGAAATTTGCTGAATGTGTCTAGCATCATGCGTAGGGCAAGCTCAATAGTTTAAATAATTAGCCTCAGGGATAAACAAATTAAATAACTTATAAAATATTTGACTGATCGGGGGGAAATTTCGCACAAATCTAAAAGATGGTAATTCCTTGATGTTTAAATGTATTAATACTATTTTATTTTGTTAATAAAAAAATTAATAAAATTTGTAAATTAGTGCAAAAAAACTGCTTTTTTGCAAATATCTCTGTAAATTATTTATCAATTTTAATTAAAAAAACGGGAAAATAAAGATATTCTTGACATAAAAAAATGACATAAATATTGTTTATTTAATATATAAGCGAAAAAATTTATAGACAAAAAATCAAATTGTGACCATAAATTATTGCTTTAAAAAAACGCAAGGTAAAACTAGGAGTATCTTTTCATCTATTCATCATCTAGTATCCCTCACCTATGTTTTAAAAGCTTCAGATATCTGCGAAACATTTTTCCACCTTTTTTTTTAACCAGACTGGGCTATTTTTAATGGCGACTCGAGATGAAGAAGAGTTATTAAGTATCTTTGAAAAAAAAAGTATTGAGGAGTTATATTAAATATATGGCGGAGTTAATGAACAGGGTTTGTGGGGAAGGCGATATAATTTCGAACTCAGCCTTTTTGGTGAAAACCATTAAAATAACCGCCTAAGATGAGTGGGCCATAATTTAAAATATTTATCTTTTATCTAAGCGTGAAAATTTCCAAAGTGTAAGTTACGCAATAAACTAACCAATGATAAATCCCAGTAGTATACCAATTTTGTAGAACTCACCTGTTAGACTTCCTTCTATAAACAGTTTATAATAAAAACCCCACACCTTTGCTGCCTATTCAAATGGGTTACATCTGTTCAAATTACAAATTATCTTGAGTTATGGATATCTTTGTCCTAACCTAATATAATTAAAAAAAATAAATCGTTCTGTATCACAAATACGCCAGAAATTTCACTAGAAATTTACAAATTTTTGTTGTATAAAGTAGAATCCGTGTACAGTTCAACTCAACATTTTGAGTGTTAATCAAACTTAAGATATTAAATGTTAATCACAAAAGTGCAGCCAAGCAAAATATGTTATGTAATACTCCAGCCAATTATTTGTTCTTTTTTATTGGTACCCGATTTTGATTATTTAAAGTACGCCTCAGCGTGTTTCAATAACGCGCGTGTTTTAAAGTTATCATGGCAACATCAACAGTTTTAAACATTGATCTGACCTGACAGGAGTACATACCTCGTAATGTCAAACAAATAAAATATGAATAAAATATTACTAACTAATGTTTCAGAGGAAATGTTGTTCAAATTAATACTACCGACATTCTCGAAAGCCAATGGGGTTGTACTTCCTTTAATGGCACTACCAATAATGTTTGAAATATTCTTCTTATTGATAATACTTTCTTCAACGTAAGCGATCGCCACAGCTGCCGATTTCCATCCTACTTGTCGTTGGATTTGATCTATCGTCATGCCAGTGTTCACCATAATTGTAGCGGACGTACGTCGAAACGCATGTCCCGTGTATTACCCAGGATCGTGCAATTTGCAAGGAACATGATTAAAATGTGTAAATACCAACTACTTGATTAGTGCATTTTCCTTTATCATACCGTAAGAAAACTCGATCTGTACTTATTTTTGGGGCGTAATAATAAATTATTTTTCACCAAACGCACATAATTAATTGCATAGCTATCAACAACTGTAAAACGTCGAGCCATCACAGTCTTATATGGTTAAATAGTAATAAGCAATACGCTTCCTTCTTCCTTGATGTCATGTAAGCGTAAATCACACAATTCTCATCTTCTGTAAGAGCCAAAGATACCGCAAATGGCTACCATCTTCAAAAATAAATACGTAATGTCCGGAGCAGCTTTGAAAAACTTCCGCAGATCGTCTTCCTTGACATACTTCCTATACATACGCCTTCTTGGCCACGTCACTCTAGTTAATTGGTTTCATGAATGCATGCACTTTCACAAATGATTTTAAATCAACCCCTTTGTTTAGTCTCAACATACTTTGCAATTTCTAATGAATAGCCCACATAGTCGACGACATTTTCTGACGTTAAGCAAGCACAACTCATTTTAATTTTTTGTAGTAATAATACATGATTTCAAAGTGTACCAATAAAAAAAAATAGCGTAAAGTATTCTTGGATAACTGGTCTTTAAAACACTCACTTTTTCGGGCACTCCGGTGTTTTAAAGAACTCGATATCCACTTATACTTTAATATTCTTTTTTAAAACTGAATTGCCCATTTAATTACAGATTATTACTGTTTTAAATTTCATTACTTGGACGCTAAGATATTAATTTCAAGTTATATACCTAAGGGCAATTATGAGAAGACTATCTCAAACCGCCACAACTGTTCCTTCCGGGTCCGTCTAGAAACATGGTCTATAGAAATTGAATTTTGACTTTTCTAGCGTCTACATTATACTACTATTTTAATTTAGTCCATTGAATATTGTGTTCGGAATGAGTTGGTGTTGATTACAAATGATAGAACGATGGGTCACTGCCACGTCGTGCTTTCCAACTCATGATTCGATAGTCTTAATTAAAAAATCGATCATATTTAAAAAAAAGTTTAACAACCTATGAACGACTACATACTCGATAGCTGAATGGAGACTGAAGTTTTGTTTCTGGTGGTGGAGTAGACGTCCACACTGGCCCATCCCGATCAGGAGACCATAGACCTGCCATTTTTGGTTTTTCAAGACTAGGACTTTTGACTTCGGACTGTCTCGGTCCGAAAAACAAAAATCGCGTAATGTATCTATACAACAAATGAGTACTAACCTTTGAAGTCGGATATTTTTCTGAAATCTTCGAGAAAATGAGGAAGAAATGTAAGCACAATAACTAATACAGTCAATGTAAATTCAATTCAACTAATTAAATTTTTTACATATTCTCAAATTTAAGCGAAACATATTTTTAGAATCTGATGATCGCTAGTTTCCTTTGAAGACTTTCATACATAGCAAGCAATTCAGATCATTGCGGATCGTAATATGTAAATGAGTTTCTGGTTACAAATGTGAAGGAAATTATGAGAGTGGATTATAGATAAAGTGTAATATTTTTCTCATTAGCTTTTTATATTTTTATACCTGTCTAGATTTTAATTAAAGCGGACTTAAAAACTCGTAAAAAAGATAATACATTTCCACATTCAAAAATTAAAAGATAAAACAATAGCAATCTACGATAACGCTTAAATATTTTAAATAATTATATATATATATATATATATATATATATATATATATATATATATACCAAAAACGGGAATAACTAGCAACATTTAATTAAAAATATGTGCAATGTGTGTTTCTATTGGTACTAGACAGAAATAGTATACTAAAACTACAAAAATAGATCTAAATCTTTTTTTATCGTTTTTAATCGGTTTTTGACTCTTAAGTTTAATTATAACTTTTTTCTGTTAAAAGAATTAGTCAAATCTACACTGTTTCTGTGTCCTATTTTGCTTGATTCTCGAAAACATTATTATTCGTGTATCACTGGGGTCATTAGGACGGTATTGTTAATTTTAAGATAATAGTTCAGTGTTGTTTCTACTCTCATAGTACATATTGTCGACTAAAAACGATTGTTAAAAAAAAAGATAACCGAATGAGGCTAGTTAACTGCTTGTGCCTGTGGATCATGACAAATTGCCTCCAGAATTAAAATATCCAAATGTCCATATTAAAATTTCTTTATAGACGGCTTAAAGGAAAGGCAATTTCAGCTGAGGTGATGATGATACACACTACAAATTCCCAATTACAAAAAGAAAGGTCAAAATGGGTCAGAATGGGGCTTCAGCCAGGTAGCAGACTGCTGTCAGAAAACTAAGGGACAGAGAAGTCAAAACTAAAAAGGGCTCTGGCAAACGGTCTACTGAAGACAACAAGCCGCATCTCCTTTCATATTAGGCCTTATATCTATATTGGGAACTGTGGGAGTACAGAACACCATTCTCTCATGCTCAAAAGCTAAAAAAGTAAACGTTGTATTTAAAAATCGTTTATAAAAGGTATATAATTAAAAAGACCCTTTCGGGCTACATCACAGAACGTTTTCTGACTAAAAAGTCTATCATCAGTGTATTACCTGGAATAAGTAATACCACTCTAGTGAATGCAAACGTAAAGGTTACATTTTGACTAAAGTTGAAAAAGCCATTTTTACCCAAATATTTAGTAACTTATAGAATAGAAATCTGCTTTATTGTCACTGAAAATTATTGAACAATTTTATGGACAAAGCTAACAAAAAAATCAGTCAAAAAGTACAAAAAGTATAAAACAAAAACAAATATAATAAAAAAAAAACAGAACAATACAATTTTAAATTAGTAAAATTATTGTATAACTTACATAATTTGTACAGACAACAACAAATGAGAAAAATTGTAGCCACTGCTTGAGACACCCAAATGTAATTATAAACAATACTAATTTTGTTTCTTTGTTATACATTAAGAAACTCGTCAACTGAATAATATGGTCTTTCAGAGAGATAGATTTTTGTCATCTTACGAAACTTAAAGAAAGATGTTGCGGATTTAATTTCTCTTGGAAGGTGATTATAAAGTTTTTTTGCACTATATACAATAGAATTCTTTACTAGCTGAGTGGACGGGATCGGTAAATAAACGTTACAATCCGAATTTCTAATAGTAGCCATGATCAGGTCTATCGGAAAAAATGTTTAGATGCTTGCGAATCAAACAAACCGTTTCCAAAAAAAATAAAGAGGGAAGCGTCAAAATTCCGTGATTTTTGAAGTAGGTCTTGCAATGAGTTGTTTGCTTGAGACCAAATAGATAACGAATTGCTCTTTTGTGCAACTTAAAAATAGTATCAAATTGGGCCTCTGTACTAGAACCCCAAAATGGAAGCCCATATCGAAGATGGGACTAGAACAATGAGAAATATGCCATTTTGACAGAAGATAAATTTAGTTCCTTCGAAACAGATCTTATTGCAAAGCAAGCTGAGGCTAGTTTCTTCCTTAAGGAGTCAGTATGCAAGGACCATTTAAGATCGCTGTCGACAAGAATACCTAGAAATTTCACGGAATTAACGATACTGATTTGGCTCTCATTCAAGAGCAAGGGTTGAATGACTCCTTTATAAGATAATGCTACTGTCTTATCCACGTTAAAGCTAAGTAAGTTGGAGTCTGACCAAGCCTTGATTATAAGCAAATCAGCGGTGATAATTGAATGAAGCGTTGAAATATTAGAGTTGCTCCAAGTAATTCCGGTGTCATCAGCAAATAGAAAAAGTTTCCCTTTAATTTTCAAGTAAGTGATGTCATTAATGAAAAGTAAAAAAAGAATGCGACCTAATACTGAACCTTGCGGTACTCCACACTCAATGTCTTTACAACTAGAGTCGGTGTCTTTTATTCTAACCTATTGTTTCCTACCTACCAAGTAAGTTTTGAACCAATTCAAAGACACACCCCGAATTCCATAGGAAGTTAATTTTTTTAATAGAATGTCGTGATTTACGCAGTCAAAGGCTTTGGAATAGTCGTAGAAAACGGTGGCGGAGGAAAGGTTACTATTTGTATATACTAAAACTTGAATCATGTACATCTGGTACGTATTTAACCACATTGCTTTTTCAACCTTAATCAAAATTTAACATTTACGTTTGCTTACACTAGAGTAGTAATACTTATTCCAGGTAATACACTGATTATGGACTTTTTAGTCCGAAAACGTTCTGTGATGTAGTCCGAAAGGGTCTTTTTAATTATATATCTTTTATAAAGGATTTTTAAATAAAACTTTTGTGATTCATAGTATACAGTTAACTACCGAAATTTCTTTTTTCCTTGTGGAAATTAAAAAAAGTACTTCCAAGAAGAATGTCTAGTAGTCTAAGGAAAAGCTACCAGTACCCGCATCATCAGGAGAGAAATCAACATTAGACGAAAATTCGAGTACTGTTACAAAAAAGACTCGAGGCACGTAAGTACTATTACCGTCTAGAATGCTAAAAAATGACACATTTTCAACAACTCTTTTTGTATTTAATCTATTATATCTGGCAATAAATTCTTTTGTATTACAACTCGAAGATTACAATTTTTTTTTCTGTTTCTTCTATTTTTCCTGTATTTTAAAGATAGCGCCAAAGATTTTTAGTCCAAAAATTACTGCTACTGGGCGGACAGTTAATCTCTGAAACGGCAAATCTGAAATATAAAATTCGAGAAAGGTTTTAAAAAAGAAGTACCATTACATGATAGTTTACCAGAAAAATTGAAAAAGAAACAAAATGAAAGACATTTGAAAAAATTGTTCAAAAATTGACCTTTTCCTCCTCTTTATAAGCAATTCTGGTTGTTCATTACCGGATTAATACCTCTATAGAAGGTTTTCACTCCATCTTTTGCGCGGTCTTCCGATACTTCTTCTGCCGATTGGTGACTTATCTCTTGCTATTTTGACAAGGGTCTCCCCCATTCTGCTTATGTGGTTATTCTATTATTTTTTTCTTTTTTATTATCCATTCGTTATACATTGAGCGTTACATTTTCTTCTAATATCTTCACTTCTTTTTCTATCTCTCAGATATTTCGTGTAATTCTTTGCAATACTCTGATCTCTGCCATTTCCAGTAGCCTTTGTGTTGTGTGTCGGGTCTTGTTTCTAAGACATATGTCATTATTGGTCTTACGCTGGCTTTATAAATTATTGTGTTCATCTCAGTGTTAATGTGTCTGTTTCGGGATATAGTATCATTAAGACATCCTGCCAGTGTATTTGCTTTTTTTACTTGATCTCTCACTTCTTTGTCCAAGTCTCCACAGCTGGACAGTCTACATAATTACAAAGTATTTAATTTCCATTTGTTTCCATTGTTTTAGTTTTCTGAGATGAGAGTGTCATATTAAATTCCTTTGCTCTTAAACTTATATACTACATACTTTTTTCATTCACAAAAATTTTATTACTTTTCTTGGTCCGATTGTGGTCTATCATAGAGAAAACCAAAAAACAAACAATTTGCATCAAGATTTATTAAAATTAACCAACTAGATCCGGAGATTAACTGTCTGCCAGTTTTAAAAACGCAGTTGTTCTCAAAATTTTAATTTTTGGATCTAGTCGGTCGATTTTACTAAAACTTGATACATTTTGTTTGTTTTGGTTTTGTCCAAACAGTTTACCACAATTTGGCCAAAAAAAAATAAAATTTTACTGAAACCATAAAAAAAAAGGTCAATTTTTGAACAATGTTTTCAAATGTCCGTCATTTTGTTTCTTTTTCAGAATTTTCAATTGCCATTTTTTAACATTCTAGACGGTAATAGTACCTTAAAGCTCGAAGAACTATGAGGGAACTGGGTAGTCATACCACGGAAACCGCCAACTGCTTATCGGTGGAAAACTGATGTGACACAGGTGGGAAAGTGTACTTCATCTACCAAAAGTTTACTGGACGAGAAAATTAGAAAAAACAACAGAACTGCAACTTCTTCCCAAGTTTAGTGGTGAAAATTTCAAAACGGTTGTAATGAGTGAGTCCCCGGATTAACAAGGAGTGCGCGGAAGGATTGAACAGGCTATTCTAGAAGCCCTATTACCAAATTCACCACCTACTTTTATGCAGTTGGATGGAAATAAACATGTGCAGGCTGACGACACTAAGGAACCTAAGCCTGAGACTATGAATTTCACGCAGACCGAAAGGCAATCATACAGACCGAAGAAACTTCATGTGAAAATAAGCTTGAACATGCATCAGATAAGAAAGCCAAATTTTACTAGATGTGAGCTAATTATGGGTACGCAAGACACTAAGGTTAAAACTGTATCTTTTGTGGATCTGACTTGCGTAGCCGGGATAAATCCTTAAATTCTCCCTAAGAAAGTTGATAGCTTTTATCTAGAGCTGTAAGGAAAATCCGCTCATGGTGGCCAAAGAGAAGAAGATCAGTTAGTAAGCTGAGCGTACACAGAAATATTACAAAGCCCTCGTTGCTCAGAATTGGGAGCGTCATTGGAATGGGTAAGGATATGACTATTAGTAATAGATAACTGTTTGACCTGAAAAGCCAAGACATACTGAATACAGTTAATCTGCAAAAGATGGGTCTCAATAAATCTTAACTCGAGATTTATAAAGGCCTCAAAGTCGTCAGAAAATATATCAAAGAATTACATAAGCAAAACTACTAAAATTGGCATGCTTACCTATATAATGCAAAAAATACCATCAATAAAATAATGCAAAAATAATTCTATCAAATGTTACACATAATATACTTTTAATAATCAAAAAATATGCGTAAACCTTAATCAAAGAAATTTACTCATAAAATGAATTATCAACCATTCAATTATATACAAAAACTTCTATCGTTAACTGCATTTTTACGCTCAATAATCAAAATTTTAAGTCAGTGATTCAATAGGTTCATTGAACATTACGGAACGTGTTTCTTAGCAAGAAA
Organism: Diabrotica undecimpunctata; assembly: GCF_040954645.1. NCBI lineage: Eukaryota > Metazoa > Arthropoda > Insecta > Coleoptera > Chrysomelidae > Diabrotica > Diabrotica undecimpunctata. Next base: position 137,957,231 of record NC_092807.1, read on the forward strand.
TAGGCACTGACCCTCAGGGTCTTTCTAATCCCCTTCTTACCTCGTCGGTACAAAGATGATAAAGAAGGAATATTGATGAGAATATTGACGAAGGGCGGCTCCGTAAGTAGCCTGGCATTTAATCTCTAGGAGTGGTGACATATTGATGAGCACGGTTACTGAATGCCGGCCCCACGAAAAGAACTAGGAATCTAGGAGCTGGGAAGATAATAAAATCTTTCTATATTTTATGATTTAAACACAAGAATAACTCGAGACTTACCGCTTAATTGCGAGTCCTGGTTCACACAACCGTATTTAAAACTAATTCTAACGTCACCAGCCATCGCAACAACAAAACTAATAAGGAGCTGAAATCTGTGAGTTTATGTGTTTTATACCCTAGTACCAAACTAGTTTAGGGTAATATAGACGTTTTTTATTAGGTACTTGGGGGAAAGTAAATATAGCTGCGTCTATAAATATGCAGTTATTTTCGTGAGAAAAATTACGTATTAACATAATGATACCCAGACAAAATTAATGACATGGGAACTTAAGTACGGCGTACTTATACGTAATAAAACATTCTACAAGACAGTGTAGTCACATCTTGGTACAGGGCTAACAAAAATTTTAGGGGCTAGAAAAATGAAACGCTGCAGAGCGCAGGAGTTCTTGATGGAGTTGAATGTAAAGGTTTGGTACAAAGGTCTTAGTGGCAGAGACAAGTGGTATCTCGCCCGAGGTGACAAGAATAAGAAGGTGAATAACTCTTTATGTACACTTAAGTCGGTTTTCCTCCAACATAAACATACTGTTGCAAAAATTTTTTTGTAAAAAAATTCAATGTTTAAGATAATTCAGTTACAAGTACATATATCTACAAAAAGTTATTTTGTTTGTTCTTTTCTGTCTAATATCATTATTTCGAAACTGACCATAGATAACAGTAAACATAGTTTTTATATATTCTTCTACACATTGAACAAAAAATAAAAAAAAAACAAACACAAAATAAGACAAACAATAAAAAAATGACTAATTTATTATTGAAAATACTTATAATATCACAGTGTATTTAACATTTATACATTTAATGGAAACATTTTTGAATTAAGTTGAATACTGAAAAATTTACAAAATGCACATAATTAGTTGTGTTTTCATGATCGCAAAAATTAAAAGAGATGATAAAAAGTGTTTTAAAAATATTAACGAAAGCGTTTCAGAAATATTATCGAGACTTGTTTGGGAACTGATTAAAGCAACTTTCTATAAAAATCTGAAAATTGAAGTTATTGAACAGCTTTCTGTGATAAAACATTATAATCAAATAAAAATATTTTATGTTGATTTGCTGTATGATGCTTGTTGAGATACGTGTATACCTGCAGTATGAGTTGCGCTTCTTAAAGTACCCTCCAAAGAATAAAACGTTTTTGATAGTAGGTAGAGTACATAAGCAGCAATTGGAGACCATATCTTCATATATAATGAGGTACCGAGAGATCAGAAGGCAAAAGATGAAGGGGCATTAATGATCAAGAAGGAAAAACAGAGAGAAAAGTTTTATTACGATTAACCGCAAGATGTGATGGATATAGTACAGAAAGGCAAGTTGGCAATAGTCCTAGATGACTTCAATGCCAGAACTGGAGCCTCGGCAATATCGCGAGTGAAACAAAGGTTTACTAAAAATTAATTTTTACACAATTTATTAAAATCATTACACATACACGCTAATACTGAAAATTATTACATAAAATATAATTCTTGACAATTGAGGAAGATTAATAATGTTTATATTATCTAAAAAAGAAGATTGCAAAGATCCTAGTAAATACTGTGGAATACATTTACTAAACAAGAATAATAACAAAAAAATAGCTACCACGTCACTCTAAAGCTATTAACAATAATACTAACAAAGATGATTAAAAAAAAACAACACTAAAATAGCAGCAATAATTCAGAAATAGTCGATCTTACACATATAAGGTATTCATTGTAAGACAAATAAAAATAATGGTCGGTAGACTAATTCAAACCATATAAATCACCGAGACCGGACGGCTGTAGTATCCTGTACTGTTACAAAAGGGAACAGAACCTTTGTACAAACAAATGAATTATAATGTTACTTCAGGCGAGTATCGGACTGGGGTACATATCAAAAACATGGAGATCAACATTTGGTATTTGGCTTGGCATTTTTACCAAAACCTGGCAAAACCGGACAGGTGTCGGCAAAGTCCTTTAGACCAACAAGCCTAATGTCTTTCTTACTGAAGATATCAGAAAAAGACCGATACCCCAAGACTAATATGCGTACAAATCAGGAGCATCAATAGAAATAGCACTTCACCATCTAGAACATAAGGTAGAGTACGTCCTGGAAAACAAGGTGATGCTGAAAGCCTTTCTCGATGTGGAAAGAGTGGAAGAGCGTTCAGCAATACCACGTTTGAAGTAATCATGAAAACCATTCATTTAAAAGGAATGGACGAAGTAAGCTGCAGGTGGATAGAATTCCTACTTAAAAGTCGCACGACATACTTAAAACTTCTAGGTGAAACGATATCAGCACACGCTGCCAGTGGATGCCCGCGAGGAGAAGTATTATCGCCTCTGCTGTGTAATCTGGTTATTGATGGGTTGATTTGGACACTTAAAAGAAAAGACATGTCTTGGGCTACGCTGATAACTTTGTTATACTAGTAAAAGGCGAGTTTGACACAACAGTCAGGGATAAAATGCAATACGCCCTGAATGTAGTATCAATATGGACCAGAGAGGTAGGATTAACCAGTAGTCGTAAAAAGTCCAAAATAATAACCTTCACAAAAAGAAGGAAATTAGAGGTCATAGATCTATTAAATCTCAATGGGATTACTCTAAATATGGAGATAGAGGTAAGATATTTCGGAAGTTACAATAGATTCAAGACTTGCCAGGAACCAACAGCTAGAACAAATATCCAGAAGAGCGGTGACCATCTTAATGGTAGCTAGACTCACTCACAGCAAAACATGGGAGAACTGACTGGACATCATGTATTGGATATACAACATGATGGTTAAACCCACAATAACATAAGCATATCTGGTATGGCCAAAGGTGTAACAAAGTACTGTAATGTTGAAGATAAACAAGGTTAAGACTTGTTTGACTCAGCATAACGGGTACTATGAGAAGCACTCCAACTGCAGCAACGGAACTTGTTCCCTTGAATACTTATAATCAAGTGAGAGGTAAGAATGGGTTTATATAGGCTGCAATCTAGGCAATGTTCCAGTTAGAGATAGTGCAACATCGTGAATATAACTGAGAATTACATATGGGAGATGAAAACAGACCATATGGTCCCGAGATATAGAATCAAGATACTTTTCCAGGCGGAGCTAGCCACAAGAGAGGTATCGAATGACCCCACAAGACATAAAAATTTTGGTAGCCATAACTGGTACACATATGGGTCAAAAACGGAGGATAATTCGGGAACAGTATACAGTGGTGATAGTATCGCCGCTGTATAAAACTAGTTTGGGTGCCAGGTCATCGCTGAATCGACGGCAATAAAAAAGCCGATAAACTTGCCAGAAGAGGTTTGGCAACAAGTGGTTCAGAAACGGTTCTAGGTGTACCAAAAGGCACACACAGAATAAGACTGGATTCGGAGAAAACACAAAGAATACTGGTAACAAATTCCCACACAAACTCATGAGAAGAGATTCATAACTCAGACCTGCGAAAAGAGAGCTGCAGAATTGCGCAGAATTAATTATAATAGAGTTACTAACTGGACACCAGCCAGTAAAAGGACATCTGAATAATATGAAACTACACAACGGAGATCTAAGTTACATATTATGCAATAAAGAGACCGAGACAGTCAGCCATATTTTGTGCGACTGCAAGGCTTTGCAATTAAATATTGTAAGGATCTTTTTAATAAACAGGTATCAGATAATAAGATATCTAACATGAGGGCCGGGACATGAAGAAATCCAAGATAACTAATTAGCATACGGGCTGGACAAACAAAATTCTAGATGAATGGTTATATAAAATAGCAACAAATAAATATCCAGGCAGGGACACATCCATATGAAACAAAAAAAAGAAGAATTGGTAACATTGAAACGAAGCTTTCGTATAGGTGTTAAATTCCGGATTAGAAAGTTGATGGTTTTTATGCACAGTATAGGACTTCTTGGTCCAGTTTAATGAAAGGACAGGTTTAGGTATAATGATCTTAGGACAACTAGTATATACCCTGAAATATGAAGAATAATAAAAAATATGGGAGTAGTTAGTACAATGGAATTAAACACACATTATATAGAAAAAATTTACAATGGACCAAAAGGAGTAGTTATAGATATATAGACATAAAAAATAATAGTGAAACGCGGTAGTGCCTCCGAAAATAAAAATAAAATTCCCTAATAAAAAAAATTGGGACATAAGAGAGTAAAGTGGACGTCATAACTACTGAACCCGCACAGGTTGTCTATTGAGTCAACAAGTGAAGATTGTTAGTGGATAGAAATTCCCATCTGGCACGGTTCGGATGGGATTATGATGATTTTAATCGTACGCGTTAAAAATATGGTTAATTAGAAATGAATTAAAAATTGCACTGCAAGTTAGAACACAACAAGAAATTATACGCAAGTACACGTCGGTTTAGTCGATGAGTTCTATAATTATTTAAAGTTGCCTTAAATTCTACATTCATATGTATGACATATGTTCTAAGTCTGAAAGATACGCTGTTAATATTAGTGTTAATAATACTGGTTGTTTTCTCGCATAAATGTAACACTTTTTCCACCTTGTAAACATTTTTGCAGAAATCCTGAAAAAACAACTAACATAGTACGAATAAATTGTAGCGTTTTATGGAATTTTAGTTATAAGAAAAATAAACATTTTACGTCATACTTGAGAACGATTGTGCTTTAATCTTTGGAATCTATCCTACAAAATATATATGTGACGGTAAAATGTTTTTTTTTTCTTACATCTAACAAATCCGCAAAAACAATCGCAACATCTAAAGACAGTAGGGTCAAAATTACAATAATTATACATAAAAAATACTAATGTGTTAAAATGTGTTGTTGGTACGTATGTAATCATCCTCATCATTACCTTCCAAATTGAAATTACTGTTCCAGTGATCATAGTATTCGCATTGTAGCCACGTCTTTTTACCCAGTTTCATTTGCCCTTTAAGAAATATAAACTATTTGTTATTAATTAATGAAAATGTCGATATTTTCGATGGTAATTTTATCATTATTATTATTATTATATCAGCTATTATAATATACTGTATAAATATCAAAAACATATCTTTAATTATTTAAATGCGACCATCCATTCTAAAACAATCTAATATCAATCTACTGAAAAACTCATATTAACCAATCACCGTTAATGTTAAAATTATTACTATCTAAATTTCGGAAATATTAACGAGATTGATAAATGTCATCATTTTTCACTTACATTTCAATTAAGAAATGTGAACAGACAAAAGAAATAACTATACCTTGACCAAATACCATAAATAAATTTTTAAAAACTTGATTTACCCCCAGAAAGCTAACCAGATTTTAATTTTTTATATATTCTTTTACTTCGCGCATCACTAGATACCTCATAGTTTTTAATTGCTCGATTTTAAAAAGAGAAGACCGGTATATAATAATAAAAAAAATTAAATTAAATATTTTTGTTCATCTTTTATTGAATTTACTGAGCAAAATGACCTTTGCAGAGTACGGCACAACATCGTTGTAATATTTGACTGAGAATAAAAGACAATCCTGGTGCTGTCAAAACATTACTTACTAAATAAGTAATGGATTAGACGGTTACTTGATGAAAATTCATTTTATCTAACAATAAAACACCGAAAACTTTTGTTTTCAGCGGAAAATTTTTTCAGCGCTTCCACAAAATTTATTATAATTTGTTATCAATTAAGTACTAGTACCACTAGTACTGAGCACCGAATTTACCCTTGAGAAACCAAATAATACACGTTCCGATAAGATACGAAACGATTTTTATACAAATATTCTTCTTCTTCTTATTTTAATACACTGTCTTGTTTTTTCAAAGTTGTAGCTTAAGTTGGGATTCTGATGTTCAACTGGCATGCCAACGGGTCATCTGCTGGTATTCGGTTTCTCTTCCTTTGCAATCTTTGAAAGTCTTTTATCACCCAGTCTATCAAAGTGGTCTTTCCATGCTCTTTTTCTGACTCTGGACCATTTTACAATGTTTTGGATATTACACAGGGTCCAGATACCGCTGCTCTTCATTCCATCTCTAAGTATTTTGCCAGTAATTGATCTTGGGGTCTTTATATCTGTCGTTCTTAGTAGTTGTTTAGTAATTAGTTGTTTCTTCTTATGTTTTTGTGGCTTAGGTCCTAATAGATCCTACACAGGTTTTGTAAATTCGTGACTATATATATATATATATATATATATATATATATATATATATATATATATATATATATATATATATATATATATATATATATATATATATATATATATTATATATATATATATATTATATATATATATATATATATATATATATATATATATATATTATATATATATATATATTATATATATATATATATATATATATATATATTATATATATATATATATATATATATATATATTATATATATATATATATATATATATATATGTTATATGAGAAAATATTAACCTTGAACTAGCTTAAGTTCGCCGACTTCAGATTTCATCATCCCATTCCCATAGAAACCGCTGAGCACGCATTAGAACTTTGTACGAACCGTTGGCCAATATTCATGGGAACAGCAATTCAGCACTTCATACCAAACATATAAATTACCATTCTCAGATGCCGGAACCACTCTTAGCTGCAACTTCGACCAGTCCAGTTATTGTAGTCATTTTAAATTAATTTAATTTTGTACTATTATTTAATATTTAATTTGTAACAAATAAAGTTCTTTTTTAAAAAGTCAAATACGTGATTAGTGATCTAACAATTGGCGCAAAGTCAGTAGGATCCGGTTAACGTTGCTAGAACACGTGTATACTCACTGGCAGCGGCGGATTCTCATCCCTTAACGGAACAAAGAATCTACGGAAGTCCTCACTCCTGTGACCTACGGAAGGAACACCTAGTGAAGCCCCTGGTAGCCGAGCAGAGAGAACAAGACAACCCTTAAAGAAGAAAGCATCTCCGAACAACCTCACTCCTGTAATCTACGGAAGGAACACCTAGTGAAGCCCCTGGTAGCTGAGCAGAGAGAACAAGGCGTCCCGATGTTCTTCTTTATGTAAGTGGATTTTGAATCATCTCGTTAATAATTTTGTTATAATAATTTACGAAATTGACTATACTGCAAGTCAATTAATCAAGATACATAAAAAAATACAAGTTGATTATCTAATATTTGAAATTATTGATATTGACATATTTTTTTCATACTATTTTATACTGATATTTTATTGACATATTTTTTTTACTTGCTATATTTTGGTATATTTTCTCTTGATATATTTTTATTTGGTATATTTGATACATTTTTGTTGATATATTATTTGATATTTTTATATTGATACATTTTTGCCCTTTATATACCACCACATTTTTTTTTCTCCCTTAATATACTGATACATTTTATATTTCTCCATACTTCTATTTTTCATTTTCGTTTAAAAATATCTCGAAAAATGCCTGAGACACGTTCCCAGACTCAACAAGAAATCGAACCATACAAGCTTTCGGAAATATTTTCTATTATCCCAGAATTTGAAGGCGATCCGATTTCTCTCTCTACATTTTTAGATGCGTGCGACTGTGCTTTTAAAATGGCCACAGGCGATCAGCGCGTTCTATTAACGATTCACGTAAAAAATAAACTCAAAGGTAAAGCTGCACAGCTTATTAATTCTAGAAAACCAATTTCTTATACAGAAATAAAACAATTACTAAATCTACATTTCGGAGACAGTAGAGATCTGACCTCTCTAATACAAGACTTACAAAGACTAAAACAACTATCTAACGAATCTCCTCTAACTTTCTTTAACCGTTTACAAGTTCTGAATGCAAAAATGCACGCCTCGATCCAAGTAGCAAATTTATCCCCAGATCAAAAAATTGCCCAATGTGACTTAATCGATACCATGGCCCTAAACACACTTTTAACCGGTTTAGAACCCCGTCTAGGACAAATTATTAGGGCTAGTAATCCAAAAGATCTCATTGAAGCAAGCAATCGTATTAGACGCGAACTTCAATTGTCATATTTTGAAGAACAAAAATCTAATTCTAGATCAACTATTCCTAAACCCTCCCAACCAATGAGAAGACCTTCATCTCAGTTTACAAAATGTACAAATTGTGGCCGCATTGGTCATCTAAATAGTGAATGCCGCTCTTCACGTTTCGTACAGCCAAACCAAACTTTTTCTAGGCCACACGGTTACCAAAACCAATATAATAATGGACCTAACAACTATCAAAACAATCAGAACCCTAATAGGAATCAATATTCGTCCAACAATCCAAATTTCAACCAACAGAGACCTTCCTTTTCATCTCAAAATCAAAATCGTCCATCTGTTATTCAAAGAAACCCAAACTTCCAAAGAGCACATGTTTTAAACGAATACCCTGATGAAATGACGACTAACTATTATACAGACGATTACTATACAGATAATTATTATAATACCGATAACTATGAAAACTATGAAACAGATTATTATACAGAAAATAATCCACAAACTGATAACATTTACGAAACCAATAACACACAAAATTATCAGGATTTTCTTGCACTTCAGAATCAAAATCATCCTCCCAATCATACGAACCCCTCAACGGATATTACGAATATCCAAGAACAAATTCAAGCACTCAACTTGGACAACTTTCATCCGGATCTCAATTTTCCCGAACAGACATTCATGTAACCCCATTTCATACAATGAGTTCCAAAAATTTATATTACATTAACGATGCTACCAACACTTTTAAACTTTTAATCGACACAGGTGCTGGAATCACTGTTTTCAAAGAAAACACAGCACGCAATTATCATAATAGATTTCCTGAAAACGTTACTATTCAAGGTATAACCGATCAAAAATTGTTAATAACAGAATCTGTCCTGATTCCCTTCACTGCCGATAACCCTCACAAAGTCTTTATTTTCAATTTAGACATTGATTTCGATGGCATAATAGGCCTAGACTTTCTAGATCATTATGAATGCGTAATAGATCTCAAATCCCGACAGTTGCATACAAATTTTAAAACTGTCACCATTCACAAAGTAGGACACGAGACAAACACACCTCCTAAAGACAAAACACCGACACACCCTACAGAAACAACACAAAACGAACCTAAAATAAAAATTAAATCAGATTCTAAACAGGAATCAAATTTAAAATATCAAAACCCTATAAATGAAAAATATACTATCGTAAAAAACCGAGATCAAGACAAAAATCTTGAAAGACCAGAGAGAAAACGAATAAAAGGAAAAAACAGAATTACCATTGACAGCCGGACCGAACAAATATGCAGACTAAAATGCAACTTATCAAATACAGATGCCATATTATCAGCTCAAGAAATAGAAAAAGTTAGATTACCTCATGCATTAGTCCATGTAGATGAAAATGGAGAATTCTTAACTTCCGTACTAAATGCTAATGCTATGCCGAAGACAATCGAATTTTCAAACATTTCAATCGAACCTTTCAAAAATTCTGAGACAATCCTATCCTACAACGGAAATGATTTTGAAGAACCCGTAGTAGATAGAACACGAATAATTAAAGAACAACTAAGAATTGATCATCTAAATTGCGAAGAACAAGAACTTATTCTAGATATATGTACTGAATACGCAGATATATTTTATGTCGAAGGCGACAAACTGACCTTCACAAACGAAATCAAGCACAAAATCGAAACAAACAACGCTAAACCTGTCTTCACTAAATCCTATAGATATCCTCAAATACATAAGGAAGAGGTAAAGACGCAAATTAATAAAATGTTAAAAGAAGGAATAATTCAGAAAAGCGTCTCGCCCTGGTCGAGTCCAGTCTGGGTCGTACCGAAGAAATTAGATGCGTCAGGAAAACAAAAATGGCGAGTTGTTATTGATTATCGAAAACTCAACGAACTCACAGTACAAGACCGTTATCCTCTACCACAAATATCAGAACTATTGGACCAACTAGGAAGATGCCAATACTTCACAACACTAGATTTAGCGTCTGGATTTCACCAGATTGAAATCGAGCCACAAGACATCCAGAAAACGGCCTTTTCCGTCGAAAATGGACATTACGAATTTGTTCGCATGCCATTCGGACTAATGAATGCTCCATCTACTTTCCAAAGAGTAATGGACAACATCCTCCTAGGAATACAAAACGAAAGATGCTTAGTGTATATGGATGACATAATTATCTACTCACCCACTATTCATGATCACATGTCACGCTTAACAGAAGTTTTTAAAAGGTTGCGAAAAGCAAATTTAAAAATACAGCCAGACAAGTGCGAATTTTTAAGAAAAGAAGTAGCATATTTGGGCCACCTTGTAACAGAAAATGGTGTAAAAACAAATCCAGCTAAAATATCTTGCATCAAAAACTTCCCGGAACCAAAGAACACCAAAGAAATAAAGTCATTCTTAGGCTTAGCCGGTTACTATAGAAGATTTATTCCAAATTTTGCCAAAATTTCTAAACCACTTACGAAACTACTTCAGAAAGACGTACCTTTTATTTTTAATTCTGATTGCAAAGAAGCCTTTAACGAACTCAAAAATATTTTAACTTCAGATCCAATACTTATATATCCCAATTTTGAGGAACCATTTTTACTAACAACTGACGCTAGCGCATTCGCGATTGGAGCTGTTCTATCACAAGGCCCTATTGGAAAAGATTTACCCATAGCTTATGCCTCCAGAACATTATGCGGTGCCGAAACAAAATATTCGACGATAGAGAGAGAACTATTAGCTATCGTATGGGCAGTCAAACATTTTAGACCATATCTTTTTGGCCGAAAATTCACCCTGATTACCGATCATCGACCCCTTACATGGCTTTTTTCGATAAAAGATCCCGGAAGCCAATTAGCGCGTTGGCGCCTAAAACTCGAAGAATACAATTATAAAATAGAACATCGCGCAGGAAAAATAAACAGAAATGCAGATGCCCTCTCAAGGATAAAGATTAACCATTTCAAGGATTGTGCAAACTTTCAATCAAAAATCTCATTACATGCATCGAATGAAGATGACACGGAAACTCAAGAAAACGAAGACGACGATGAAGAAAATATAGAAAAAATGTCCGAAGAACTCGACAAGTTTATCGAACTGTATAGAACAAAGTCAATAATCGATTATTCTAAAATTGAAACATCGAATACGGACTTATTAGACAAATCCAACAAAAATATTGTTACATTTTTTTGGCAAAATAAACTTGAAGAACTCCACGAGAACATAATGAATGACATATTCGAAGAAAACATGGAATATAGTAACCGAAGAATTAATATTGTACACAGCAAAACTGTAAAAGATCGAAAATATTTTATTATACCATTACCGTTTGATCCCGAACGAGTAATATCACACTTGTTTCTTGTACTTTTTGCAAATAAAGATCAATTCGATGAATCAAAAATATATTGCGTCGAAAATAATCTCGAACTACCTATCCTAGAGATATTTTCTTATATTTTTGCTGACAAAGAATTAAAATTAAGAATCTGTCAAAATATAATTAAAACAGCCAGCGAAGACGAAATCCCTCAAATTTTAGATCATTACCATTGCGGTAAAAACAACTTACATCGAGGAATAAACGAAACTGTCAGAAGAATAAAGCAGAAATACAATTGGAAGAATTTAACAAAAGATGTAGAGAAATTTGTAAAAGCATGTGAAATTTGCCAAAAAGTTAAGATTTGCAGGAAAAACTTAAGTGGACCACTAGTCATAACAGAAACTCCAAAAACACCATTCGAAAGAATAAATATGGACATATTCGAATACCCTACTAGGAACTACGCTTTAACTATTCGTGACGAATTGACAAAATTCACGCAAGCCTATCCTTTGGAAGACAAAAAGGCAGTAACAGTAGTCAAGACACTCCTACTCTTTTTTCAACACTATGGAACACCACTAAGAATTCATTGTGACTGCGGTCGAGAATTCGAGAATGCTATAATCAAAGATCTATGCGAATTATACGACATTAAACTAACATTTTCTAGCGTTAACCATCCACAATCTAATGGATCTATAGAAAGGTTTCATGCCACACTCTCAGAAATGATTAGAGCAAATCAAGCCGAGAACCCAAACGATCATCCCTTCACTATACTTCCTTATGCAATAATATGCTATAACAACACAAAGAATAAGACCCACGGTTTCACACCATATGAACTTATATTTGGGCACACTGCAGGCCGACCACCAGAAACTCTATATAATCAAAAAACACTAATGAGTAAATATATTCGAGACCTGAATAATCGCATGGAATATTTTTATAAAGTAGCCAGAGCTAAAACAGAAAGACAGAAAGAAAAGGCGAAAGTAAGATTTGACGAGAATATTTCAGAACGAAGACCTGATTTTAAAATTGGTGACAAAGTTTACGTAAAAGAATCCCAAATTAAATCAAAATCGGATAATCTTTTTAATGGACCTTTCGAAATTCAAGAAGTTTTTACAAATTCCGCAATTATCCTTAACCCCAAAACTAACCAAACCTCTAAAGTAAATTTTGACAGACTGAAACCTTATTTTGAATAATTTTCCTTTACAGATTCTATGGACTCCTTCCTATCGTCCAATCCCAAATTCTCCTCACTCCAATTAATAACACAATTGGAATATTTTTTCATGAAAAAGGAACTATACGAATATCTAATGACAAATGGACTTTACTTGTTTACAAAGAATTATTACCTATCAAAACTACAATATCCAATAATGACAGAATTTTGGAAAACCTGTTAGAAAAATTTATTAACGTGGATACACCGAGAAAACTTGCCTTTCAAGCCGAAGTACAGACACATGTTAGTCTGCTAAAACAAATCTCAAACTCCGTTAATTTAAAATATAAAGAAATAACCTCTGACACAGTACCTTATAATAAACGCCTAAAACGCGGTTTAGTAAATGGTATTGGAACAATCTGGAAATCTATTACTGGAAATTTAGACGCCTCTGATGGCGAATACTTTAATAAATGTATAAATAAGAAAAATTCCGATGAAACTCAAATTGAAAATCTCCTAAAAAATCAAATATCTGTTACCACTTCAGTTATAAGAACTTTCAACACTACAATTCGAAAATTGCAAATAGACGAAGAAACTTTTAACAAAGACTTAAAAACTATCGAGACTACACTTCTGGACATTAATAATGACATATCCTTTTACCAAGCACAATTACAAATACTAGATTTATGTGAGTCCTTAATGGAAAGCTACGTATTTTTAGAAAATTATTTAAATGATATACTAAATTCTATAACATTCTCTCGCCTGCAAATTCTACATAGTTCTATTATTTCGCCCATAGACTTAATGGACGCATTAAAAGAAATCTCACAGTCATTACAAAATAACGTATTGCCTCTACCCACTTATATGTCAAATATAGCTCAGTATATTGACATAATAAAACTGCAAGCTTATCAGCTTGATTCAAAAATTGTTTTCGTTCTCGAAATTCCGTTAGTTGATCCCGAAATATTCACCTTGTATCAATTATATTCAATACCAATATTAGATAATCAAACTGGTTTTCATCATATACTTTCAACTGTTCATAAATACATAGCGCGAGATGATGATTCAATTTCATATGTCTTACCCATGGACACCGAAAAATGCAAACAAATCAGTCAAAACCAAAGAATGTGTACAGACATTCTTCCGTATCCCATAGACACAGATGCTATATGTGAAGCCCAGCTTTTGAAACCTCTCAGCAACTTACCAAAAACTTGCCAGATGTCCATACTCTTGGCACAAGGTTACAATGTACAAGAAATTGACCGAAATTTATGGTTACTAACCATTTCCGATCCATTACAAGTAACAATCAAATGTGCAAGAAAAGACGTCACTACACAAATAATCAAAACAAATTCAATCTTAAGATTAATTCCCGAATGTATTGCATTCATCGGCAGTACCAGAATTCATGCTAGAGACCAAATTGAGAAATATACAAATATCACGTATAGAAGTCACCCAGTTAACGTACCCTACAGATGCTGTGACCATTTTGAGACAAAGAGTCACCTATCAAAATTGAAACCACTTAAACTCAGTAAGATCAACGTAGATGACTTAAATATTGCACAACACAAATTGGACCAATATTCAGAAGAACTGGACCATATTATGAGCCAATCATTCATTGAGGAACATCTACCCTTATTCACTATATCAACCTTATCCCTGATTATTATCCTAGTTATCTTATACCTTTTCTGCAAATACCGAACCAAAATATTCCCAAAAATTGCAATCTCCTTGTCCCAGGATCAGCGTCCAACTTCATTACCACGCAGAAATTCCATTAGACAGAAACTTCAGGGCTTAGCCTCCTTCAGAAGAAGACCCAATGTCCAACAAGAAAGCGAAGCAGAAACACCAATTACTCTGTAAAAGTCAAAGCGATGGCATTGACTTTTCACTAATAAGGGGAGCTGTTATATGAGAAAATATTAACCTTGAACTAGCTTAAGTTCGCCGACTTCAGATTTCATCATCCCATTCCCATAGAAACCGCTGAGCACGCATTAGAACTTTGTACGAACCGTTGGCCAATATTCATGGGAACAGCAATTCAGCACTTCATACCAAACATATAAATTACCATTCTCAGATGCCGGAACCACTCTTAGCTGCAACTTCGACCAGTCCAGTTATTGTAGTCATTTTAAATTAATTTAATTTTGTACTATTATTTAATATTTAATTTGTAACAAATAAAGTTCTTTTTTAAAAAGTCAAATACGTGATTAGTGATCTAACATATATATATATATATATTATATATATATATATATATATATATTATATATATATATATATATATATATTATATATATATATTATATATATATATATTATATATATATATATTATATATATATATATATATATTATATATATATATATATATATATATATATATATATATATATATATATATATACACTCAGGTGCAAAAAAATCGATCCATTCCTTATTTCTTATTTATTTGAAGTTGTATAATTTTAGAGACATTAAATTACGTATGTAAATTTAGGTGTACCCTCGTATACGAGAAATAAAATAATATTTTTAAAATTGCTTTTTATATTTCTTAAAACAAATTGGTATTTCAGGTTTTTGTCAAAAAGGGTCTGAAGCAAGTAGATATTTATTGAATGTTGTTTTTAATTCAACAACCATACTAGTGTAGTGATTTTATTTTCAAAACGTGTTGTATTTTTATTTAATTATTCTTCCTAAATGTCTCTAACTCCGACAGATGCTGCAAGGGAGGTGACTTTAGTTCAAGATGGTCGTAGCCAATATTATGCAGCTGAAATGTTGGGTGTTAGACGATCTTCGGTTCAAAGAGCAGTTCGGCGTTTTAGCGACACCGGTAACTTCACAAGAAGACCAGGATCAGGTCGTAGAAGGGTAACATCCGAAAGAGATGATCGATTTCTGGTCTCATCATGTTTGAGAAATCGGCATCTAACTTCAGTTGAACTGGCAAATCGTCTGAGCGAAGTGAGAAGTGTGGATGTAAGCAAATGAACAGTTCGTCGACGACTTGTAGAAGGTAATTTATTATCCAGAAGGCCAGCCCTATCTCCAATACTATCCATAGAACATCGCAGAGCTCGCCTTGCTTTTGCAAGAGAACATGAAAACTGGAGTGGTGCAGATTAGACCAATGCATTGTTCTCAGATGAGTCCAGATTTTGTCTAAGGTCACCAGACGGCCGAGAAAGAGTTTGGAGAAGACAAGGAGAGCGATATTTTCAATGTAACATTGCGGAAACAATAAGTTATCGGGGGGGCTCCGTTATGGTTTGGGCTGGTATCAGTTCAGAATCCCATACTGATTTAGTTATTGTAGATAGAGGTTCTATGACTGCTGCAAGATACATAATAAGTATTTTAGATCAGCATGTGGTACCTTTTGCTCCTTTCATTGGACCTAATTTTATTTTTATGGACGACAACGCGCGTCCTCACCGTGCTCGAATCGTCAACCAATATATAGAGGATGTGGGAATTGCCCGTATGAACTGGCCAGCTTGCAGTCCCGATCTCAATCTCATAAAACATATATGGGATATGATGGGAAGACGTCTTCGAGCACGAGTACCCCGTCCAAACAACTTGGCTGAACTTACAGCGGCTCTTCAAGAAATATGGGACCAATTGGATCAATTTCATATCCAGAGGATAATTATCTCAATGCCTAGACGTGTATAGGCTGTTATAAGGGCCCGAGGGGGAAACACTAGATATCGATGTATTATCAATGTTTTTTTTTAATTTCAGAAAGTTTTGAATATTCTTGTATTTTTGAGTTTTGGCGTATGTCTCTATAAATAAATGATTTTTTTGGATAATCTGTAAAAATTATTTTAATCTAACATATACTTTTACATATATACCTGATTTAAAACATATCTTCAAACGTTTTCTTTTTTCGGCAAATAATACCCATGGATCGATTTTTTTGCACCTGAGTGTATATATATATATATATATATATATATATATATATATATATATATATATATATATATATATATAAATATATATATATATATAAATATATATATATATATATATATATATATATATATATATATATATATATATATATATATATACGTATGACAGACTTCTTGCTGGAATATTAACTAGAAATTATCAATTTTTTAATACGCAGAAACTTAAAAATCTAATCCATCCCAATAAAATGTATAACCTACTTTAGAAATTCTGACAAAGTACTCCAGATTAACCTATGAGCTTATCAGCTACAATAAAATTCAGCCTTCAAATGTGTTTT
Organism: Diabrotica undecimpunctata; assembly: GCF_040954645.1. Lineage (NCBI taxonomy): Eukaryota > Metazoa > Arthropoda > Insecta > Coleoptera > Chrysomelidae > Diabrotica > Diabrotica undecimpunctata. The sequence continues at coordinate 137,974,419 of NC_092807.1, forward strand.
TGTAGAGGAATAATAGAAATATTTACTAACCAGTATTTTATATTTACATGAGAGATAATTGTAGATAAGATAATGCATCAGTAACTCGAAAAAAATACCTGGTGTGAAATGTTGTTAGTGAAAATGTTCACTAACAAGTTACAAGGAAATTTAAAATCACCAATCTAGTTGAATTGTTCTTATTCCGATGAAGTGTTACTTAACTAAATTGAATCATTATGTTTCTCTTACGTCTCAGTAAGGTATTTCAATTCATTTCAAACGGTTTTTACACCTATTATCATATATAAGGTAAAAACATTTGTCGCATTGTCATTATATATCAAATTTCTTTCTCTGATATCTCTGTCTTCCTTACATTTTCTCTCCAGCTAATTCCGGGCCTTCTCTTGTGTTTTTCATCTGATATAGCAAGTGAATAACTTGTGGGTAAAATTTAGTATGGGTCTTGGTGATCTTCCATCTTGCCGAAAGATGTAGTGGTCTAAAATACTCAGAAAAGCCCGTCCCTGCGCATACAATAAATCATTGTATGGAATGCTCTGTTAGTAAGTCCTATTTTTCACCTCCCGTGATGTCCTCTGAGTAACGCCAAGGGAAAAGGGTGAAATGCGAGTTTCCAGCGCCTTAAAACTGAAACTTATCAGTTAAGAGAGATAACTTCTACAGAAAATCCTAATCATTCTAGCCAATGAGGTTGAACAGATGACTATCCAACTTTCGTAAAAATGTTATACCTACAGTGTGCATCCGGACTGATTAAAAGTCGACAACAACTGTAAAAAAGGATAAACGACCTTGGATCGATACAATAAAAATAAGAATTTGGAATATTAGGAAATCTTCTGCAACCACCTCTCAACCCATTTCCGTTGCTATTCATGTTTCAAATATGATAAAATTGTTCTCTTTTTACACTTAACTTTTGTAGTTACTAGAGAACGATAACTAGCCACAATTTCAAAATTAGAAATACTTTATTTGACAAAGTTCTAAAACTATTTTCTTGTGGCATTTCCATTTCACAACTAGACATATGTTTCGATTTCCACTCCGGAAATCGGTACATATGTCTAGTTTTGAGCCAAATCTGTTCATCTTTCTGTATGACATGACGTTTCTAACTTAATCTTCCATCAAAGTGGAGCGCGAGATATTTTGCAGAGTCTGCTTGACGTAACTAACGTCCTCCAGGAGATATAGAGAGGTCATTATTTCTTCACTGTAACGTAAAATTTACTAGGACTGACTTCTAACTATTAAGTTGTATTTTCCAATCACTGGTTCCCTTAAAGACATTGTTAATAGCATCTTGTAATTTCAATGTTGTTGCCTGTTTAACTTCATCTTTTGCCATAATGACCGTGTCACCTGCAAATGTGCCGGTTATTGTTTCATTGGTTGTTGCAATATCTGAAGTATAAATTATGTACAGGTATGGTCCCAAGACGCTACCTTGTAGTACACAGCTGAGATTGCCTTGAAGGTTGAAAAAGCTTCTTTATGTGGCACTCGCATTTTTCTACAAAGATATGACTCCAGTAATTGGCAGAGTTCTTGGTAACACACTCTATCAAATGTTTGCGATGCATCAAGAAATACTGTTGGGACATTACTGTTTTTCTTCAAGTGCTTTTTTATTAACATATATGTTACTCTTTGGACTTAGAAGTGGCGGTTTTTATATCCGAATTGAAAATCAAGTATGCTGATTAACAGTTCGATTTTTTCAACATAATTAAGCAGGCATTATAATAAGTATGTCAGAATAATGATTGCCTTTCGTGGCAGGTCTCGTAGTAAGCCAAGTGAAATTTCATCAATTTCAGGAGCTTTTTTTGAGTTAATGTTGATATCAATTTATTGAGTTACTTCCATTGAAGTCATCATCTTCATGCCAATTTCGGCTTTATAGATTGTAGTTCGGCCGATTGTGAATTCTATGTTGTTGGGTTGAAATACACTAGCAAGATATTAAGCAAATTATTCAGTTTTCTCTTTATTACGTCTGATTCATTTATTATGTGCGTTCTTGATTGGACGCACTCTGATAATAGGTCTTTTAAATCTCCGAGTTAACACGGTAATATTTTCTAGTGCTTAATGTAAGCAGATAATGTATAGTAAAAGAGATTTAGAGCAAAAACTGGAACAGTACAGAAAACCTCTTAGTAAAAAGGTTAAAAATTTAGTGTGGCAAAAACAGATCTTTAAATAGACATCTAGAATGTCTATTTAAAGATGGATTTATTACTACCAATACGGAAATAGCTTTCGAAAATGAAATTATTGTGATAATAATAATAGGGTTAAAGTATGTATAGGGATTATAAAGTAATCGGGAAATAGATGGAGATACACGCAGTCAAGTTAGAGTGGGATCGATAAAATATAAGGAGACGAGTGGTGCATTATCTGACAATAATATTTCAATGCAACTGAAAGAAAAATTCTATAAAACTGTCGTAAGACCAGCTGTAATGTATGAAACTGAATGTTGAGGAGATAAAAAGAAAGAAAAACCACAAATGTATGTGGCAGAAATGAAAATGCTGAGATACATGAGTGGAGTGACAAACGGATAAAATTAGAAAAGGGTATATTAGGTGAAGTTTGGGGGTGGCATCGATTAATGCTAAAATAGAAGAGCATAGGATACGATGGTTAGGGCATGTTCAACTTCGAAATGATAATTACCCAATACGAAGAAATGCAGAGTTGCGAGATCCTAGATTCAATAGGAGAGGAAGGTCAAAAAAGAGATTACGTGAACTGTATTGGAATAAAGACAATTTTGCTGCATTGTATTGTATATTAGTGCCCGTAAAATGTACTGATACATTGTAACGATGGCACAAAGAGCGCTCGCCACCGGCTTACCATCTATTTGCATGTCTTTAATCCCACTGACAACTTACCACTACTATCGATGCCCGCTGGAGAACGAATACCGGCAAAGGTATAGAACGCCATAGATATTGACAGAAAACGAAGTTCGATCCAACCGTTCCTCGTCTCGATCGCTTCCGTTTCTTTGTCCGTATCGAGTAATGATCGATCGACCACCTCTAACCTAGACGAAGTATTGATTAGTCTTCGCCGGTTTTTGGGTATTGACCAAAATATCGTCCTTTGTCTCATCCATCCTAGTATTGTCAATATTTATTTTTCGCAGGTATCAACAGCAGACCGTAGCTCAGTCGATTTTATTTACTGGGATTCGTATTTTTATTTTATTGTTCATATTATGTAGAAGTTAATTATTTATTATTTTATTTATTATATTATTAATTATATTATTTATCTGAATATATTTTTATTAAGATTAAACTCCAGTTTTATTGAGTCTGGTGTGTAATAGAGCTATCCGTCACAACATGTCATAAATACTTTTTATGTGAATTTGAAACGTAAAATAAAACAAAACCTGAATGAAAATGAAATAGTAAACTTGATGTTGTACCTGCTTTATATTTTCCGTTTTTAAGTAAAAACAAATATCACCTAAAATAAATAAAAAAGTTGTTTTCATACTAGGTTTGCATTTTAGCCGCTTAATTGAAACAAAAATGTAGATGTAAACAAGATTTACTTGGTTTAACACGTGGATAAAATAATATAAAAATAATAAAGCGAAAATATGCACTCGTGAACAAAAGTAAGGTATATGTAATTAAAGTCTACTTTGTGCTGCTTGTTTCTTATTCTTATTAAAACAGATTTGTTTATAGTGAAGATGTAAGAGTTGATAAATTTAATATTTTTCAGTATGAAGGTGTTTTCAATATAGATGTTTGTTGTTTATGCTTGTCTTGTCTATATTAAATAGGCGGGGTATGTTTCCAAAGTAATTTGAAATACTGCGAGTGTTAGTCGTGATACAATTTTAAGACTAAAAAAAGGGAGCGTAGCACTTGGGGAGTGCCTATAGAAGGGAATAATTCTTATAGCGCTTATAGCTTATGAAGTATTCACTTCAAAAATCCTATCAACATGTGTGATCGTTAATACTGATGTACGTAATTAGTTGTAACTGTAAGTAAACTTTATCAGTACCGCCACTATAGGTAGGGGAAGTTCTCAAGGAACGGTCCTGTCGCAGACACTTTTGAGTGAGAATGTGTTTTTAAAAATCCCCCGGTTAGATAGCATGATTCACGCAACTGTGAGATTACCAATCACATGGTCTCACACTGAACATATACATGTACAAGAAATAATCCTATATTATAGAAATCATAATAAAAACTATAGTATCTATAATAGTCAACAAATGTCACATCATTTAACATTAATATTATCAGGCACACTCCTAACTTTAAAAAACTCAGAATGCAGACATTTTCTATGAACAACTAAATGTAGCGGTAAAACACACCAAAAAACGGTCAGTACCTTGCTGTGGAGCTTTAATGCTAAGGTTTGCAAAGAATTTGTTGAAAATACTATAGAACGCTTTGGACTGGAAATAAGAAATGATAGATATCATCATCATATCATCATTCATCCTTCATTTATCACTTCCACTGCTGAACATAGGCCTCCCTTAAACTCCTCTATTCTTTATTCTTTACGATTGTGTGCTCTTTGTTGACAATTTTTGATAATACGCCTGATGTCGTCAGCCCAACGTGTAGGTGGTCTTCCTCTACTACGTTTGACTGCTCTTGGCTTCCAATTTGTAATTTTGCTCGTCCATCGTAAGTCGTGCATTCTCGCTACATGGCCTGCCCAGTTCCATTTCAGTTCCGCTACGCGTTCCACAACAACAATACTCGTCCTTCTTCGCAGATCTTCGTTTCTTATTCGGTTCCGCAACGTCACTCCCAGCATAGACCGTTCCATTCGTCTCTGTGCCACTCTCAATTTCGAAGCCGTAGACCTGGTTAGAGTCATAGTTTCCGCCCCACAGGCTATGACCGGTAATAGCATTGGTCAAATACTTTTCTTTTGGGGCTAATTGGTATATTGACCCTAAGAGTGTCTCACAGTTTTCCTAAGGCTGCCAACGCTAAAGAAATTAGTCTTTAGATTTCACATGTTTGGTTATCCCTGCTGATTCTTATTTCATGACCCAAATACGTATATTTCTCCACCAGTTCTACCACTTTGTCTTGAATAGTTAAATGGTTATTGAGGACCATATTTGTCATAAACTTAGTTTTGGTTAAGTTCATTCTAATGCCCACCTTCGAACATGCAATTCATTTAACATATCTGTGGCTTCTCCTAAATTATCTGTGATAAGGACAATTTCACCTGCGAAACGGAGATGGTTAAGCTTTTCGCTGTCTATTTTTACTCCTCTGTGGTCCCAATTGAACAGCTTAAATTCATACTCTAATGCAGTTATGAAAAATTTCGCTGACAATGTATCTCCTTGCCTTATCCCATGTTTTATTTTTATTGGTCGGGTTTTATCGTGTATCTTAACAGTCATAGTGGCATTTTTGTAAATATTGTAAATAAGTTCATTATACTTATGCTATGGCCAATCCTCCTGTCATTCATTGCTTCTATAACGGTGTCTATTTCGATCGTGAAAATCTATTAAAGTGAGGACAAGAGGTTTATTGTATTCTATATATTTTTCAATGAGTGTTTTAAATGTATGGAGGTGATCATTGGTACCATAATTTGAACGAAATCCTGCCTGCTCTCTCGGTTTTAGTAGAAATATAATTTTTTCTCCAATCTTGATGTCACTAACCTTGATAGACATCACTTCTGCCAAATAATGCAATACATAAACACCTTTTCAAATTGCCGCTTCGAAGACTTTGTACATGGAAATCTCCAGCTAACTGTTCCCAAAAAGTCACCAGAATCAGTCGAAATTACATGAAATCCAGCAGCGCATGTTCGTTCAGAACATAATGTTAAGCTGAAGTTTAAGCTATACATGAAAAAATCTGAAAGGGAAAGTTCAAAAACAACCGTATATCCAGAAGTTAAAAGAATGAACCACACAAGAAGAACTGAAAAAAGAAATCAATAACATGGTCAAGGATATTGATTATATAAACAGGGTTGAAAAAAAAACATATTTTTTTTATTTTATATAAAACACAAGTTTTATTTATTTTAAACGTTTTTTTTTTTTGGTTTAAACATATTTTTTTTGTTGTTATATATGTTTTAAACCAAAAAACGTTTAAATCATATTTTCTTAAACATAGTATTAATGGAAAATGTTAGATCTATTATTATACTAAATAATAGATGCCCTATTTAAAGTCCGACTCTGTACTAAACTGCCGCGATCAGCTGTTCCGAACTCAATGACTCCACCGCCATGAGGCTGTGTCAGTGAATCCCCGAAATCAGAAATTGCTATTGGAATGTGGGAACCCCTGACTATTTACTATTTATAAATTCGTAAGTAAGTAAATTGGCAAGTTGGAAGTTGACTATTGCAATAAGGAAGTTGGTCTACTGTAAGTTATTTTGTGGTATTTTTTGTGGTGTTTAGTGCCTTTTTGAAAAATGTCGTCTATGGGAAGGAAGAAAGATCCCATTTGGTTTTATTTTTATGTTGTTTAAAGATAATAACAAAAAATCGGTGACTGCTAAATGTAAAAAATAGTGCTAAAAATGTCAACTATCTATGATTCCGGGTCAGATGACGATTTAATGTTAGATAAAATATCCAAAATTCAAAAATACCCAAGGAATGCTTACCCAGATAGTAGTACAGGTAATTTTAAATTTTTATCTTTTTATCTTAAGTACGTTGTTGTTTTTAAAGATGGTACCTGGTACGAAATTGTTTTTTAGTTTTTTAAATTTCTTTAATATCAAAGATTCGCATTCAAACTTTTTAAATACACATCCTATATATTTATTGACCAACTTTGGCGCATGATTTAGGGGCATAGGCGCAAAATTTCGCGCCAATGTGTTTTAAATGCATTCATTTTTTTCGAATCCTGAGAAAACCAATAAGTATTTTTAAAAAATTTAAACGCAGAATGAAATATTGCATTGTTAGCGAGGGCCGAAAGTCCCTGAAAACTTAATGTTTATTTTAATAAGTTACACGGATGAAAAAGTTAATTTCTAATATCTCATTCAAAATAAACTTTTTGGAATATTTTAAGGGACTTTCGGCCCTCGGTAATAATATAATCTTTCATTCTGCATTTAAATTTTTCAAAAATACTTCTCAGGATTCTAAAAAATTGGGTGCATTTAAAACACATTGGCGCCAAATTTTGCGACTACGCCCTTAATTAAGATTTGATTGACCAAAATTAGAATTACTGAATAAATATTTTTTTTTGAGCCTATGTCAGTGTCAGCAACGTCAGTATCAACAATCTGTGATAATACTGATACTGATAGCATCATTGACCATTGAGCATTTCAAGCTTTGTTATTCGAACCTGCCAATCAGAAAATAATAAGGTGGATCTCCAAATAGCTCGGTGTTTATATCCAACAAACACATCATTTCGTGCAGTTGAACATCCTAAATTTAAAAAAATATATAAAATGTCTTTGACCCCAGCTCATTTTTTGGGAAATTTGCTTGATCCTCATTTTAGTGGAAATAAACTTAGTCAAGAGCAAATAGAAAGTGGCATGGAATATGTAGAAACTTATCATCCAGAAGTATTGCCAATTATTATAAATTACCAGGCGAAGTGTGTACCCTTTAAACCATACATGTTTTCTAAACATCTAATTGAGAATGTAATACCATTGGCATGGTGGCGTTCTATGAAAAATATAAATACTATAGCATTGGAACTTGCTCAACAGCTTCACACAGCTATTGCATCGTCAGCCAACATATAAAGACTTTTCTCTTCCTACGGTTTAGTCCATTCCAAACTATGTAATCGGCTAGGCAATGTCAAAGCTGCTAAGTTGGTTTCAATTGTTAAAGAGCTTAATTCCAGCAGTGATGACGTGACTGATCAGAAATCAGATTGATGACTTAGATTACAGATAATTATTAAGAGACTGAAACAGTTTGAGAAATTTATTAACTCTTGTATGCAAAATGTTTTATGTTTTACAATTTTTGTTGTGTTCCCATTATTAATAAATAAATAATATGTGTTAAAAAGTTTGGGAGACATCTCGTTTTTGCAGGAATATCCTTAGTATATTTTGTCAAAATTAGTAATCGAAATATTTAAACCGAGTCGATATATCGCGAGTAAAATCGCGAGGTAAATGTCATTAAAATTATAAAATCAATAAACAATCGCCTATAAAATGAATGACTAATCGGCCACAACAATATTTCAGGTTACTTTGAAAACACTCTGTATAAACAAAGCTACGTGAGTAAAAAAAAATTGATACAAATAATGAAACGCGCTAACTTGCACTGAGTGTATTGGAAAAGTAACTACATTCTTTTGTCTGGAATTTGACAGTAATCTGTCACTATTTCTCATTCTTTATGGCGGCACCACACTTCGCTATGTTTTATTTGTCATGCGGCTTCGCTGTATTCGCCCAAATATATGTTATTCGTCAGCGAATAACAAATACGGTACTTCGCATTTGTGCCGGTGGGCCAAACATGCCAAACATTTGGATCATGCGTGTTTGGTAGAACCAAAATGGAAATTGATTATTGAGGGTCGCTGCAACTTATTTTTACTTAAATGCAGTTTACCAATACTTGTTGTGTAAACACAAAGCAATGCAAGGCTGCATCTGATACAAATCCAGAAATCTCATTACTCTTTAATTTTGTCACTCCATTTCACAGTAGGTACACCACAAATCAAAGCGTAACAGGTAGAATATTCTCAAGAATAACGAGAATTGCAATAAAGTTAGGTTAGATAAACAGCGAGAAAACCGCCGTGTGGGAAGTCAACACATACAGAGTGAGTTTTTTAGTGCAACATCGGCCGATAATTGCGTTATGGTATAGAATATACAAAAAACTTATTGATAAAAAATGTAGGCAATGATATTCTCCATACTTGGAAAATATGTGGAATTCTACAGGGTGATTAATATCTACGTGGTATAGCAAATATACAATTTTTTAAATGGGACACCCTATATATTTTTTCCAATTTGTATTCTTCGCATAATTCTTGTTCTTATAGTATTCACTTTTGCATTACTATACAGAGTATTTAAAAAGTTATGAAATCAACACCATGTATATAAAGAAGTAATGCATAAACAATTATTTATTTTATATAATAAAGTAAAAAATATATTGTAGTTTTTAAATTAAGTTTAATTGAAATCAATGACAAAAATTTGTGTACAGTGTAAACTGCAAAACAAAATTACAATTTTCTCAATTTTTTTAAATGGATCGCCCTATATTTTATTTTTTAGAAATATTGTATTGAAAATACTCTTTCATTTTTATATAGCATTCCCTATACCTAAACGCATTACTAGTTTTCTTAAATACAATAAGTATTGAGTATTGAGTGATAATATAACAAAATTATTTTTATTCAATAAGTAATTAACAAAAAATATAAACCATAATAATGTTTTATTATGGAAATATCGTATTTCCTTAATGAAATACAAGATTCCTAAAATTCTTACAAAGAAAATATGTTTTGTATAATAATATAACAAGATTATTTTTATTCACTGAATAACTCACACAAATCAGAAAGCGAAACAATATACAATTAATGTAACAATTTTTAGATTGTTATATCAACAGTATTCTAAGCCCGGAATTTTTAATAATGCGGATTGTGACGCGCAGTTATTAATAAGTAAAAGCCATTTGTGCCAACAGTACAACGGTAAAATAGTGGGCTTTGAAAAAATGACAGTTTTCATAGTATTATTCTTTAATCGGTCTGTGTGGCTTGTCTTTATTGTTAAAAATGAATTTTTCTATAGAAGAGTTAACAGATATGATCTGGGTATTAGGAGAAAGTTCGAGAAATTGCTTACTTGCATCCAGAATATATCGAGAGCGATATCCTGAAGGGAGGAAGCCAAACGCAAGAGCTTTTGAAAAATTAATGGATCATTTTTTTTCGCATTGGATCAGTTTTATATGAAAAAAAAATGAGAGAACTAAAACAGTTCTAAGTGAAGAAAAGGAATATGATGTACTGATAGCTACTACTGAAGATCCTCACATCAGCACTCGTGAAATTTCACGTCTACATGATATTAGTCAAACTTCGGTGGCAAAAATCTTTCGTAAACATAAAGTGCATCCTTACCGCATACATTACATCAATAATTGACAGTCGATGATTATCAACGCAGATTGGCTTTTTGTCAATGGTCTCAGCAGCAAGTGTAAAGGGCCCGATTTTTTTTCGATTGTGTGCTTTTTGGATATGAGGCTACATTTCAAAAAATGGAACGGTGAATCGGCATAATTTTCATTACTATGCATCAAGCAATCCCTATTTTGTTAACACTCGTAGTCAAACTAGGTGGTCTATTAATGTTTGGGGTGGTATTGTTGGCGATTATGTGATTGGCCCACATTTTTTTGACGGTCGTGTGAATGGTGCCATATATCTGGATTTTCTAAATAATCATTTGTCAATACTGCAAAATGTACCTACCGCTTAATATTCGACAACGAATGTGATTTTTACACGACGGTGCTTCAGTTCACCACACTGCTCCTATTCACAATCATCTAAATAGTAACTTTCCTGAAAAGTGGATAGGCAGAGGAGGACCAACTGTTTGACGCACCGGAATTCTCCAAAATTGATTTTTTCATGTAAGGCTATATAAAAGAGCCTGTATACCAGAAGTCTTCAACAACACCAGATGATATGAAAAATAGAATAAGAGAAACTTCTAATAAAATTGACCTACAAAGGTTAAGAAATGTGGCTCGGTCATTTGAAGACTTATTTCCTTAATATCACATTAATTGTTACATTCATTATTATGATTTATATTTTTTGTTAGTTACTTATTGAATAAAACTAATTTTGTTATATTATCACTCAATACTCAATAATTATTTCTACTTACAAAAATTGAATATATTCCCGAAATTTGAAGAAAACTAAAAATATTTCGGAACATAATAAGTTTAGGTATTAGGTATAGGGCAATGCTATTTAAAAATGAAAAAGTATCATAAATACAATATTTCTAAATAAAATACACGGTGATCCATTTAAAAATTAAGAGAATCGTAATTTCGTTTTGTAGTTCACCCTGTCTACAAATTTTAGTCAATGATTTCAATTAAACTTAATTTAAAAACTATAATAAAACTAAAATGTTTATGCATTACTTATTTATATACATGGTGTTGATTTCATGGGGATTTCGAAATAAAAATGGTCATAACTTGTTAAATACTCTGTATAGTAATGCAAAGCACAATATTATAAGAACAAGAATTAAGAGAGGCATATAAATATGAAAAAATATATAGGGTGTCCCATTTACAAAGTTGTATGTTCGCTATACAACGTAGTTACTAATCACTCTGTAGAATTCCCCATATTTTCCAAGTATGGAGAATATCATTGCCTACATTTTTTCTAAATAAGTTTTTTGAATATCTTGTACCACAATGGAATTATCGACCGATGTCGCACTAAAAACTCACCCTGTATATTCGGCGTGCATTCGGCTTATTCGTGTCCTTTAAAGCGTGTCAAAAAACCGACAAGTGGACGGATAGGCGTATTTGCTATTCGGGTATTTGCTTATGCGTACGAATAAAGCAAATAATTGACGAATTTACCCTCCACACTTCGTCTTATTCGGCCGAATACGGCGCATAACGAATAACACATGGCGAAGTGTGGTGCCGCCATTATAGTTCTTCTGCTACCAATTATTGAATTATTTTTATATATTTAACCATCTGCCTCTCACTATATACAGTTTACAGATATTAAGCAAAACAATTATATTTGCTATATGATTCGCACATAAATTCTTTATGAATCATCCTTTAGTCGATTCGAATCAATTTGAATTTGTAACCGCTACTAATATACATGTTTTTGTTATACAGTATGATGCAAATGTATGGAATAAATTCATTATTTCAGAAACAAACGACTTTAAAAAAAAATCTTAAAACACGTCAATTTTAATTTTTGAATGGCCATCAACTGCTATATGTGTTAGACATTACGTCATCATTGTCGGCGTAATGACGTAATCAACGATTTTTTTAAATACAAACCGAGGTCTCGCGACAGCTCATTTGAAAAGTCCCCTTATCGCCTTTGCAACGATATAATCATTTGAATATTTATTTCTACAGGGTTCACTAAAATTATGAACTTTGTCAAGTAACATTGAATTACAATAAATATTCATTCACTTAACTAAAATACACTAAGGAACGCCACTGGGAATAAAACAAAATATTGTTTTTTGGTGGTTCCGAAAAAAAAAATACATTGATAACAAACAATGCTACATTATAATCTGAAATTAATTATTGTAGTAAGTATTTCAAGTTATTTTCCAAAAATATTTAAATCAATATTGTAATTGACTCGTCTTTATTTGTCAATGATCTATGAATCTGTCAAATAATAGACGTCAAATTTTACTCTTCCAGTTTTTTGCCGACATTACAAAACAGCATTTACAAAAATGAAACTAACAGAAACAAAACGAATCGAGATTTTAATCATGATTGGTTATGGAGATAGAGTGAGGAGTCAAGCAGAAGTTCGTAATTTATTTAATGCTAAATACCCCAATCGCGAACCAATTACTCAATCAACAGTGAGTAAAATTGAAAAAAAATTTAGAGAAACGGGCCATGTTAAAGATCTTCCCAGAAGTGGTAGAAAATCAATATCCGAAGCCAAGAAACTGGACGTTGTACTGTCGTTTTAAGACATCCCCATACCAGTTCTAGGCAGGTCGGCTAGATAATAAGACAATAATTTAGTTCAGTGAATGAATATTTATTGTAATTCAATGTTCCTTGACAAAGTTCATAATTTTAGTGAACCCTGTAGAAATAAATATTCGAATGATTATATCGTTGCAAAGGCGATAAGGAGATCTTTCAAATGAGCTGTCGCGTGACCTCGTTTTGTACTTAAAAAAATCGTCGATTACGTCATTAAGCCGACAATGATGACGTAATGTCTAACACATATACAGCAGTTGATGGCCATTCAAAAATTAAAATTGGCGTGTTTTAAGATTTTTTTTTTAAAGTCGCCTGTTTCTGAAATAATGAATTTATTCCATATATTTACATCATACTGTATATTGGAATTATTATATCGTTAATTACTTTCATTTTGGACTCTCTTCCATCGAATTTAATATACCCTGTACAATTCGTAAACTAATTTTAGAACCTACTTAATTAGAACAATTCTCTCGCCCTTTAATTTCTACCCCTTAATAAATTCTGAACTAAGCTGGTGTTAGCGATAAAACATACATAAAGCTCAAAACATCAAAACAAACAGAAATATTTGTAAAATCGTAATCACTCACCAAGCAAATATCTTTCTAGCGCCGTATATTCGTTAGGGAAAGATCCATTTGTTGGAGGTGGTGGGTATTGGAAGGAACAGATCCATTCTCCTTGTATTCTCAATACACGCCCTGTAACCCTGGCATAGTACTCGTAATTTTCTCTCCCAAAGAGATTGGAACTGGCAAATTCTTCAATCAGGTGTTTCATCACTCTGGATGCAACCTGAATCAAGATCATTGTAATAATATAAAAATAGAGTAAGAAATAGTATAGAAAACTTTAAAGATATTATAGTATGTAATTTATGTAAAAAGGTCAATATTTTAGGTCCTATGTATTTTAGAAAGCATCAATCACGAAGTTGTTCATTTTTGCTAAAATCCTTTGGTTTTCTTTATAGTCTCATGAAACAAAATAAAAATAAAAAATGTATATTATCTCTTTAGAATGAACATACAAATCAACAACACATTCACTATTTTTTAAGTAATAACATATGTATAAAACTTATATTAACCATCGAGACAATCAAAATTAGGTAAACACTTTAAAAATACTACTAGGTTGTATTTCACAAAGCTAGAGACTTTTACAATGTTGATTACTTTTAGTATTCAGTCACCAATTGATACAATTAACGAACGGCAATTAGATGAATGATGGAGAGTGAGCCGTGAGTTCGAAACTAGCTTTTAAAATTGAAATTTGGTCCAATAAAACAAATTACCATAAGAAAAATATAGGAAAAGGGCGGCACTTAACTTTTTGTATATAAAAGGAGAAAGTTAAGAAACCTTAGATATTTAACAACAAATTACGTTATAAAAACCAAAAAATCTAATCTTTACTTGATCAGGACTTAACTCGAGTTACTGGAAACTCTAAACCAAATAATTTAATTGAAATCTTATGCTATTACTTACTGACAATTGACAATTACTGGACAATAACTCGAAAATAAAAAAATCTGTAAACAAAAAATAAACCTTTATTTATTAAATAAAAGTTTCGGCACTGTCTACATCGATTTAAATTTCGGCACTATGGTTATCAAGATGCAATTACTCAGGTACTTAATAAGTAATTCAACTGGTGGACAAAGATATGATCTTGTATTTGCCAAAGATCCAGCAATTCTCAACAGTCTGGAAAACTCAACACTGACTCTACACTTACAACAGATCTCGGTAGATTTATAGATATACTTAAGAATAAATCTGTATTAATGGAACTACTTATTGCAGTACTTATAGTAGTAATAGAAATACTTATTGTAGTAAGATTACGGCACTTAAAATAAAATCAAACAAATTGCCAAAGTGTACACGTCTTGTTCCCCACACAACTCACACAGGAGTAACGCTTTTCTCATCAGAAAGTTACCAGTTCGAACATATGTCAAACTTTCTTACCAAACAAAACTCATTATTTTAAAAAAGACACTAAGTTTTATGGGAAAAAGTTTAATAGGATGTACTTTCTATAGTCCTTAAACTGGGATGGAAGTCATGTTACGCTTTTAAAAGTTAGCAAATACAGTATAAAAATTTCAAAGCGACATGGACACTAAGTAGCGCCGTATGCTGGAGAATAAAATAAAAAATAAAATGTTTCAATTATAAAAAATATATAACTGATGCTTTCTTGATGACTTTTAATATTTCTACAGTAATTTTAAAATCAGACGATAAATAAAAATGTAACAGATGAAACAACAATATCTTTAGATCTAATTCTTACCTTGTATTTTGTGACGTCTTCCATTCTGGCAGTTTTTCCATCGCTCACGCAGGAATGGAAAAAACTTGGTGCTACACTAACTCCTAAAGCTTCGCTAGTCATACCAGTAGCTGCCTTTTCGCTATTCGAAGCTATTACCCTGAATGTACCAAACAACAACACCAATAGTCTTTGTGTATATACTGGCAATGAAATAATGATTCTGTAACAAAGTAGATGAAATTTAGATAATATTACAATAAAAATAGTTATTAATATAGTTTTAATATTGATAGCCTTATTTACGTAATGCATTGTTTGTAGACGCATTTTTTCTCAAAATAACAGTTTAAAACCAAACACACAGAAAGATATCTAATTTGTCACTAAAACAGACTCCTAGCAACCGAATTTACGTACAACCTTGGCACAAGGTAGCTTTTTAGAAACATCATACATAATATCATACCATATATATTCTGTCCATATTAACAGATGTGTAGTTATTATGATTTTGACGTTCTTCCGGAATTATTGTTGAACTTTTGACACTAGTTCACCGTATTTTTCTATTATGTAGCCACTACTGCACTATATCTTGTAGATTTTCTACTTTATCAATCCATCTGGTTGTTGATAGCTCTCTACTTCTGTTTCCTTTCGGTTATCGCTGGATCAATAGCCATATTTTGGCTACATCAACGTCCATGTAAATATTTAACTAGAGAGATGCCGTACGTTGTTAACATCCTCAAGAACAGATATGTTTATCCTTCTAGCTGTCATAAGATATTCGGAGTATTATTAGGTCTGTACTAGCGTTAATATTATTTGTTGTAATTTTGTGAAATAGAGCATAATTGTTGTGCCCCTATGGCAGAATTTGAATGAAACTATGAATAGGAGGGTGGGAACTCAAATTATCCAGCGACTAAACATTCATGTATTAAAATGCCATTCATTTATTTTCGAATGAATCAAAATATCACCTCTAAACGCTTCTATCATAAAAT
Organism: Diabrotica undecimpunctata; assembly: GCF_040954645.1. Classification (NCBI taxonomy): domain Eukaryota; kingdom Metazoa; phylum Arthropoda; class Insecta; order Coleoptera; family Chrysomelidae; genus Diabrotica; species Diabrotica undecimpunctata. The sequence continues at coordinate 137,990,559 of NC_092807.1, forward strand.
CCTGGAGACACTTGAAATATGTGTACTAGAGTTCGCGATACGCAATTTGGCTTCAGAGGAGGCATGGGTACAAGAGAGGTATTATATGCGTTGACGGTACTCTTGCAGAAATGTCGGGAATATAACAAGAGTGCATATGCATGCTTCATAGACTTTGGGAAGGCCTTTGACCGAGTGCAACATATGAAGTTAATATATGAATTAAAAAACATCAATTTGGACATAAAATACATTGAGTTTATTAAGGCTATATACTGGAACCAGAAAGCAGTAGTAAAGGTGAACGATATAAAAACAAATAATATACCGATTGCGAGAGGGGTCAGGCAAGGATGCGTCTCCGACGCTTTTCAACGTGTACTCACAGGTCATATTCATAAATGCCTTATGGGAAAGAAAAGAGGGAATAAGAATTGGTGGAGAAATCGTAAACACCATGAGATTTGCAGATGACACGGTACTTATGGCTGATGCAATAAATAGTCAATGCATTCAAATGGGACTTGACATCAACAAGACCACATTTATGATAGTATCAAGGAGTCCAATAAATAATGAACAACTAACTCTTGGTGGACAGCAAATAGAGAGAGTGACAAAATATAAATATCTGGGAGCTTACATCAACACAGAATTAGATCCAGACAAAGAGATCAGGGTACGAATAGAAATGGCAAGGGCAGCGTTCTTAAAATTCAAGTAATTGTTCTGTGACAAAAATCTGAATACTGCGCTGAAATTGAGGTTTGTTGAATGTTACGTCTGGTCGCAACTATTGTATGGGGTAGAAACATGGACATTAAAAGCGCAAATAGTTAAGAAGCCTGAAGCCTTTGAACTTTGGATATACCGGAGAATGTTGAGAATTCCATGGACTGCCAGGGTCACCAATGAGGAAGTGTTGAGAAGGATGGGTCGAGACAAAAAATTGTTGAGAACAATAAAAGTACGCAAGACTGCATACCTTGGACACATACTGAGGAATGATAAATATAGTCTTCTGTAGGTCATCATGCAGGGTAGAGTCGAGGGCAAAAAGGGAATATGTAGAAAGAGGAAGTCACGGCTTCGAAATATTCGAGACTGGACAAACATGACTGTAGACGAATTATTCCACGTTGCAAAAGATAGAGAAACTTTTAGAAATGTGGTCGCCAACCTCCGTTAATGGGGATGGCATAAGAAGAAGAAAAATCACCTGTTGTGAAATCTCTTAGTGAAACTAGGTGGTCCGCAAGTGCGGACGCAACTAAAGCGTTATACACTGGCTTCAGCGAAATAAAAAATGCGCTTTTTAATATTTCTAACGACGAATGTCAAACTGCAGCTGTGAAACATCAAGCACTTTGTATATATGTTGTTTCATGAGCCAAACTTTTTCTTCGGATAGCTTATGGTTTCTGTTCAAATGTTTACCTCGCTGGTCCTTAGGAGACATGCCACTCATTTTTATTGAGTTTTTCAAGTACTCAATTTTTTTCTTTGAAACCCCATGAATTGCAGAAAAAGCTTTTCTGTAAACATGAAATTCGGTAGCTACTCCTTTTAATACACCTCTAACTTTATATTTACATGATACATCTTTTAACTTCACGTTTTCAATGAAAACCCTAGGCCTACGCTGTTGTACTGGTTAGATAGATAGAAATCAAGCTACATAAGTAAGAATTCAGTTCATTTGTGTTCGCCAGCAAGTTAAATTTCTCCATCCAAAATTATACCATCTCTAATCTCAAAAGCTATTGTCTCAAAAAAATTTTTTCTTGAATTTACAGTTGGATCTTTGTTTGTGACTCTATACCCTGATTTTCTTAGCTACACCTCGCATTCTTCCGAATTCTTTTCTGTTTCTCGACAAACATTGAACAAAAACTCCATCACTATCACTTTCTTCTCCATCAAAGTCATTCATTTTTATTTAAAATTAATAATACAGTAGACTCCCTCTATAACGAGAACTGAAATGACAGACTAATTACCTCGTTATAAGCCGATCTCGTTATATCAGACAATAATAATACTGTGCATACATATGAATCTGTAGTTTTCTAAACCATTAACTTCCTATAGTGAAGCCATTCGGAGCAATATAAGATGCTAATAAATATTGTTTGAATGGCGTTTTTGAAAAAAAGTTATTTACTTTTATTGTCAATGAAATATATTAAAACATAAAAGAGTTGTTTACTTTTATTATCAATGATAAACGTTAAAACAAAAAATCTGTACTTATATTTTTTTCCAACTACATAATGTATAAAGCGTATTTTCAAGGATAACATAAACTATTGCTTCTGCAATTTTAAGAACTCTGTCATTTTTAACTGCTTTAAATGGTACAGTATCATTCTATCATATTTTCTAAAGATGTGAAACAGTTGTATTTATTAATTGTAAAGAAGTTTATTGCGGGCTGCAGTTAAGTTTATTGAGGGGCTGTTTGAAAAGGTATTTAGTTATAGCCACGACCGGACCAAAAACGTAAAAAACACGTTTTTTGATCTTATTTTCTCTCGTTATAACCAAATTTGTCTCGCTATAGACGGTTATAGTTCAATAGAAATTTCACGGGACATCTAAAGTATCTCGTTATAAGCGAAACCTCGTAATAACCGTGTTCGTTATAGAGGGAGTATACTGTACTATAATCAACACTATCTCAATTCTTCTTCTACATGACGCTCAGACTTGATCCCTTCTTCCCGCTAGGGCATTATTTTTGATAATATTTAAAATAGATACTAGACCTATTTTTCTCACTTAACTCTAAATCATTGTGAAGTACTCAGCCAGATCTACCATAATCCAACAAAAAATACCTTTGTGAAAAATGGTGATTTGGTCCCTTTTTCCCTTGATCCTTTCAATTATTTTTAAATCCATACAATCAATGGGTACGACACGAGAGGAAGAAGCGTGGAAATTTCAATAGTGACATCTAGTGATCATTTTTAAAAGTTTAAAATATTTCATATAAATCATTATACATGAATACTTCGGCAATTCATGTACTAACCAGTTATACAGTCACTTAACTGTGTTGCTTTTTAATTACGTTATTAATCAACATATAAATTCTGGTACTGAAAAATAATCATTACTTATTTATATATTTAAAATATATGTGTTCTTTGTTCCTAAGAGGAAGAGTGGCGTTGTTGATGCGTGGTATTGAATCATGTAAAAGGTGGACGTGACTTTTATCCTGTACACCAATAATTAAATTGTTGTATTGTTAGTTCTGTAAAAAACAACAAATACTGTTTGTTGAATGTTATTTGTCTAGATGTGTCATACATCGGAATATGTTATAGCTTTTGATATGGTGTAATTGATTATTCAGCCCTGGAAATGATTGTTTAAGTATCTGTTCTAACATTTTGTTCATTCAATTCACTTAACAAAGGAGTTAGACTAAAAAACACTACTACTCATTTATAAACGGAATGTGAAAAAAGAAAATAATAGAAGAAAAATCTAATCTATTAATCATTTAATTGTCATGGTATGAAGTTAATCAAATCTAAAGAACACTTCTGGGATATTCTTCCTCTGTATTTTATAGAACCTTTTAAACTTACCCTTAGCGACGACGTAGCTTTTTTTAAAAGAGAGGGGGAATGCGATTGCATTCCCCCTCTTGGAAGTCGTGCCCTCGAGTGCGTCTATGATGCCCTTTATACCAACTAAAACCACCTTCAGCTACACACGCCCCTTCTAGTCTTGTTTAGACCGTTCTAACACGCATGCACGGCTTCCTTCCCTTCTGTTTTTTCCCTTTAGCGTCTATGTCAGCTGTAGTTCCCTTTTCAGGATCTTTTTCCTTTTTATTGTTCTAGTTATTATCCTCAGGATTTTTTTGTATTCATTTTCTTCTCTTTTTGTCACTTCCATTATGTTCTTCGCCCTAACTTCTCCCACCTTTTCGTAAAGCTCCGCCCCCTCGTCCGTGAACCTTTTGCGATCGAACACAGTGTTCCGCCGCGTCGTTAGTTAACCCCGCCGGGTCGGCGTAGCTTTATTTGCACCCAAAAAATCTCATTTGACGTTTCTTTTTTGTCGTAACTTACATACCCCGGTCATTTTTAAATTCCAACCTCTAGATACGGATTTATAATGCAGTAGTTTCTTGCTTTCTTCATCCTGATGTCGTTGACCTGATTGGTTCGTCCTCCTTTGGAGTTAATGTCTCCACTCAAGGGCAAGAGGGTGCTCCTCTTCAGACCACTCTTCCATCTTCTCAATAAAGCTGTTTCATGGATTTAAAAGGGATTAATATCGATGGTCGTTTGGTGATTTCACCGTATCTAGCTACCCTCACTTAATTTAGTTTCCAGACGAATGCAGTTATCCGGGATGTGGCACCTGGAGCCATAATTGAGTTGCGATTGGTTATCTTATGAGGACCAGTTATGAAAAACCATCTCCCATCTATGACGCTCGATGTGGCTGTTCTAATAAAAATTGCTCCCTCTATAACACAACCCTACACCTCCGTATATACAGTGGTGTTAAAAAGCCCTGCATCACCTAAGCGCCTTATAGTTTTTGAGGTTTAACACAAGTTTTTTGTATATTTTCGCTAATTCATTTTAAGTGTGTGCTTGTAATTAGCATTATCCATATACTTACTAATGTTTTTTTAATTACTAGCTCAAAATTCTACAGAAAAAATTAAAATAATCTGATTGAAGGGATTTCCCATAATCCGAGAATATTATGAGGTGAATATTAAGTCGTTAAAGTACTATTAAATTGAATCTTAATGACAAATTTGCCATATATTTTGACTATATAAACACTGTAGTTACCCTAACACATGTATTCCCTCTTTGATTTTTGATAAAAAGGTCAAAATGTCATCCCAGACCAAACAAACTAAATTATCGGACGAAAAGCGTTTTGAAATTATTTTTCACCATAAAAACGACAATTCTAGTCGCGAAATAGCATCCGCAGTAAACTGTAATCAATCTACAGTAATTAGAGTCATGTCTGGCAGACAGAAGCCTTAATTCCACCCAATTGACGAAGCTGTGGTCTGAATCTACAAGTTTAAGCGTGTGCACTTCCACTGTGAGAAAAATACTGCTTAGTTTTAGACTTAGAGAATGTAAGGCACGGAAGAAACCACTGCTTTTAGAAAAGCAATATAATAATCATGCTGGATCATCCAACCTCCATTATGATATGGGGTTGCATATCCGCTCGAGCAGTTGGTCGCCTACACGTTGTCTCTGGGATGATGAATACTACCAAATATATTGAGGTACTGTTTGGCGAAGAAAAATTTATTTTTCAGGATGATAATGCTCCTTGCCATAGAGCAAAATTGGTGAAAGCTTGGATGGAGTCATGAAATTGATAGGATGGACTGGCCAGCGCAATTCCCGGATCTCAATCCCATCGAGAATTTGTGGCAAAGGATATCAAACATCATTTCCAAAAGTTAGCCCACAAATAAAACTAAATTAATCGAATCTCTAATCCACGCTTGGCATCACTGTATTTCCATGGAGGAACTGCAAAAATTAATAAATTCCATGCCCAAAAGATGTGAACTAGTTATTAAAAACAAGGACTGGCCAATTAAATATTAAAATTAGTTTAAATTACTTCAATGTGATGTACAATATCGTCTTGATGTAAATAGCCTAATTTTTGTAATATTGAATAAAAAATTTTCCGAACTACATTTTTTTTATTAATCAAATTTTTTGCTGTGTTTTCATTTTATAATATTGTGTTTAAGTGCTTATTTGATGTAGATAGTAAATGGTTAAAAAATATTTAAGGTAAATGCCTTAAACTTCTATTTTCATGTATTTGGTAAGGTGATGCAGGACTTTTTAACACCACTGTATGTATACTCCTTCCACTTCTAAATCCACTGTGTGCTTCGTGTAATATTTCAAAGATAAGGACGACTATATTTTTACAAGACCACGGTCCTGATTCTATTTCATTTCGATGTCGAAATTTAAAAGCGACTACGCCATGACAGTCGCTATCGCTAGCGATTCTCATTCATTTCGATTGTAGTTAAAACTGGGGATATTTACTTTATCATTTTGACATTGCTGAAAATTTGGGTTGGCCCTGTTGTTTATTGGCTGCACGCTGCACTACGCTTGTTGGTTGAATGTTTGTTTTGTTTACGTTACGTAAACGTCAGAACGTCTGTTTTTTCTTGTTTGAGTTGTTAAATCATAAGTAGTGGCCATTCTCAATTATATTTTGAATTGAAAGAAAAGATGGCAAGAAAAAAAAAGGCGATGTGGGAGATCCTTAAGTTATAACCACTAAGATTTGACTTAGTGGTTATATCAAGTTATATTCTAATATATTTTTAAATTTGCTGCAGCTTAGTAATACTAACCCTAAACATTTTGGGTATTCTAGAGGCATAAACACCTTCTTCCAAATATGGTTCTAATACCCTTATTAAATAATTTGCAGCTTGTTTATTATGCCGGAATTGCTGCCTAAATTGAGCATCACTTAGTGAAAAAGAATTTTGAGTATCCCGTAACATTCTTCTTATCCTCCGTTGTGAGCGTCGGATATCTATCCTCTCTAATTCCTGCTAAAACTAGCAAATGTCCGTAAAACACAGCCATATTAATACTTTTTGCCTCAGTTTTCCTTGCAAGGATCAAAACACAACACCGCCTACCTAAACTGAACCTAAGTTCACTTCTCCCAGTCCAGCAGCCAGTCATGTCAGATTAATTTCGACTCGAAATGAAATTTCAACCACTTTCTTGAAGTTGAAATTAATTTCGATAAATCGAAAATTAGTGACGTCGTTTGGTTAGTTCAGCTGAAATCCACAAGGTTCGCAAAGTCGCATTTCGACGTCGCCATATTAATTTCGACATGTTTTGAGTCGAAATCTCAATTATAATCAGGGCCCTGAACACTTCGATGACTCATACACACATACATTTGTATTTATTTACTGAGCATTTTTATTGGCAAGGTTTTTACTTTTGGGTTTTCGTTTGATTCATATTTATGTAACGGGGTCTTCCTAATAATTTAAGGTGCTTTAGAGTTCGTTGGAATGTTCTATTCTGTGTAAATATGTTGCTATGTCCCGGGAATATATTTCGGTAATAAGAAGGAAGCGATCTTACTGTTTCGCTTCATAGGATCTGGAGATCGTGATACATTTTGATTTCTTAACTTAGTAAAGTTAGTCGTTATGTTTACTATAACTGTTTGATCATTTGCATAATCTTTAACGTAATACATTTATCACACTACCCGATCGGAAGTCATATAATAGCTGAATTGTCTGTCTAGTCTGCCATTATTACTTCAAATGTAGCTGACAATAATTAACCTGATAAATTCGATAATGATTCATTTTCTGAGATTACTTATTTTTCTAATATAATATTAATACCGATAACAGCCATGGTTGTTTTCTTTTTATGCGTTTCTGTAATATATTTTTTTGTAGAATATGTTAAAAAATATACGATAAGATTATTGCCTTAGTTGCATAATATTAACACAGTTGTATTAACGCTTCATTATACTATCTATTGTTAATTTGGTTACAATGAGCTAAATACATAGTCTACAAACCCATGGGAGATTTTTAATGGGTCATATAACCCAGTTTAAATCACATATAAAACAATACCACAACATGTAATAACCCTTCAAACATGTAAAAAATTGCAAGCAGAATTTTTTACTTAAATAAGAATACATTAAAAATGGATTTAAACTACCAAAAAATTGTCATTCCAGTTCGATCACATCAGAGATTTCTTCTTTGATTTCTCTTTGGCAAAATCATCTATAACGTTATCATAATTTATCGCCTTTGTTACGTCACTTTCTATGGACAAAATCGATAAATTATTAAGACGTTCTTGCGTCCTAACTGATCCGAAATTATTTTTAATTCTTGACATTTTCGAAAATGATCTTTCAGCGTACACGTTGGCAACTGGAATGCACAAATAAATGCGCAGCAATGTCAAAATTAGGGAGAATATCTTTCAATCTAGTCTTCTTTAAATATTTAATTGTAAATTGGTGATTTTATTGTGGTGTCCAAATGACCCTTTAAGTGAATGCATTATGTATCTAGGTCGTCTTTATAAATTTGTATCAAATTTTCAGATCTTTAATAATTTCTTCATTGTTAAATTTTGGCAAATCTGTTATAACACGAAAACGTTGATAAATAAGTCGATAAGATTCCAGACGTCTATTCAGGTCTCTTATCAGAGTAAAAAAAATCCACAAGGAAAATAATTCCTGTAGCTGGCTGTATACCACGTATAACAAAAGAGGTTAGTCTTTGTATGTGGGTATATTTTATTTTATAAAAACCCTTAAAAGGGCAACATTACAAGCACGAACGTTTTCGGAACAACTGTTCCATCATCAGGTTAAAATGCAGGTTAACATGCCTGAGCCACCAAAATATTTGGGTAAAAACCCTTTAAATTGAAAAATGTTACCGAAGAATGTACATGATGTTTATATTATTATATGATGTTTAATATTTTAATTAGATTTTACTTCAGGTAACATACACCCATGCTTAAGTGAGTTCCAGTGTCCGGAGAGTACACCTCTTCAAACGGACTACGGTTGGCAACTGGTATACCCAGTTGCCAACCGTAGTCCGTTTGAAGAGGTGTACTCTCCGGACACTGGAACTCACTTAAGCATGGGTGTATGTTACCTGAAGTAAAATCTAATTAAAATATTAAACATCATATAATAATATAAACATCATGTACATTCTTCGGTAACATTTTTCAATTTAAAGGGTTTTTACCCAAATATTTTGGTGGCTCAGGCATGTTAACCTGCATTTTAACCTGATGATGGAACAGTTGTTCCGAAAACGTTCGTGCTTGTAATGTTGCCCTTTTAAGGGTTTTTATAAAATAAAATATACCCACATACAAAGACTAACCTCTTTTCTTATCAGAGTGTTGATTATAATATAGAACGTGTGGATTTTCATCTCATCACTAGCTGAAAAGTTTAGTTCATCATCGGCCCCCTCGTCAAATTGAATTTTTCTTTTTGTCTTTCTTATTTCTTTATGTTTTATTTGGGCATAATTTTTTGGCTTCCTCTTCATAAATGGCAAAATTATTTCTGATTAAGGTAAAGTAATTTGAAAGAGCTTCATACTCTTTAACGACAGAACCCAGATCCATTGCAGGACTCTGGATATACTTATTGGATAGGTTCACTCTTTCTAAAATATGTTGCCAAATGACAGCTAATAAAGCCATTTCAAGTGTCCATTTTTTCAAATATATAAACTGAATTTAAAAAAAAAATTATGATGTTTTTTTTTAAACAAATAATGGTGCCCGCAAATCCATGCGTGTATAAAGTTTCCTTTACATACGTTTTTTCGTAACTGGTAGCTACGCTCATGTTTAATGCGTGTAATGATTGCTTAGCAATGTTGTTTTGCAATATGTTTTTGTAATTATTTTTTCTAAATTTATTAAAATTCGAAATTGTAAAAGTTTCAATTCCTACTGTAATAAATTATATTTATATGTATTACCAAGTGTGTGGATTTGTCAAACTTCATTAATAAAACTTGTCAATGGAATACACATGCTTGGCACTTTTCAATAGTCTATTGTTGTTTTATCATCATATTAGAAACGCTCCAGTGCACAATTAGGTTTTACTGTTATTAAACAGTAATAACCAATTCATTTTAATGACCCAAGAATTTTCTTTATGGATACGTGTATCCTGGTGTGCATTTGTGCAAAAATTATTTCTGAATGGTTCCAGTTTCCAAATTGAAATTTATTTTAATAAAATAGATATGCTTCGCTGGAACTCCAAATAGTGAACATATTATAACATTAAACGTAGGGTATTGTTCTGAAGCCATTTTATTGTGGCGTCATAATGCAGTTTACTATTTTTATTGGGAATAAGTCACAATTTTACTGTAAAATAAGTTTATTTGGCGTTTCGATTTCCACCTCGGAATTTTTTCTCAAAATACAAAACATTAATAATTTAAACAAATTTTGTTTTTGTTACAAAAAAAAATGGTACAAAAATTCTTCTAATAATTTAATTTTATGTCTCATTCACATGAACAATTCAGACATATATTATACATTTTAAAATGATATTGTCAATATTGTTGAGTTGCGTTCCTGGAACGACCTTATTGGAAGATAGTTCATGATTATACGAAATCTTCTTTAACTTAAGAAAACCCGTCAGAAAAAATCATCGCATGTGATTTGTTTTTAAAAAGCATGCAATGGTGACAGAAGAATTTTTCAATGAATTAATAAAAATCCAATGACAATGAACAAGAAAGATCAAAGAATTGTATTTATAAAATACCTTGCGAGTGCAAACATTTTTATTTAGGTGAAACATCAAGACCATTAAATGTTAGAATAAGTAAACATCAATATTACATCAAAAATAGAGAATTTGATAGATCTCAAATATGTAAACACGCATGGTAAAATGAGCATTCAATGCTTCAATTCAACTTGAAGGAAAGATTCAAGTATAGTTCTAAAAGAACCAGATGGTTAAAAGACAAAAATCAAAGAATAGGCTCTAATTATTTTAAATGAAACCAATTGCATGGCAAATTCCTAAAATTCCAAAAATCTGTAAGGCATCAGTAATACAATCTTCGGATGCATTAGAACAAATCAGCAATGAACTCTATTCTTTGCTGCCTTAAATCCAGGGTCACACTTTTCGATTTTAGAAATAAATGTTTTATTTTGCATTCTCTTTTAAAGCAGTGCAGTTTCTTCTATATTAAATGCTCGGGTGTATATCCTCGACCAGCTACCAGGTTCACAAATTCTTCTGGATATCTTTCTGTTACAGCAGCAGTGTCTGCAGATGCTGCTTCTCCAACGATTTTAAAGCTATGCAATGATTGTCGCAACTTAAATGTATTAAAATAACCATCCGATGCTTGAAATCCCAGAGGTACCCTTTTTTGGTTGCGGCATAATGACAACTTTCTTAGCCGGATTCGTCTTCTTCCTTATCCGTCCATTATCCAAGTTTTTATTTCGGTTTTGTGAGCCCTTGTTGTTTTTACCTTAAACACGCTGTTAGCCTCACCATGTAACCAGTAACCAGTAACATACTATGGTTTGATAATGAAGTTAATAGCAAAATTAAAATTAGGAACAAATTATACAAAGAGTTTAAAACTGCTAACATAGTGATAGAAATGTCAAATGGAAGGATTTTAAAAGAGCAAGAAATGTGGTAGTTAATATGTCAAAAGCAAAAAAAGAACAATATTATTTTGATAAAATCGATAGCTATAAAAATAATTCTAGACTTATGTGGAAAACGCTAAAAACACTAATTAACAATAATTGTCAAAAATTCCCTTATCGCTTTGAATTTAAGGTTCAGAATCAGTTATGCATTCTGAGTGACAAAGTTGAAATGGTGCTTCAGTTTGGTGACTATTTCGTCTCTAGTATTCAGCAAATTGTTGAAACTATCGACTCCGAAGAATTATGGAGTTATGATAATCAGAATTTGTATCCCAGTATTCATGAATTTAGGTTACTATCACTGAGTGACTTGCAGTCATGGTTAAGTCGTTAGATAATAGGAGTAACATTAATGAAATACTAAAGTTTTTTGAAACTTGTGGTCACGTTATCTTAAATTTTATAAATTCCAGATTTATTAAAAATCAGTACAGTTGTTCCAATACCAAAAGTTAATAATACTATTTAGACCTATAAATATAATTCCGCCCATTGAGAAATTATTAGAATTGGTAGTATATGATAAGTCATGGATCACGTTGATAAAAATGAAATCCTAATGAATACACTGTCAGGTTTTCGTAAAAAGTATTCCTGCGAAACTGCACTGCACTTTCACTTTGTAAATTCAGGTCTGAATTGGACAATGATAATTATGTAGTAGTAGTATTTCTTGGTTTAAAAAGAGCTTTTAAAACTATTAATCGTAATATAGGTACTTCTCACTAAATTAGAAGGCTATGGTGTTGGAGGAAATGTTCTTGAATGGTTTAAAGATTACTAATTTAACAGAAAGCAAAAGGGAGGATTGATGATATTACTTCTTCTGAAATTAGTGTTAATATTGGGGTACCTCAAGGTAGTGTCTTAGGACCCCTTTTGTTCATATTGTATTTAAATGATATAAACTTGTTTGTTAAATGTGATTTTTTTAATTTGTATGCAGATGACATCCTACTTGTATGATTTGATTCAAACTTACAAAATGCTGTATCCAGAATGAATTCAGCATTGCAGTCTGTTAATAAATATTTAAAGATCAACAAACTAAAGTTAAATGTGTTAAAGACGAAGGCTACGATAATAGCAACTAAATATAAATACTCAAATATTGATATAAATACTATTAATCTTCAAATTGACAACGATAAAATAGAAATCATCACAACAATTAAGTACCTTGGTTCTCAATTGGATAATTTGTTGTCTTTTAATGACCATTTTAATTATTTATTAAAAAAGATTTCTAAAAAATTATACTTTTTTTCAAGAATATCTAAAAATGTGTCAACCTCACTTCGATTTTTGCTAATCGATTATTTTTCTCTTCAATTTAAATCAATCGGCCCAGTTGCAAAAATTACAAAAGCGTGGAATAAGAATCATTCTTGGCGGAAGCAGATATACACCTATATCAATCTTTTACCTTACAATGGTGTTCATTTATAAAATTTTAAATAATTTCGCCTCTGTTTACTTTTGTGAGTTTATTACGCGGAATTGTGATATTCACAATTACCTTACTCGAAGTAATTACAATTTGCAAGAAACTCTTCAAGAAACAGTTTGTTCCTTAAGGGTTTTAATCTTTTTAAGAAGCTTCCTCAAACAGTTAAAAGTTATTCATTTGTACAAATGTTTAAAAGCAAATTAATGGACCATATTAAAAGCACCAATCGTTAGGTAATTGTTTTTTATTTGTGTTTTATGTTATATATTATTGTTTTATATTTTTAATAGTGAGAAGTGGTAGAAACGTGGACATTGAAGGCGAAAACTCTCATCAAAACTTCAGGATTTGAGCTATGGTCATACAGAAGGATCCTGAAGATACCATAGGCAGACAACGTCACCAATGAAGAAGTACTACGGATGATGAACACAACTGCGGAGTTGGTCAACATCGTGAAGATCCGTAAGCTGCAGTACTTAGAACATATAATGAGAAATCAAGGCACATATGATCTACTCCAATGCATTTTGCATGGTAAAATTTAAGGAAAAAGGGCCCCAGGACGAAAAATAATATCCTGGCTTGCTAATATTATAGCATGGTATAGAAAGACCTCAACACAGCTATTTCGTATAGCAACCAACAAAGTCATCATAGCCAGAATGATCGCCGACGTTCGGAACGAACAGGCACTCTAAGAAGATTTTTAATAAGTGTAGGTACTATATTTTAAGTGTAATTGTGCATATGTGACCACTGGTCTAATTACTGTTTTGTAGATTCTCAGCTTAGACTCACGATTCAGTAACTTACTTTTCATTAAGTCTTTGTAAGCATAGAAGCACTTATTACCGCTAAGAATCCGTGCTTGTATTTCTTGACTGATGTTGTTGTTGTCATTTATTATTGAGCCTAGGTAGGGAAAAGTGGAGGCATATTTGTAGGTATGGTTGTCTACCTTCAGATTCTCATGTTCATTCGATTTTGTGCACTCCATATATTTTGTTTTGCTTTCATTTATATATAGACCAAACGTAGCAGCTTAGCATGCTATGCAACTACTATGCACAGTTTCATTTAAAAAGGTAAATGTTTTATTTGTAATGATTTATTTCTGCTACAAATTATAGCCCAGTAGCAATTGTAAGTTTGGTAGTATCTCCAACTTCTAGAATTTGTAAACGGAAAGGACATAGTAGGTCTGTTTTTGATATTTTGAAATTTTTTGTGTTATGGTGAGACAACAATAAATGTGTAATTTTTTTTTAAACCATTTTGTTAATTTATTTTAAAAAAGTTTCTAACCCCTTTTGTTTCATTTTTGTAGTTGCCCAATCCAATCCCATTGTTTCATTCACTTATCCGCGATCCAGTTTCTCCAAATAAACCCTGAGCGCAGTTCGCAACAGTTTCGTTTATTTTGCTTCCCCTATCTCTAGTCCCGTAATTTCTATCCCTAATTTTCAACCCCCACAATAATACCCTATGTGGTAGGCAAAATATTCGTTACAAAGTTAACCCAACGGTGCAAGCATGGATCCTAATATTGCACTCATTATATAAATTATGCGTTTTTAATGGTCTAATATTGCTACCGATTATAGTAAATTTGTGGTATAAGTATTGTTACGATAAATATACTGGCCTAACTTTTATGACTAATTATTCTGTTTTATTGTAGAAATTTCGGTGGAAGTCTAGAACCAAAATTATGGTGAATGAGCCGGCTAAGCTTCTCGATCTTTCGATGCTGTTCTAGTATATCAGGATTTCGTATATAAATACAACATTTTTATATGGAGGGCCAGTTAATTCTCAAGACCCGCGCACGCGAATTTGTTACGTACGGATATAATAAATTATTGTAAGATAAGTTAAAATAAATAAAGAAATAAATTAAATCCGTAAGTGTTATAAATATTGAACCTTTTAATAAATTCACAACAAATGGTGTCAGAGTGAGATCGAACATAAATTAGACTTATAATAATAATACAAGTGAATATAAAATAGATTGTGAAAATGGCTACGATTTATGAGCTGACAGTGACTAATTTAAGAAGACATCTTGAAGACAGAGAATTAGCTTCCACCGGAAAAAAGGCTGAGTTAGTCCAACGACTAAAGAACGCTTTGCTAGAAGAAGGACTAGATCCAGAGACTTATATATTTGAAGATGCTGTCCTCTCGTCGATTTCGAAAGTTTCTGGTGATGTAGCCAAAGTTTCTGGTGATGTAGCCAAAGTTTCTGGTGATGTAGCCAAAGTTTCCGGTGATATCGCATCATTAGAGAACAAAGTTTCTGGCGATATTTCGAAGGTTTCCGGCGACATCGCTTCTTTAGAAAGCAAAGTTTCTAACGAGATTTCTTCCCTGGAAAGCAAAGTTTCTGCTAACATCTCTTCAGAAATCTCTAAAGTCACTTGTGAGATGTCTGCCCTGGACGATAGAATATCTTCGTTAAAAAACCAAGTTGCTGCCGATAAGTTGGCCTTCGAAGAAAAGATTAAAGAGATGGAAAGGAAGATGGAAGAAACAGGGACAGCAGAGAGAGGTAACAATCCGATTACAGTGGAGATAAAAGAAGACGAGACGAAATGTAAGTTGGAAATACGGCCGAAATTTGAAGGAAGTGGAGGTTCTGTCCATGTGAAAGTCCCAACTTTCGACGGAAAATCGTCATGGAACAACTACATGAAACAGTTCGAATCAGCTGCAAGAGCGAATGGATGGTCTGAAAAAGAAAAGGCTGTAAACCTGACTATCGCTCTTCGAGGAGATGCCTTAGATGTGCTTCAGACCATAGCCGTAGAGGAGACCGATGATTTCGAACAACTGAAGAAGAGGTTAAATATGCGATATGGCCACGAACATTTGGAACATGTATATCAGTCGCAGCTTAAAAATCGTAGACAGAAGAAAGATGAGGCTCTTCAAGAATATGAGGTAGATATTGCCAGATTAGTACGATATGCTTATCCAACAGCTCCCGAAGACATGATGGAAAAATTGGCCGTTCAAACGTTTATTGATGGTCTTCGTGATCATGAAATGCAGAGAACACTACGATTAGCTCGTCACAAGACGCTGGTTGATGTTTTATCCGCCGCCCTCGAATACGAGTCAGCTACGCAGGCCTCTGGCGGTTACAGTAAAGTTAGGACTGTGAAGGAGGAAGGAGATGAAGATAAACTTGACCAGCTCTTTAATTTGATGAAAAGCATGACATGCAAGAAAAAGAAGACCATAAAATCAAGAAACTCACCATCAGGAAAACCAGAACGAGTCAACCTTAGGGGGGCAGCTTCGACCCGGAACTCTTCCAAAGACCCTTTTATACTAATAGCTTCTTTGAAATGTCGTGAAGATAGTGTATATGTAGATGGAGAAATAAATGGTAAAAGACATACGTTGTTGGTGGATACCGGAGCGACCAGAACCATTATACGCCCGACAGTTATAAACAGCCGAAAGAAACTGTTACCAACGAGGTTACGACTTCGGACCGCTACAGGTGAAAATGCCAACATTCATGGAGAAATCCAGGTACAATTGGGAATTGGGGCAGAAAAGTTTGTCCATACTGTTATAGTTGCTGACATCGAAGAGGATGTTATATTAGGAATGGACGTAATGAATATGCATGGATTCCAATTGGATTTTAAGAATAAGGTAATCAAAGTTGGCAACGAGGAGGTATTTCTCCATCCACATAATGACAACACTGTGCAAGCAGCCATTACAGAAGATACAGTCGTGCCTGCGAGAAGCGAAACGATCATAGTAGCGCGACTACAGGGAATTGTAGACGAAGGGAGACCTGTTATGATGGAGCCTTGGAACCACGACGATGAGGTTGGCCGTGGAATCATAATTGGAAAGGAATTGGTGACTTCGGCTAAAGAAATTCCTGTGAGACTTATCAATGTCAACGACTACCCAGTGACCATAAAGAAAGAGACAAAAGTAGGAACTTGTGTACCTGTGACATCCATAATCCGTCAGGCGACAACATCTGATAATTCCAACGACAAATTCGACCAAATGGTTGCAGTTGCAGGACAGTCTCTAAATCAGATGGAGAAAAGGAAATTAAGGGAATTTCTTCGGCAGTATCGTGATATTTTCGTACCGAAAGGAGGAAAGACGGGAAGAACTACCGTTGTTAAGCATAAAATTGATACTGGTAATGCTAAGCCAATTCGTCAAACAGCTCGACGATTACCACAGGCGAAGAGAGAGGAAGCTGAAACGATTGTTCAGGAAATGAAGAAAGACGGGGTGATAGAACCTTCTACGAGTCCATGGGTCTCTCCAGTGGTCCTGGTTAAGAAGAAAGACGGAACGACGAGGTTCTGTGTGGATTACCGTTTGCTGAACAACGTTACCAAGAAAGATAGTTATCCTCTGCCTCGGATCGATGACACATTGGACACATTGGCTGGAAGTAAATTGTTTTCTACTTTAGATTTAAAGTCTGGATACTGGCAGGTAGAAATGGACCCAGTCGATAAAGAAAAGACAGCCTTCACCACAGGATCTGGATTGTGGCAATTCAACGTTATGCCATTTGGACTTTGTAATGCTCCTGCGACATTTGAGAGGCTTATGGAAAATGTGTTGAGAGGGTTATCTTGGAAAACATGCCTGGTTTATTTAGATGACATAATCGTCTTGGGGGAGACATTCGAAGATCATTTGAGGAATTTAGAAAACGTTTTTAATCGACTTAAAGCTGCCCAATTGATGCTAAACCCCAAGAAGTGCCAGCTATTTCAAGGTAAAGTCAATTATCTGGGTCATATAGTCAGTAAAGAAGGAGTGGCCGTGGATAAGGGAAAAATCGATTCCATTAAGGAATGGCCAAAACCAACTGACAAACATCAAGTGAGAAGTTTTCTTGGACTATGTACTTACTACCGGAGGTTTATTAAGAAGTTTGCAGATATCGCTAAGCCATTAACGCGACTTACAGAGGAAGCAAGAGAATACCGCTGGGATATAGACTGCCAAAATGCCTTTGAGACCTTGAAAAAGCATTTAATAACAGCACCAATTTTAGGGTATCCACTGCCAGAAGGAGAGTTCATCTTAGATACAGATGCAAGTAATGTGGGAATTGGAGGAGTGCTGTCTCAGATTCAAGGAGGACAGGAACGAGTCCTCGGATATTTTAGTAAAGTTCTTTCAAAACCTGAGCGGAATTATTGCGTCACGAGAAGAGAACTTCTGGCAGTAGTGAAATCAGTAGAACACTTCTATCAATACCTCTATGGAAGAAAGTTTCTAATCCGAACCGACCATGCCGCCCTTAAGTGGTTGATGCAGTTTAAGAATCCAGAGGGTCAGATAGCCAGGTGGATCGAACGACTCCAAGAATACGATTTTAAGATTGAGCACCGGGCCGGAGTTAGCCACAGAAACGCTGATTCTCTTTCCAGAAGGCCATGCTCAGCAGAGTGTTCCCACTGCAACAAAACGGAATCCAAGGAAGCAGCAGTGCTAAGAACGACGATTGTCAACGACGACTGGACGCCTACTAAGATCAGGGAAGAACAAGAGAGAGATCCAGTTATACAGAAAATCCGAAAATGGAAAGAGGAAAACCGTCGACCACCTTGGCAGGAAATATCAAACCTATGCTCAGTAGTTAAGACGTATTGGGCCCAGTGGGACTCATTTATCATCGAAGATGGCTTGCTTAAACGAGTCCTGGAAAATGATGACGGTTCAGAGAAGAGAAGACAGTTGGTGATCCCAAAGAGCAGAATAGCCGAAGTACTTCGTCAGTTACACGACAGTCCATCGGGAGGGCATTTTGGTGTAAGGAAAACCCTTCAGCGAATTCGGGAACGGTTTTATTGGATGAACAGTTCCGACGATGTAAAAGACTGGTGTAAGAAATGTACTATTTGTGCCACGAGTAACGGGCCTTACCGAAAAAGGAGAGCTCCTATGAGACAATATAATGTTGGAAGCCCGTTTGAAAGAATAGCTTTGGACATCGCTGGGCCATTTCCAGAAAGTGAAAATGGAGGCAAGTACATGCTGGTAGTAATGGATTACTTCAGTAAGTGGGTCGAGATTTACGCACTTCCAGACCAGAAGGCCGCCACCGTTGCAGATAAGTTGATCCAAGAATATATTAGCCGATTTGGAGTGCCTTTGGAGATCCATAGTGACCAAGGCAGGAACTTCGAAAGTGATCTATTCCAAGGAATATGTGATAGACTAGGCATGAAGAAAACAAGAACTACCGCGTATCATCCGCAATCGGATGGTATGGTAGAACGAATGAATAGGACAGTTGGCAAGTATTTGACAAAGATGGTGTCCGATCATCAGCGAGACTGGGACCAATACCTTCCGTTCTTCACAATGGCCTACAGATCTGCTGTTAACGAATCAACGGGCCAGACACCAGCCAGAGTCCTATTCGGACGCGAAATGCGACTACCTTGTGATCTAGAATTTGGGTGTCGACCTGGAGAAGATGTAGCAGGTGAAGATTATGTGATCGAATTACGAAGAAGAATGGACGATGTACATGAGTTGGTCCGTTCCCACCTTCAGATCGCTAGCGACCGAATGAAGAAACGGTACGATACACAAGCCGAAAAGGGTTGCTTTAAGAAGAACGACAAAGTATGGCTGTATAATCCCAAGAAGCGAAAAGGTTGTTCTCCCAAATTGCAGCAGTTTTGGGAAGGTCCATACCTCATTATGGAGAAGATCAACGATGTCATCTACCGAATAAGCAAGATTCCGAAGGGAAAGCCGATGATAGTACACCATAACCGGCTGGCGTCTTTCGAAGGTGACCACGACGTAGATGAAGAAGTGGAAGTAAACCAAGTCCAAGACGTGTCTGACCTCACGTTTGAGGAATTCATGGGTGCCTATGGAGGTACCGGTAAAGCAAGACATGGTGTTACCACTGAAGAAAAGCAAGATCTACTCGCGCTCCCCGATGACTACTCGCTGGCCCTTACCATCCCGGCCAGTATCAAAGACGCACCAGGGTTGGCATGCGTCTTTCGAAGGAAGTTTGGTCGAGTTGCAGAACTTCAATGCCAAGTGCCAGCTCCCGGTAAAACCTTGAAACTCCAAGATGCATCACGTTACCTTTTCTACCTGGTAACAAAAGACACTGCCCGTGACCAACCTACCTACCGAGATGTATGGGAAGCCTTACTTCAATTGAGAGAGCACGTACTAGAGTCCGACGTGCAAAAGTTAGCCATGTCAAAGTTGGAGTGCCGCCAATTAGATTGGAGGGTTATCCGAAATATGGTGGAGGAGATCTTTAAAGACACCGAAGTCCAGGTGTTAGTCTGTTGCAATCCGCATAGTTACTGGTGCGGAGAGAAAACCGTCCCTTGTCATTTTTATACAACTGGAAGTTGTAAAAGAGGGTCCAGTTGCCGATACCAGCATACAGTTCCGGTTCCAGTCCCGACAAGGTTCCAGGAGGAACCATCTTTTAAGAGGGGGGCAATGTTACGATAAATATACTGGCCTAACTTTTATGACTAATTATTCTGTTTTATTGTAGAAATTTCGGTGGAAGTCTAGAACCAAAATTATGGTGAATGAGCCGGCTAAGCTTCTCGATCTTTCGATGCTGTTCTAGTATATCAGGATTTCGTATATAAATACAACATTTTTATATGGAGGGCCAGTTAATTCTCAAGACCCGCGCACGCGAATTTGTTACGTACGGATATAATAAATTATTGTAAGATAAGTTAAAATAAATAAAGAAATAAATTAAATCCGTAAGTGTTATAAATATTGAACCTTTTAATAAATTCACAACAGTATCTTGTATGACCTCTGATAATCTTGTTATGACCATGAGTAAATAAATTATAAAAATGTACTAACATTGAAAGTTGTTCCTGAAAAAATTAACAAGTGTTTATATCTATTATAAATCGAATAATTAAGTTATTTATATCTTAACTTAATTACACGGTAATTTAAAGTCAATGCATTTAATTATAAAAAATTAAACATATTTAATATTAAAATAATAGAAGAATAAAATATTATGCTATCAGAGAAGGTTATGATTTAAAAAATGTTTTGGCAGTTACTTAATCGACAATTTGTTATGATAAAATAAATGATCAAAGGAAATGAATAAAACCCTCAAGAAATATAAGATGCTATCAATAATCACTAATGTGCATATCAATTCAGATTAACCACAAATATGTCATATATTTTAAACACAATATCACACTATACAACAAGGAAACTATTTATTCATTTAACCACGCATTCTATTGACCACAACAACCACATAACAATTTTATAATAATAGCTAATCTACCAAGATAAACGAATACTAAAATTAGTTGTCAACACGTCTATTATATGTTTAATGTTTAACAAGGTGCCTATTTCTCGTCTTTAATTTTGTATTCATTATAATGCATTTCTCAATGTTTGACACCACACTTCTCTTTCTTTGTGTGCCATTGTTGTTTTCAAGCGATGACTGTCGTCATGTTAACATGAAGCGTTTCATTTTTATAGTAATAACGTCCCTTAAATTTTTAATTGTGATGTACCTATAGTGGGTGATCGACGAGCGAGCCATAATACCGCGGTTTTAAGAACGACGGTTTTACTCGCGGCTCGTTGGTGCTGATCGACTAGCGAGCAAAACAGTCATTGTCAACCGTCTACAGCTAACATGTCGTGTTCTACTGAAAGTGAAGTGTTTTATGTTACCTCGCTATAGCATACTACGAAATTACACAAAAAAAAAGCGGAGACGCCCTAGACGTTGGGTATTTAAAAGTTTAACATATGCGGTAAGTCAAGTTGTTTTGTTTTTGTATTCTGGCGATGTACATTTCCATAAACAAATACAGTCTCGTAAACAATATATAAATTCTAATAAAAAGTCGTGGCTGAGAGTTCGCATATCCATGATTAAAAACTGATCTTTTCACTTCAACGGTCGCTGAAAACTGTCGATTTTGTTCGCCAGTAGTGATACACGCGCGGTTTTAAATGACGAGCCAAGTAAAAAATAAAACAAACTGACAAGCCGCGAGCCAGGCTCGTAGGTATATAAAACCACGGTATTGCAATGATACACTGACGAGCTTTACCGACGAGCCACAAAACCGCAGTTTTACTCGCCTGTCGATCATGGCCTTTTGATATCTCCTAGACTGTCTTTATTGCCTGTCACTAAGGCAAAGTATGTCATACTTCAGTTTCCTCCTCCTCATCCTATAATTAATTTTGTCTGTGTGTTTATTTAAGGTAAAAGTACTTACAGTGGTGTTAAAAAGTCCTGCATCACCTTACCAAATACATGAAATTAGAAGTTTAAGGCATTTACCTTAAATATTTTTTAACCATTTACTATCAACATCAAACAAGCACTTTCATTTAACTACTAAACTACTACTTAACTAATCATTTAAAATGGTTAATCTTAGTTTTTTACTTATTTATGATTCAAATAAATTAAATATGGTACTATAAAAGTCTTATATGGTAAACATCATTTATCCAACATATTGCAATTATGCTAGTCAAAAAAAAAACGAGTGAACAATAATACACTCAGATATTATGAAAAATTTTATTGATCACACAACTCTAAATAAACTCATAGCCTAAGATGCTACAAACTAAAGAAAAAAATGTTCGCCAAAATACATTAAAAAAATAAAAAAGTTACGACTCCTCAAAATTGCGCAATTTGAACATGTCATTATTGCGTGTTCCAAACAAATTGGAGTATCACATCGCATGCATATGTACAAAGTCTTCCTATCTTTATTTCTTGGACAAACAGAACATCTACTGCTTGTCCTACGACGCTAGGTCCCTGGTTGCTGATTATCACGTAGTGGTCGACGCAAAGAAGGGTTTTGTCTTTGTTGGTTTCGAAACTCAGAAATCAGCTGCACACCCAGTCCTTTCAAAATAATTCGTCTTTTTAATTTATCGTTTTTTGTATTTGTTTTATATATAACTTGAGCATTCACTCCAGCTGTATTCAAAAACGAAAAAAATAGTGTCAAAGTCCAACGACGACTATTTCTTGATACGCTGTAATTAGCAGATAGCTCATCCAATGTGTCTACACCGCCTTTGGTTGAATTGTAAAAGTCGATAATTTCAGGTAATTTCTTTTCACCAGTTTCTTCAATTATAGTATCATTATGATGCAATGTAGAAAAGAGGATTACATTTTTTGACTTTTTTGGCTCATATAAGACAGCTGTTATATCTTCTTTGAAGGCAAATTTTGAACTGCGAATTTCTCTTCCTCGTGAGTTCGGAAGTGCTGTAGCAATTTGCCTTTTATTCTTCCTAACTATCTCAACCGATGTAAGATGATGAGTCTGAAGTAGATATGTCATGAGCGGATAACTGGTAAAAAATTATCGAAAGTAATATTACGTTTAGTACCAGAAACTGGCCCAATCAAACGTTTAACTATGTTTTGCGGATTGTTACTTTGTCGAAAAGGTCCTTCTGGTTGTGTGCCGACGTAAACTTCCTTGTTTAGACAGTAGTAAGTTTTGGCATTCACTAGCGCAAAAACGCCATACTTCGCTCGCTTATTCGGAAGGTATTGAAGAAATGACACACGTTCCCTGAACGATTCCAGTTTTTCGTCTATTGTAAGATGTCGACTTCCAATATGATTGTCTCTTGACTTTCTAATGCGGTTTGTTCTTCCTCAGAGTCAATATCAATGAACGATTTATCATCGTCAGAAATACTGCCAAACTCCGCCCATAAACGTTTTAACCTTTCCTGCTCTTGTTCGTAAGACGTAATTATTTTATCCAATATTACAAAAATTAGGCTATTTACATCAAGACGATATTGTACATCACATTGAAGTAATTTAAACTAATTTTAATATTTAATTAGCCAGTCCTTGTTTTTAATAACTAGTTCACATCTTTTGGGCATGGAATTTATTAATTTTTGCAGTTCCTCCATGGAAATACAGTGATGCCAAGCGTGGATTAGAGATTCGATTAATTTCGTTTTACTTGTGGGTTTGCTTTTGGAAATGATGTTTGATATTCTTTGCCACAAATTCTTGATGGGATTGAGGTCCGGGGATTGCGCTGGCCAGTCCATCGTATCAATTTCATTACTCTCCATCCAAGCTTTAACCAATTTTGCTCTATGGCAAGGAGCATTATCATCCTGAAAAATAAAATTTTCTTCTCCAAACAGGACTTTTCCACTACGCAACATCTTATTCTGTAGTACCTCAATGTATTTGGTAGCATTCATCATCTCAGAGACAACGTGTAGGCGACCAACTCCTCGAGCGGACATGCAACCCCATATCATAACGGAGGTTGGATGTTTAATCGTGGGAAGAACACATTTTGGAGAAAATTCTTTACCAGGAAATCTTCTGACGAAGGCATTTCCAGCATGATTATTAATATTGAAAGTGGATTCATCACTAACCAGTACACTCTGACACTGCTGCTGTCCAGATTCGATGTTCCTTGGCCCATTTCAAACGGTGCAATCTTTGCTTTTCTGAAAGCAGTAATTTCTTCCGTGTCTTACATCCTCTAAGTCCAAAACTAAGCAGTATTTTTCTCGCAGTGGAAGTGCACACGCTTACACCTGTAGATTCAGACCACAGCTTCGTCAATTGAGTGGAATTAAGGCTTCTGTCTGCCAGACTTGTTCTTCTTAACGCAGCGTCATCCCGAACAGAAGTTTTCATTGGTCGGCCACTACGCGGTCTGTCGTCGATTTTTCCTTGTTCAGCATACTTCTTAATGACTCTAATTACTGTAGATTGATAACAGTTTACTGCAGATGCTATTTCGCGACTAGATTTGTCGTTTTATGGTGAAAAATAATTTCAAAACGCTTTTTGTCCGATAATTTAGTTTGTTTGGTCTGGGATGACATTTTGACCTTTTTATCAAAAATCAAAGAGCGAATAAATGTGTTAGGGTAACTACAGTGTTTATATAGTCAAAATATGTGGCAAATTTGGCATTAAGATTCAATTTAATAGTTTAACGACTTAATAATCACCTCATAATTTTCTCGGATTATGGGAAATCCCTTCAATCAGACTATTTTAATCTTTTCTGTAGAATTTTGAGCTTGTAATTAAAAAAACATTAGGAAGTATACCGATAATGCTAATTACAAGCACAAATTTAAAATGAATTAGCAAAAATATACAAAAAAATTGTGTTAAACCTCAAAAACTATAAGACGCTTAGGTGGTGCAGGACTTTTTAACAATACTTCAAACGAAACCAATTGCGTATTACAAACACAGACTTACTTAAAATGTTCATATGAACGTTTTCAATAGAGTAGATAAAACCCAGACGTCAAGTTTTGAGGCATTTCAATTTCGCATCACAATGGCAGCGGACGTTAAATAGTTAGTTTTTTTAAATACAGTTTTTGTGGTGAAAACTCACATTATGCGGTAAGTTTATTGTTTTTGTCCCTATTCGTCTGATCATTTATTTTCGTCAGATTGTTTTATCTTTCTAGAGTTGACTGCACTTAAGGAGCCGCTCACGTTATCGCGTCATCAATTCTTTTGCTTGATAAGAAGTGATTCCGACCTTTTTGCGTTAGAACGCATGGCAGTTTGAGTTGAATGACCTCACCCACCACCCACTTTCGGATTATAGGTGAGCACGTAAATATTTGATTTCGATATTTCATGTTACAGTTTTATGGTTGATTAGGGATACATTTATGTAATTTATTTTTGATTTAATTCTCAGTTATTTTGATTATTAAGAAGTTACATATTTTTTTGAGGATATTAATATTTATGTAATTTATTTTATGACTAATTCCCAGTTATTTCAAACATTAAGAAATTGTGCATTATTTATTACGAGTATGTTATGTTTAATTTTTATTCAGTATTATTACTTACGAACCAAAAAGCTTTGGCGGTTAACATCAGTTATCATTTTTGAAATTTTAAGTAACAATTAATTTCCTTTTAATAAGCGATTATTCATAATCGCTTATTTTAGATTTAATCGAGGATCGCGATTTATTTAGATATTAGATTATTGATGTCAGTAAATGATCTTTTTCTTTTTATAAGAATGAATAAATATACTCGCGATCATAAAATCCGGGTCACCTTGAAAATTCCCAGTTTCTTGAATATTTTTGCCTCTGGTACAGTAATAACCTTTTTTTAGGCTAATGTATGTATTTTTTATGTCATCAATCTTTGTTTTGAAAGAAAAGAAAACGGTTTTTTATTGTTTTTATTGAAAAAGCAGAAAACAAACAAAACTGTTGATAAAACAGACATACGAAAAAAAATGGAAAATACAGAATGTGGTAAAACATCAGTTAAATTTCAATGACTAATATCGTGTATTGCCTCCCGTTTCTCTAATTACCTCTTGCAGACGACAGGGTATACACTCAATTTTTCTCCGGATTACATGATGTGGTGTGTTATTTCACTCAGTTCCTAACAGATCCTTAAGCTCCTGTGCGTTGTTAGGAGTAAGTGTATGGGTTTGAATTCCTTCTTTTTTTTTTAAATCGTCCCAGAGATGTTCGATGGGATTCAGGTCCAGAGACCTATCTGGCCAGGGTAACCTCGTAATTCCAACCTCGTCCAAGTATTGCATACTGATATTGTCCTGCATAAAAACGGCGTTTTCTCTAAGCCCTTCCATGGTGGGCATAACATGGGGCCAGAATCTCCGTAATGTACCTTCCTGCAGTTAACGACCCATTTTCGATTAAGGGTAATACTGTGTGGAAGTCCGATACACCTCTCCAAGCCATGACCGAGCCTCCATCAGATAGCATTCTTGGAGCAATGCAAGCTTGTGAAAATCGTTCACCGGTTCTCCTCCCAACTCTTACACGTCCATCGGATCGAGTTAGGGACGAAACGAAGTGGCGGTCCTGTAGCCATTACCCGAGAAGACAGTCCAGAAGAACGAAGTCTTCTCCTGACTGTTGCAACGCTAACATTGCGATTTCGTACTTCCTGTAGACGATTTTGATGCATAACCGCAGTTGAGGTCCGGTTTCGTAAAGCCTAAAACACAAGGAAACGGTCATGTCGTGCTGTCGAGAGGTCGTCTGGTTAGCAAACATGTCCCCTGAAAGAGTTAAAACACTCGTTGAACCGTAGAAAGGCTTACGATAACAGTTCTTGCGACTTGCCGTTGAGTGTGACCGTCTTCCACATGCGCAACAATTAGTGCCGTTTCAACAACAATCAAAGGCATTTTTGTCCAAAAATAAACAATAATAAACACTAATAATGGCACTAATAAACACTAATGGTGGCAATAATAAACGTTTGTTTGTTGCGCT
Source organism: Diabrotica undecimpunctata (assembly GCF_040954645.1). Classification (NCBI taxonomy): domain Eukaryota; kingdom Metazoa; phylum Arthropoda; class Insecta; order Coleoptera; family Chrysomelidae; genus Diabrotica; species Diabrotica undecimpunctata. The sequence goes on from NC_092807.1 coordinate 138,017,661, forward strand.
TGAACAGAAAGTCGAAGCACAAATGAGACATTTAAAACAAGCGGCAGTTACAGGTACCGTTCATTTTGGGAAGTATACACTTGTCCGCGAAATCGATACTATTGGAACTCTTTGTTACAAAGGAAACCGCTAAGCCGACAATAATTCTCAAAAACATGCATTAGTTTGTACTTGTGTTATTATTATTTACGCCAATAAATCTCTAGTTAAGATTTTTGCACTTTAGCTGTATTCAGTATTTCTTGTTTTTTTTTTAAGTCAAATTGTTATATATCTGTTATCTATTATTATATCGCTACAAAAATGGCACCCACCCGTGGGGCCTGATCTTCTTTTTGTCCGTTACAAACAAGCTGCTAGAATGCTGCTCGGATGGAAGCTACATGAAACAATTCCTAGATCGTTTGACCTGTCCATTGTCTAATTTGACAGAGCCAGATCAGTTGTTTTCTTCCAACCCAGCGTTTTCCTTCTAGTTTGTCCTGAATCATCAACCAGAGTAAGCGATATGTAGGTCCCCTCATATGAAGGAAGTATTGGACCTGTCGCATTTTGATGGTGTAGATTAATTAGAGCTTTTTATGCATGGTTTCTAGCACACATGCGGTGGATATCTGTGCTGTCCCTTTGGTTTTTTAGCATGCGATGGTAATACTACAGCTTAAACACTTCTAACCTATTTAGATTTTTGACTTTTATTGTCTAGGTTTCACATCCATAAAGCAAAGCGGGCCAGAAGTATCACTTTAGCACTCTTAAACGCTTGTTCAACGAGAAACTTCTATTGAATAATAAAGAATGCCAGTTAATAAAACTTTTGCGAGCTAATTCTATTCTGGTCGAAATTTCCTCGTCGCTCTCAACCTTGCAGTCGGTCCAGCTGCCCAGATATCTATGCCCCACAGAGCTTGCGAATTATTTATAGCCTTGGCACGTTATGGGCGAACTGCCGTGTCTGATAACATTTCTTCTGAGCGTAAAATTTCAGGGATCGGGAGTTCAAATTCCGGCCGAGAAAGTTCGATTTGGCCTTGATACAAGAACTCGGGGTACGTCAGTGTCAAATAAATGGTTGACAGATAACTTAAAACGGACTTTCCAATAGGGACTTTCGGACTTTTGACAGTTGGTAGCGGCCAGACTGTTGAAGCTACATCCGTCAAGTTGGTTGTCAGTTATTCAGTGTGTTTTATCTGAATGTAAAATTGTTTTATCTGATTGAGTACGCCGATAAAATGCTAAAGATGTGCCGAAAACATCGCCTCTGTCCGTGAGAGTTTGCAGGAGAATTCAAGGCAGTCGATTTCATAACGCTCACAAGAACTCAGCCTTTCAGAGACCACTACTTGACGAATTTTGTGCCGTGACAGGCTTGCACCCGTACAAAATTCAATTGACCAAAGAACTGAATGTAAATGACTACAGATAACGGCTTGTGTTCGTTGAATGTGCTTTAGAGCAGTTGAAAACTGACCCTTATTTTATAGAAAATTCATCTTCAGCGATGATGCCCATTTTTGGATGAATGGATACGTCAACAAACAGAATAGTAGAATTTGGGACGGTACCAATCTCGATGAGATCCAAGAACGTACATTGCATTCCGAATAAGTCACTGGTTGGTTTAGATTTTGGATTCTTCTTCTTCATGTGACTTGTCCGTTCCGAACGTTGGCAATCAACATGGCTATTCTGACTTTGTTTACGGCAGATCTGAATAGTTCAGCAGATGACAATCCGAACCATTGCCGCAAGTTTTGGAGCCACGAGTATCTTCTCCTCCCTGGACCCCTTCTGCTGTCTATTTTCCCTTGAACGATCAGTTGTAGTACTCTATATTTATTATGTCTCATAATGTGACCCAAGTATTCCAACTTTCTTTTATTTATACTTATTCCTACCTCTCTCTCTTTACCTATCCGGCGTAGTACCTCTTCGTTGGTCACGTGCTCAGTCCAGGATATACGTAATATACGTCGGTAAGCCCACATTTCGAAGGCCTCTACTTTTTTCATCAATGTTGCGGTCATTGTCCACGCCTCCATTCCATATAACAAAACCGGGAATACATAACATTTCAGAAGTCGAATTTTGAGAGGTAGGGTGAGGCTTTTAGAGGTGAAAATTTGCTTCATGCTAGTGAACGATGCTCTTGCCTTTTCTACTCTTATACGTATTTCCTTTGCTTGATCCCAATTTGAGTTAACTGTTGTTCCCAAGTAGATGTACGAATCCACATGTTCAATTCTTTCATTGTCTAATATCAGTTGCTGTGGTGGTTGTTGGGTTTTGCTTACTAACATCCGTTTGGTTTTTGTGATATTTAGTCTGAGTCCGTATTGTGCACTTGTTTTTTGTATCTTACTCATTAGGCAACTCAGTTCCTCCATGCTACTTGCTAGAATCACAGTGTCATCAGCATACCTTATGTTATTAATTATTTTCCATTTATCTTTATGTCTTCTGTGCTTTCCTCCAGCGCTGTCTTAAAGACTTCTTCTGAGTTTTGGATTTTGGATTAGCGGCGTAATCGCTCCATATTTATTTAAGTACGACGTTGGCCGAGCAATCACCATTAACGTCGGACGCTATAGGTCGATGATTGCCAAATTATTTTGGCTTGAATTGGATGATATGGACACCAATGACATGTGGTTTCAAAAGGAGGACGCTATGTGCCACACAGTTTACGCCACAGTGGCCATTCAACTGGCGACCGAGATCGTGCGATTTCACCCCTTTAGACTCTTTTTTATGGAGATTTTTTAACTTATAGGTTCTTGTGAATAAGCAACAAACCACGGACTTAAAATCTAACATAATCCATATTAATGCATCATGCCGTCTTATTTAAATTTAAAGATAGGAAACGTTTAAGAGATATAGAGGATATATATAACAGTTAAGGGAAAATTCAATAAATCAATTGCCTGCAGTACAAACGACACCCAGTGAAAAAAATAGGATCTATCCTTAATTAAGGACTTTCTCTAGGATTAGTATCTCAAAAAGGTAATTAAAATTTTAAGATCAACTGCACATCTGTTGCGGTAAATATTAGAAGTTTAGCGGTAATTAATCAGTCATTTAGCGACATCCAAATGGATACAATCGGCTGAAATTTTGGGAATTGTTTAGGCTTCTGAAGGCTTCTTCCACATTAGAAACAATTTATTCAGTTAGAATTAATTTCTTTCAATTCTTTCTAATGTTAGTCAAATTAAAAAAATATTTTTAACTTTTCCCAAATTGAAATGAATCTAAATCTGAGTCTAATCTAGATAAGTAAATGTACTTACTTATGAATCTCTTCTTGTTGTACTTGAAAATCCATAACATCTATAATTTGGAAAAACTTATTTTCAATGTCTTTACCAAACACACCTCCTGGTACTTTTCTAAGAAATTTTTTGAGAACACTTGCTATTGTGTATACACTAAAATTGTCCATATTAACCAGTCTTCCAGTCTGCAGAAAATGTATGAGTTTCTTCATGGCACCCTGGTTACCAGGAGCCCTGAAAACATCTTTTCTGTAAGGTGCTTCTTTGTTTAACTTTAGAATGAGTACCTAAAAAAATATCAAACTGTAGTTTTAGTATAGATTATCAGCAATAAATATTTTACCAATAAATTAACTAAAAAAATCTGCTTCTTATGCCATTATTTAACTTTATTTGAATTTTCATTAATAGATAGGTATTCTAAAATGCAATTTTTAAAATTAAACAACCTTGTATTTTGTGACACTGAATATTTCCCTAATGTGTCAAAAACCCCTTAACATCCATTATATACAACTTGTTTTAGATTATTTTGACTAATATGAGTAATTATTGCCACTACACTAATATTATGTGCCAATCTAGTTTTAATGTAACACTGTAATTACTTAATTATCTCTTAACACTTGGTATCCACATCCAAATTTTAAAGGTTAACAAATACAGCTACTTCTCCACATTTGACTTATCTTGTTTATAAGTTTTATTATTAAAAAAGAATATAATAAGAAACTAATAACAAAACGATCAAAGCTATATGAAAACAGGATGTCTGAAGCTGCCAACAAAAATAAATGCATGTGGCAAATTGTCAGTGAAATTAATGGTCAATTAAAAAGTGTAAATTCAATAAAAGTAGAGGGTAGTCCTCAAGAGATTGCTGATAAATACATGATCCACTTAAATACTATTTTAAATACCACTTTATCTCAATTACAATACACTGAATATAAAGACAACATTGCAAGTAACATAAATTCAGTGTTCGTCGCACCTGTGACAGAAACTGAAATTATGGATATAACTAAAAATTTAAAAAACAAAATGAGTTGTGGAATTGATGAAATACCCACTAAAATCCTTAAACTTTGTATAAAGGAGATAGTGAATCCTCTCACTACAATCATAAATAATTCACTAAAATCTGGTGTATTTCCTGAATGCCTGAAAACTGCCATAGTAACACCTGTTTACAAAAAGGGTGATCCTAAATTAATTAATAACTATAGACCCATTAGCCTTCTATGTTCCTTTTCAAAAATCTTAGAAATGACTATGTATACGCGGATAACAGAATTTTTAACAAAATGTCATATTATTAGTGCAAATCAGCATGGTTATCAACAGGGAAAATCAACTCAGACTGCGATTTTTCAATTTGTCTGGGATATTTTGAAATGTTCTCTTTTTGGACGCTAAAGACTGGTTTTCTATGAATAGGTTGGTTTTAAATCAAAATAAAACAGATCTTCTTTTGTTTAAGACAAATTATGCACATTCAGATATGCCAAACAGTATTATTGTAAATAATGACACTTTAAATATTAGCAGCAGTACCAAATTTTTAGGATTATATATTGACAGTTTTTTATGTTGGGATAAACATGTTGACCAGTTATGTATGTCTTTGAGTAAAGTGATTTACAGCTTTAGAGTTCTAAAAAAATACATGAATAGTAACTCATTAAAAACAGTGTATCATGCTAATTTTGAAGCAAAATTTAGATATGGTCTAATAAATTTTGGCTACAGTAGGGACATAAATAATGTATTTCTGGTTCAGAAAAAAATAATCAGAGTTATGTTTGACTTAAAAAGTAGGGAATCATGTAGAGGGCATTTTAGGAGTAATAATATTTTAACAGTTTACGCTGTATTTATTCAAGAATGCTTACTGTTTCTATATAAGAATAAAATACTCTTTAGGAACTTTGAGCCCAATAGTATAGTAAATACCAGGTTATATAATTATAAAATTCCAATACACAGGTTAAGTATAACAGAAAAAAACGCTCTTTATTGCTGCATCAAATTGTTTAATAAACTGCCTGAACCTATTAAAAGGGAGGAAAGATTAAGTTTGTATAAACATCAAATATTTAAATTACTGGTAGCTCTTGAGCCATATTCTGTGGAGGACTATTTGTATATGTAACGGTTAGGAATAAGTAAATAATATTTTCGTTTGTGACACTGTTTTTTTTTAATAATTTTATGTTCACGGAATGTATATTATTTTCTAAAAATAAAGATATTGTTATGTTATGTTATTACAATCCCGACAAACAAAGCTCTTACGTGTTACATAAGTAAACCAAAAAGGCTTATACAGTTTGTCAAATCCAGGAACAAGTTTGAAAATCTTACAATCGCCACACCCACCTGATGCCCACTAAAATTATCGGAAATATATCAATAGAAGTAAACAACTTGGGGAGGGGTGGAGGAAAAGCTTGGGGGTCAGGTAGGTACCACTTCATAGCAAAATGTGACCAGTTTGATCTTCGGACATGTAAGTCCCACTGTACAATGGTACACACAGGTTTCTTAGGGGCAGGGTTGAACATGTATGTGTGTGTGCAAAGTTTCTCCTTGTACAATAAAAAACAATATCATCTACAAATTGTATTGTTCATATGTTTAAAGTTTAAATTGGCATCCATTGTATACAATAAAAACAAAACTGGACTTAAAATACTACCTTGGGAGAGTTCAAGGTTTGTAGTTGTAGGTGTAGTGGTTACTTGATTTTATTTTTAAATGTATTTTTCTGTTTGTGAACAGCAAAGTTATAAAGTTCACTAATTGTTTATGAAATCCAGTTGAAATCAATTTATTTGTTAAAACATCTAGATCAATGTTATCAAATGCACTTGTAATATTGTTAAAATCTGCCATAGTCAACAGATTACTAGTAAATCCAGCTAAAGTATCTATTACAATTACTGTTTAAGCTTAAAATGTTGATCTAGATTTTCTGAAACCATATTGTGTGTCAGGCAGAATATATTCTTTCTCTAACCATTGCTCAAAATGATTTTTGATAAGCCCCTCGAAGGTTTTCAACACAGATGAAGCGAATGATATGGGCCTATAAAAGATTGGAATAGAATAGAATAGAAATGTAGTGTTTTTTTATTGAGATGATAATAAACCCCTTCCAATTTTCAGGGATTGTTATTGTTCTGTTGTTTGCCCTGTCCATATTGCATTATATACTATTACTAAAAGTTTTGGTACATTAGCAAAAAATTCATTCCACTCTTGCAGTGTTCATTTCTTTTTTGGTTCAATATATAATGAAGCTAAACGAATGGTTTTTTTATTAAGTAACAGCTTAAAAGCAATACATTTATGAGAAAAATTGACTTTAGTATTTAATATTATTGTTTTATAGTAAATGTTTGCTTTCATGAAAATGACTAATTACATCCATCATTAAAATAATAATAATAACAGTAGCCATATTTTTGTTTACAAAAATTATTAAAATTTTATGGTTATTATTACCTTCTCTTATACTTTTGTTTTCTATTTATTTTGTAATACTCGTTTAGTGTATTTAGGGTAAAAACATTTATTGGAAATATAAACCATAAAGGAAATTTAAAAAAAAACTAATGAATAAAAAGCAAATGCATGATGTAAATTTTAGAAAATACCAACCTTTCTGTATCATTTAAGATTAAAAAGACATTAATGGATTATGTAAAAGTCAACAAATTTTTTCTTGCTAATGACTCAATACTATTTGTATACCTACTACAGTTAAATAGCAAAACAGATCAAATCTTTCTTAGGTTTGTATTTAAAAACCCATTAAATTCATGACCTAAGATTTTGAAATATTTCCTACATTTGACAAATAATACATGTTTTAGATTATCTTAGATTTATATCCTCTTCTACTTTACTCTAAATGTTACATATAAAATTGTCTGTAATCAACAACAACACTATCATCAGCAAATAATCTGATCAGGTATTAATTTTAATAATGTATTGTATAATACAAAGAGAACTGGTTCTAAAACTGAAATGTAAGGCAAATCAATATTTATTGTAAATATCTCACTTGCAATTTCATTAATTTTATGACTTTGTGATCTATTTTCTAAACAACTTTATATAAATTAGTGAACAACTCCCTGTTGTTATAACTATGTGTAGGTAGATTCATTTCCAACAGTTGTTTATTTCTAAAGAGGAATAGAAGAAATTCCTCAGTTTCTGAGAGAAAAATATTTTATCAAGTTCATTGTTCCACCATAAAAAATTACCTCATAAAGCACCAATGATTCAAAAATTGAAAAATAAATTGTTTTTAAGTCATCTTGATTTAAATATTGTGATAATACTCTGAAAGTATAGAGTACTGAATTCAATCTTTTATTAAGTTGCTGTATGTCACTTTCCCATGTCAATGTTACATAAATTGTCATGCTTAAAAATATAGTTTTAGTGCCAATTTCAACATTTGTATCATCTAACAGAAAATTATTTGGACATTCTATGTTTGATCTGGTTGTTCTAAATATTAAACAATTCTTTTTTTTTTGGTTATTTATAATCAATATTTGATTGGAGCACCACCAGAAGCAAAATATAAATTGTGATTCAAGAGTACAGATTATGGATTAAGTATATAACAGTACCTCGATGAATATATGTGAACGAAAATAGAATACTTTACTAGTGTGGTCCTACCTACAGTAATAGAAGCTAGAACATGAATTACAGGGTTAGTTATATAATTGTAGTTTACTGCCAAGAAAATATTTGATAAATGTCAGGTATTTGATTCAAAAATAATTACAGCATTTGTTCATTTGAAAAGAAATTAAATATTTCAGGTTTATTACATATATTTGTTAAACACTTGGTTTTTACTACAAAGAATTTGTAAAACTTGAGTGTCAAAAATAATTAAAGAACAATAGAAAATGTGAAAAAAACATATTATTGAATTAAGTACTGGGCCTACTCCTGAAATTAAAATATGGATGAAAACTTAAGATAATATAGTGACATAACATAGTTGAGGAATAGATAAAGGTAATGTTTTACTGGAGGACTCTACCATAATAAATAATAACAGCACATCTGCTGTGACATCAACAAATTACCTTAAAAAATTTGTTTTGACTTATAATAAATAAACTAAAAATATCTTTAACACTTTAAATTGTGTAATTTTAAGTTTGTTTTGTATGTCAATGTTATTTATCTGATAATGAATATTTACTTTCTTTCGTATCAGTTTTTATAAGGCATGAATAATCATTTTCTACTATGAATTGCAATACTTACTGACTCATTTATGTTTACATGAGGAAACCAAATTACTAAAAGGAAAATATGATATTTTTCTGTAACATTTTCGTTCCAACCAGTATATAATAAAAACCAAATAAGAATTTTAAGGCTGATTCAGACCAACAGTTATGTCACAGTCAGAGACGGTACAGTCGCGATTGCTTCTGTAGTTTTCCAATGAGGTAAATCACATGCACAGGCACCATCCAGTGGCTCAGCCAGCAATCAAGACTGTGACTTGATCTTGACAGGACCAGACTGCCGGGTTGGTGTGAATAGGAGACAGTTAGTCAGCCACTTGTTTTCAGTTTTATCATATTTTCCTCACTTGGTTCATTTTCACAGGAAATATTAATATGTATATACAGTGTAACCTTAATATAACGACCCTCGTTAATTATATAATGATAATATATAACGAATTTTGGCAATTTATAACCTTTATATAAAGTATTGTATCAAATTATTCACACTAAATTAAACATTGTAACAACAGAGAACTGCATTAAACACTATCAAGAGCGAAGAGAGAAAAGACGAACAAAATTTATTTATCAAGTACTTAAATGGCACACCTAGAATAATGACAAAAAACTACCACAGTCTTCACCTGGAGTGTGGGTTTATTTTCAAAATGTAGGTCTAAGAACTAAGCTCAAATGTTTATTTATGAATGTATCATATTCTCATTACAGTATTATCACAATCAGTGAGACTTAGTTGACATGTAACTATGCCAATGAAGAGCTGCAGTTGTTTGACCTTAACATATATATAGAACTTATCGCTCCAGGGAAACAAGTTCATTCTCAAGAGGTGGTGGAGTCCTTATTGCAGTTCATAAGAGCTTTAGAAGTAGATCTTTAACAGTTAACCAGATAATTGAACAACTTTTTGTCTTGGTGACTGAAGGTGCAAATCAGTTTATTATAGGAACAGCTATTTTCCACCAAAGTCTACATTTGAGAAATATTCCATATTTTGTGAAACATTAGAACAAATAGCTGAAGTCTATCCATCTGCACACTACTATCCGGCTGCTGACTTCAATTTACCGAACTGTGAATGGTTTTCAAATGACATGTGTTCTACAACAATTCCTCTATTAGCTGCCACAGCATCTGAAGTTGAAGCCTTGCAGGTTGTGTCTGGTATGTGTCAATACCACAATTTGCTTCAGTTAAACACTATTGTGAATTTCACTAGTAATATTCTCGATTTGGTGCTGGTTGATGATGATGATGTAACTGTGTCCAGGTTAGATGAAACTCTTTTGAGGGAGGGTATGCACCAGCCACCCCTGGAATTTGAGGTAAAGATGACCAAAAGATGCCCCAATAATAGTGGTTTGGTTAGTGATAGGTTTCTATAGGGACTTTAAGTCGGCTGACTATGTGAAAATAACTGATTTTTTGTCACAGTTCTGTTGGGATAATTTATTTTTAGGAAAACCACTGAATCAAATTGTGAATACTTTTTATGATATAGTTTACGTAGCTAAAGAATTATTTATCCCCTAAAAAGGTATTCGAAACATAGATTCCCTTCTTGGTTCTCTCAAAAGTTGAAGGACCTGATAGTTGAGAAAAAGAAAGCTCACAAAAAATATCTTTTATCTAAATCTCTTCTGGATTATCACACTTTTTCTCAGCTGAGGGCCAATTGCAATTTGTTAAAAACTGAAGGCTACAGAAATCATATTTATTTAACAAAATTATCACTAGGAAATAATTTGAAGGGATTTTGGTCATTTGTGAATTAACAGAGAGGAAAGCCTTCCTTGCCCGCTGTGTTATGGGGTGGTGTTGAATCCAGCCACGGACTAGATATTGTAAAACTTTTTGCAGAATATTGTTCTACAGTATATTCCACTCAAATATGTGACATACCCAGTGATCCACCTTCACTTGACCTTCTAACTTGACTGGTTTTAACATAACCATATCTGATATTTATTTAAAATTATCAGAACTGGATGTGAATAAGAGTCCTGGTCCTGATGGATTGCCTTCCAGCTTTCTCAAGAATTGTTGTTTTATATTATCCAAACCTCTTTTGCACATTTTTAATATGTCCTTAAATAAAGGTGAATTTCCAGAATACTGGAAAAATAGTTTTTTAACATATATTTTTAAAGTGGGAGATAATTCATTGGTGAATAAGTACAGACCCATTAGTAAAATTAGTGTAATACCAAAGATATTTGAATGTTTTGTATGTTAAAGCTTCACTTCAAAAAAAGGTAGCAGACCAACAATTTGGATTTCAGAATAGCAGATCAACTGAATGTAATATACTAGTGTTTGTGAACTTCCTAAGAAAGGCCATGGAGAGGGACTGTAGAGTACATGCACTATACACTGATTTCTCCAAGGCCTTTGATTGGGTCAACCATAATATTTTAATAGTTAAACTTAAAAAAATGGTTTCAGATGGTGCGTATCAGGGATTTTGTTTCCAGTGAGATTAAGGTTCATTCAGGAGTACCAGGGTTCTGATTTGGGACCCCTGTTATTTAAAATATTCATAAATAATGATATACACCACTGCTTCCAGCACAGTTCACCTCTTCTTTTTGTGGACAATCTAAAGTTCTACACAATTATCAATAATATAGAAGATTGTGTTAATCTTCAACACGATGCTGCTTCCATCGGTGGAGGTCAGTTACAATTTCAGCAAACTGTGTGAGGTTTTGTATTGGTCAAGCAAAATAAGTTTTGTCCAATCTCGAATTTTCTTCCACCAAGAACACTGATTCCTTCTATGATATCATATCTCTTGTGTCAATATACATAATATAAATCAAAGTAAACTAAAGTCCCCAATAGCAATTATTTTCCTTTCATAAAAAGTATTTGACACTGATACCACCATATATTTCTTGATTAACTGCATAGCTAATAAGTATGGACCATAAATTCATACAAAGTTGGTTAGACAATTGATCACAAAGTAATAATATTAATGAATTTAATTATGAGTGAGCCATATACAACAAATATTGGTTTGTCTCAAGTTTCAGTTTTAGGATCAGTTTTCTTTGTATTAAGTATACAATGAATTATTACAATTAATGCCTGATGGTATTATATTATTAGCTGATGATAGTGTTGTTGTGGATTATAGACAGTAATATACCAGAGTAATGTGGAAGTGGATATCAATCTAAGGTGATCTAACATGTATACTTATAAGCCATTTTGGTTTACTTTTGTAACATATGTAAGAGATTTATTTATCAGGATTGTAATAAAACTCATAAACAATGTTAGTCAAATGTGAAGAAGTAGTTGTATCTGTCAAACTTTAAAATTTGGATGTGGATACCAAGTGTTCCAAAGTGGGTACAAAAAATTCACAGGAAGCTTAGTACTGGTATAATTCTCAGTAGGTATGTTCTTTTTTTTTGTAAGCAGCATTGAATTTATAATTCTTCTGTCAATTTTATCAAAATTTGATATCAAGAGATCATATTAGTTGAAACTAAAACAAGTTGTAAATAATGTATTAAATATTACCATAAATCATGGTACTTTTCTCTGTATTCATATTCACACTGGCTATGAAGGCATATATTTTAGAAATTACAGAAAATGTAAATAATTATGTACTTATGTAGATTATTAAAATAGAACATAGAAGAAAAAATGAAAATGTTTGTTAATCTTGTGGTAGATATCAACATGTGCTTAGCTCTACTTTTCATCTTTATATGTAATTTTTTTTATATTACGGTCATACACAATAAAAAATTATTTTTACAATTAAGTATTGTTATTGACAATGGCCAAAAGGTTGAATAAAGGTTTTAATAAGATATAAAGCAGTTAACACCAAAAATAGCCATTATGGGGAAATAATACCTTCTTAGAAAATAATGCCTATCCATTAAATATGTTAGGTTCTAACATGGATAATCTGACTTTATTAAATTCTACTGTATAAGTACTGCAATTAGTACTTTATTTCCATTAAAATAAACAAAAATTAGAAAATGTTTAAGAAAATACCTTTTTAATTAAGGAAGAAAATATAAGAAAAGTAAAAATGAAATTTAAAATGTGGCATATGTCTACATAATAGTGTTAATTACTCATATGATTCATCAATGAAAGCACTTAAGACTCTTACTGGAATCCTATCTTATGTTGAAGTAGAAATTACACCAACTTCAGTGCAAAAATAGGTTAAAAAAACTTAAATATAGAAATTGTTATTTCATAGTATCTGCTTAAATCTCCTGAATGAAAAAAAAAATAGGAACAGTACACATGTACAGATAAATTTTAGGAATTGTTACACAACAAAATTACTAGGTCAAAAATATAGAATTAAAATTTACTTATAGCATATTTTTCCTTAATGATATGTAAATCACTTCATTTGAAAAATAAATTCGTATCTTAATTAGTTTCAGTCAAAAAAACAACCTAAAATTACTACAATTCTTGAAACATAAAAATAGGTCAGTGCATAGCAGAGGAGTTCACAAGGTAATTTAAATGTTAAAGGGTGATATTTATATAGAAACACAGATATCTATTACATATAATACACTAGCATCGTCAAAAACTTACCAAAAGTGGTCCCGGAATATCGTTTTTACAGACTTCTTCTAGAGAAACACCAAATTTCACTTTTTCGAGTCTTCTTGGGAAATGTCCAGTAGGGTGACCACAAGATGTGACAACGTTACCGAAAGTGGCAGCTCGCCGATGCATTCTAGCTGCCCAATTGCTCATTTCAAGAAAAAAGGGACTTTTAGCAGTGCTAGTATGATCACTGGAGCATAACCTAAACTTTCTGACATTTAAACCGATTATAAAGCAAACAAAAAAACACATACACAATAAAATCACATAACACACACTTTATATGTACTAAAATACAATTTAACGAAGTCCGAATTGGTCATTTTTATAACATTTTTAAAAACCAACCACACCTTAATATCGCCCCTTTATTTTAGTACAAATTGTTTACATGCCACCGATTGTAAACAGACAGGAAACAGTTACCACTGTTGCCAACGAAATGATACTCCCGCACAAAGCACAAATGCTTCATGTGTCAGGTATGGCATGCGGATTTACCAATGCACAATCCACATCCACGACGCATTCAAAATATTCTGACACAAAATACGTAGTCGGTTCACTATTCCCAGTCCAAACTAGTGAATTTAGTAATTATTTTTTTTTGCGAAGTTAGTAACTTTTTGACAGACTAGAAGTGGCTGGTAATTACTATACAACCAAGCACACGTGGTCATAGCCAATATTATAAACTCCATTCGCTTAACTCGGGCATATTTTGACAGATTCATTGTCGGAAACCTACAACACAACAATTCCTACTTCTCAGTATTAATAGCTAAAGTATCCTACCATTGCATACTACTTTGTTTAAAAAAAGAAGAATTATTCTAAATAGTGGAAGTGTATACTAAACACATCAAATGTTAGGAAGTATATATTTTAAAAAATATATTTTAGTTGTTATAATTTAACATAAATATTTATTATATGGTGCAGATAAATAAATATTTATTGTCAGTAATTCGCAAAGTTCTATTTTATTTACTATTTAGTTTGTTTACTATTAATATTGGCTATGAGTACGGGTGCTTGGTTGTATAGTAATTTCCAGCCACTTTTAGTCTGTCAAAAAGTAACTAACTTCGCAAAAAAATAATTACTAAATTCACTAGACAGTTCGGACTGGGAATAGCGAACCGAGTTTAGTAAACAAACGTAAATAAAATAGAACTTTATTAATTACCGACTAACTGGATAAACTTTAAATTCTGGATTAAACTTGATTAAACTTTTTTATAATATATATATATATATATATATATATATATATATATATATATATATATATATATATATATATATATATATATATATATATATATATATATATATATATATATATATATATAATATATATATATATATATATATATATATATATATATATATATATATATATATATATATATATATATATATATATATATATAATGAACCAGAAGTATTTGCTGACAACGTAAGGAAGTAAACGTTAAATAGTGGGTTTGCAGCAATAAAAATGAAATGTGTACTCTTTTAAATTTTTATTCCAAGCTTTCGGACATTGGTTATGTCCTTCATCAGGGAGCTACAAATGTGATTAAGAAATTGTTGGTGTTGGTATAATTAATTAAAAATTATTTCTACTTACAAACTTAACGAGGTTGTATCAACAAAGATCTATTATAATATTGATAAAATTTATCATGGTCTCTCATCTATTTTAATATATAAAAACTATTTTTATGTTTAAAATTTTAAAAAAATTATTACTGTAAATACAAAAACACTTAATTATTCTAAATAAATACGTGACATTATTTTGACAAAATTCTTTTAAATGTCAATTGATAAATTGTTGTTTGTGTTATTATTACATTTATCTAGTAGTAACAAATAGGAGAACATTTCATTTAGATGGCCAATATCCGTTTTATGATTCATTGTATTATTATTTTTGCAAATGTAGGCCATTTCAAGAAAAAGTCTTTTGGTGATGTTACTTTCCTGTTCTACTACTTTGATGTTATTATAATCTATCTGATGCCCATTTTTAAATACAATATATATATATATATATATATATATATATATATATATATATATATATATATATATATTATAGAAATTTACTTTCTTCGTAAATGGGATAAATTTCTAAGCGAATTTGATTTTTACGCTATCATTTGTCAGTCGTTAATTTCCTTTTGCGACTTTTTCTCTTAAATGTGAGGGTTTTATGGGTTAAAGCCCATCTTTATATTTCCGCACACTTTTTCCTGAGACTTTCAGACATTTGGATGTTAACTGAAATGTTTTTGTTATTAAGAACATTTGTAACATTTGCATAATTCGATAAATACATTTTTATGATCAACTTATCTTAACAGGGTTTTCATTCAGCAAATAATTTAAAAAAACATGTTCGACATTTTGAATAAACCTTTGTGCAGTTTTATTACCTTGTAATTAACAGCAATCTTACTCATCTAAAATATTAGCTTTTAAAGAACATTTTATCATATTTATTTAAGAAAAACTTACTAACGCTTTAGCCGATGGAACAAATGGAAAACTTTGACTATCAATAATGATAAAATTCAAAATAGAATTAACTAATTAACTAAATAGAACTAACAAACCTCAAATACATATTATATTTTAAATATACAGGAATATTTTTATGGGTTTAGTATACACTTCCACTATTTAGAATAATTCTTCTTTTTTCAAAGGAAGAAGTCTGCAATAGTAGTATTGTAATATTATTATTAATCTAATTTATTGTTTTTATTTATTATTAAAGGTTCTATTTATGACACTTACAAATTTATTAAAGTCTTATTTGTACAATATAACTAACTTATTTCACACTAATAATTATATAATTTATCTACATTTATTATAATACGTGCGTTACATTTTAAAAAATCGAAGCGATGTTCGAAAACTAACTGTTCTGTTTACAACAAAATTCCTCTTAAAATTATAAAATTCCGTTAGTTCCGGAATTGCCGTGATTCCACATCAAAGAGCCCAGAAGGTCGCTCATACTGGTTTTATTCGGCCTGCTTCTGGAAATTTCAAATCGCGGGTGACTCATCAGAATTCAGGTAAACAGGTTTTTCAACTGAGCGCCGAAATAACTAGAATAGAAAAGATATTTGTAATAAATATGTTTACAGTTTTGAATCATATGACACGTCATTATCTATCGTAACAGTATATTTGAGCTATTAATACTGAGAAGTAGAAATTTTTGTGTGTGTGTGTGTGTGTGTGTGTGTGTGTGTGTGTGTGTGTGTGTGTGTGTGTGTGTGTGTGTGATCTAGAATCTAAAGTAGACTTTACACTACATGATTTTATCATATGACAATATCATATGAGATTTGTTATGATTCCTGGTTTCTATGATGTTTTAAAAATCGTGTTTACACACTGCATGATAAGTTATGACTTATGATATGAGTGACAATGAGTGAAGTTTTATTGATTTTTCTTTCTTTGTTTATGGTCATAGAGATATTAGACACAGTATATGTATCAACTATTAGATTTTTAAACTATTATGGTGGAAAATAAATCTTTGATTGCATTGGTTTCCCGACTTTTAATAATAATACGCCGGCAATAACTGCGTACAGCGTACAGCAGTAAGAAGGAAAAGATCAGACGCATTTGGGCTTGCAGGTGGCTCTTACGAAGAAATCGTGGACAGGGTATATCAAATTTAGTGTTGATATTATACCAAATTAAAAATAATTAATAAAGAAACTAAACTAAAATTATGACTAAGAAGACTATAAAACACTAAACTAAGAATAAAATAAACTAAATAATTAATAAAAGAAAAATACGACACAATAGCACACATCAGATAATAGGTTCAATATCAATGCAACAAACAATAAATAAATAAAGAATGTCTCTCGGCAAGGGAATGTTGCTGAACTGACATAAGAATAAGGCGCGATATTTAAATATGTTGGTGTTACCCGTATTATTACCGAAAATCATATGATTTTATTATGCGGAATAGGTAGGTACACTATTCTCCTGTGACAAGCTATGACGAGCCGCATGACAGTGCTTATGACAAAATCATATGACAAATCACACAGTATAAACATCTTCGAGTTAGAATCTATGGAGAAGCTATGAGCATATTACATCGAGTTAGAATCTATAGAGAGGGCATCACGTGACTAAAAACGACCTCACTTCGGCCATATTGTGTTGCCACTTTTGACAGATCGTATATGTTTATTTACGTTGGTTGTTTTTCGAATATTTTTAGTTTTATAATACTTTTATAGAAACTGTAATAGTATATTGTGATAGTGCATAATAATGGTTTCTTGTTCTCAACGTAGTTGCAGTAGCAGAAGCGGTATTAATAAAAAATCTTCAGGAATATCGTTCCACAGGTTAGTATACAAACATGTAAACAAAGGAATGGCCCGTACTTCAGAGAATAAATTAATAGTATTTGACTGTATTAATTTATCTTTATGTATAATATATCGTGTTTTTAGTGTTTACCGAGGGATAAATAAATCATAGTTTATTAAAAATGTATTGCACTTTTTTAGATTATGATTAAATCTTCTGAATAACTAGTCATATTTTTATAGTAGTTTTAATATTATTGAGTCCGGCCATGATCCCACCGCCATATTGGTTTCACAGTTAGCCACGCCTACCTACGCCGTTTTTAGTACATACGTTAATATGCTCATAGCTTCTCCATAGATTCTAACTCGATGGCATATTAACATGTGTATTAAAAACGGCGTAGGTAGGCGTGGCTAACGATGATACCAATATGGCGGTGGGATCATGGCCGGACACAATAATATTAAAACTACTATAATATGACTAGTTATTCAGAAGATTTAATCATAATCTAAAAAAGTGCAATACATTTTTAATAAACTATGATTTATTTATCCCGCGGTAAACATTAAAAACATGATATATTATACATAAAGATAAATTAATACAGTCAAATACTAATAATTTATTCTCTGACAAACGGGCCATTACTTTGTTTACATATTTGTATACTAACCTGTAGACTTTATTCCTGAAGATTTTTTATTAACATTGCTTCTGCTACTGCAACTACGTTGAGAACAAGAAACCATTAATATGCACTATCACAATATATTATTACAGTTTCTATAAAAGTATTATAAAACTAAAAATATTCGAAAAACGTTAAACGTAAACAAACATATATACGATCTGTCAAAAGTGTCAAAACAATCTTAACAATATGGCCGAAGTGAGGTCGTTTTTAGTCAAGTGATGCCCTCTCCATAGATTGTAACTCGATGATAAACATGTAAATTTCACTTATGACCAAATCATTTGACAAATCACATCATAAATAATGTAGTTTAAAGTCGACTTTAGTCAGACTGATCGACCGACCACGACCAATGTCGACCAACCGTCCAACGACGATCAACCGATCAACCAAGTTTTGTATTTTTATTTTTAAACTCACGTTTAAACTCTCCCTTCCACATCACTCGATCTAACTCGATGATAATCGGAAACCTGGCAACACAAAAATTTCTATTTCACACCGCTCAAATAAACTTACAGATTTCTTCCATTGAAAAAAAAATATTTTAGTTCTGATTCCAGATGTATTTGGCGCTAGAAACTTTCTCCCTACGTTTTCTATAACACTTACCTTACTAGGGAGTATGTACTCTGTGCTCTGTGTCACTTGTGTCAGAACTGTCAGACAGAGTCAGTCAACAATTGTGAATTTGGAAAAAGTACTCAATTTATAAATTTTTGTAGTTAAAAGTTAAAAAAATCAACAACTTCAAAATGGTATTAATTCGCCCAGAAGAAAATCAGATCTCTAGTGAAGCAGAAGGACAAGTCGCGGCAGTCAGAGTAAAAGCTCCAAAAAGGATTTTACATTTTTCAGATGGAATCTTAGAGGAATACAGCACAGATGAAGAAGATAACACTGATAGCATAAAAAATCAACCTCTTGTTGATCCCGTGAGTATTGTTTTAAAGAATATAGATATGAAATAATAACATGACATCTATACAGCAATATGAGCGATATAGGGAGAGAATTCCAAAACATGGAAAAATCTTCATTGGTGGACCATGTAGAAAAAGAACAGAGGAACTGCTTCACATGGGCAGGAACAAACTGAGAACAGTAACAGGAATGTTGACCGGGCATGCACCAGTAAGAGAATTCCTGAATAAAGTAATTACTATTTAAATGGGAATAAGGAAATTAAAACGTCAATAAACTTACTTTAACCTTATTCCCATTTAAATAGTAATTACTTTAAAAATGCTACAAGAAAATAGCTTCAGAACACTATTCCTGAATAAAATAGGCATTTACAATGGAGACCTTAACTGCAGACTCTGTGATGAACTAGAAACTGTAAAACATGTATTATGATACTGCGCTGGACTGTAAAAGACAAAAACCAAGATTAGACCCTGGTATATTTAGAACACACCAAGGAGAAGACTTCTACAAACTTCTACAGGGTAAAAAAATTCTAGACTGGGTGTAGGAAACAACAATAAACAGCAAACACAATAAACTTTAGCTTCAGTGATAATGGAGATCTTTTTGATCAGATGGGCACAGGGAGAAAAAAAACTACATAAGAGAGTTGTCTCATTTTATATTATTCTACATATATTATTGTATATATCTACTGCCTCATACAAGATATGAAATTTTCATTTTAGCCTAGTGTGTTTTTTTAATTGTGATGTGTGTTCTTTTATTTTATGTGTTTTCAATTATTTAGCAATTGTAACACATTTTTCTTTTGTTAACAGTCTACTTTGACGTGGGGACCTTGGTTTTGGTATAAGGCTTGGTCTGCAGGAAATACAACTTTAGGCGCCATGGATACAGCAGGAGAATTTCTTGCTTCACTTTTTGGCATTACCACCCCAAGGTATGTAACATAACTTTTGAATGCATTTATGTTTAACATTGTGCATGCTACACATGCTTCCATTTCAATGAAAGAAGTGTTTATTTGGAGTTCTGTTAGTTTTATAAGGATTGTGTTAGTATTAACATAGTAAAAGAGAATATTTAACTTCCACAGAATTAGAGGCCCTAGTATTTGACATAGGTAACAACTTGGATACAGATGCCAATGTTATAGAAAATGAAGTAGATTTAGACTTGTTTGAAGATGAGATGCTTCTTGAGGAAATTTTAGAATCTTATGGTTCAGCTGAAAATTGGGAACAGAAGTTATTGGGGTAGAGATAGGGCAAGCAAAATAAATGAAACTGTTGCAAACGGCTCTCAAGGTTTATTTGGAGAACTGGGTCATGGATAAGTGAATAAAACAATGGGATTGGATTGGGGCAACTACAAAAATAAAATAAAAGGGTTACAAACTTTTTTGAAATAAATAAACAAAATAGTTTAGAAAAAAATTACACATTTATTGTTGTCTCATCACAAACAGTTAATATAGATAATAACAATAAAATACAAAATATCAAAAACAGACTTACTATGTCCTATCCGTTTACAAACTCTAGAAGTTGGAGGTACTACAAAACTTACAATTGTTACTGGGCGATAATTTGTAGCAGAAATAAATTATTACAAATAAAAAATTATCTTTAAGTGAAACTATGTCATATAGTCTCAAATATGATTAGATATTTACCAGATGTCAAAAATAGTGCTAGCTGTTATATGTCAATACTAAATCTTAAAACTGAGAACAAATAAAATGACAGCTAAGCCATACCCTAAGATTTACAATTTTAATTATAAAAATTTCTTAAATTTTAATGAAAGCAATTATTATTAGAAAAAAATGTCTATTTTTACAAAAGTTCAAACAAAAAGAGTTACCTGAGTTTCACTAAAATTTCTGGGGTTGGAAACTAGACTTACACTCTCTGCCACACGAACAAATTCATCTCCAAACTGCTAAAGATGTTCTGAAACGGCCTCTTAGTACAAAAAAATGAGGTTGAGGATGCAAACTTTGGAAACTCGTTTCCTTAAAAACTGAACAATGGAACATGTGGATATCTTTAAGGATAAAATTTGTTGGAAAAACGTCGTTTTACAAATATCTCAGATGAGATACGGCATACAAATAAAAAACAGTGATTACTCTTATCGGAACTGACACATTACATTGAGTATAAATCACTTTTTCTAACAAATTTTTGCCTGCTTCTTCAAACTACACACCGACGTCTGTTCTCAATTACCAACTATTCAAACCTCCACTTAAACTTCACATGAACTTTACACTCCTACACATTTTCCATGAAAAAGGACAAAACAACGGAAAAACTTTACAAATTTGACGCAAAATTTGGACCAACACTGAAGCCAACTAACCCCAACAGCGACCTCAACGAGAGTGATGTAATTATCTTTAAAATTCATTCGCCCAACTTGGTATAAACAAAATACTTAAACGGGAACGCAAAATATCCTAAAGCGGCTTTCGATCAAAGAATACCGAGGAAATACCCATCTGTGATATATGTATAAACAAACTTTAAAATGGTTTATTATCGATCTCGGCGACGCAAAAAGAATTGAAATACTTTTTCGGTGTTTTAACTTGTACAAAAGGAAACAGAAATACACTGAAATTATTCTTCGGTGTTTTAATACATATACGAGGGGATTTAAATATATACCAAGGAATTTACAAATGCTACAACTGTTACAGAAGATGTTGACTTTTGTGGAAACCATGAGAGGATAATTAATTGAGATTTAAAAGTTTTCCGTCTATCTACTTCTGTAAGATGTGCCCAGGATGTTCGGCTTTATACCCCAGCAATTGTTTTCAAAAATACCATACATTTCAAAACAGTAACTGAAAAAGAGATTGATACTTTTTATAAAGAATATATACACTAGTCTGTAATAAAGTTCAACTTAAATTTAACTGAAGTTTGCGTTTAAAATATACTAATAAAGTTTAACAATAAATTGAATTGTATAGATGCAAAATTCACATTCTCCACGTTTCTCAACTTTCGGAAAAATGAGAAAAACTGTTTACTATTGAAGGCCATGGTATAATGCTTCGATTTTTTTTTGTGTAACAACTTTGTTGTAATAGAAACTGTTTGCCTAAACTTTATGGGTGTATTTACTGAAGATTGTTGTGTAAATTTAATTTAAAATTCAGACAATGTGAGTTTTGTACCAAAATGTGGTTAACTGTGAGTTTTGCACCAAAATCTATATTAATAATGTTAGTTATGATGCAAAATATTTGAACTTTGCTTTATTTATATTTTAACCTTAAATAAAAAACTAGAACCAGGAAAAATAAGGTGATTTATATTGTTATGAATTTTGTGGGTTATAAATATAAAAACATTAAATAAATTATTTTATTTCAATTTTAATAAATCATTAAATTTATTTTATAGTGCTACGATGTTTTACTCTTTAAAACTAATTGTTATTTGTTTTACACTTGCTTTGATTGTTTTAGATACATTGTTTAGAATGACGTATTTTTCAAAATTAACGATGTTGACTTCTTCGATGTGTTCACAAACTGACTCGGGTTCTGCATTGTCATCAGCCCCATCGATAACATTTTTGTAGAAGAGTTTATCCTCATTTTCTGTCTACTGGTCCCTGTAATGCTTTTTCAACAAGTTGTTGACGTCAACTTTCTTCACTGGTTTTGTCGAGTTTGACAAAGAAATTAAGTTTGGGTTCATGTTCAAAAGCAGTTTTCCTGGCTTGGTTAAGGACTTTGCCACACCCATGTCTGATTTGTACGTGTACTGACCTGTAACATTTTTTTATTTAGTTCTTGTCAGAATATTCCTTTTGCATGTCCCCAGTTGAGGAAGAAATTGTGCCGGTTTTTTCATGAATACATCCTTTTCTTTCTTGCAGTCAAAGACGTCACAGTCTTGGCCAACCTTTACTACTTTCGAATGTTCGGCTGGAATATCAATGTACTCTGATGCTTTTTAAATCACTTATTTTTTTCTCAAAAACTTTTCTGAGACTCCAAATACTCTATCTGATGGAAGATATCTATGACATGTCATGGAAAAAAGAACCGTTTTTACATTTTTTTGTGCATGTTTACAAAGCCAGAAACAAGCCATGGCCACAACTATTGAAGTTTTGTTCTGGTCCCCACATCCAACACTCACTAATCGCGCAATAGTAATAGGGCTTTCCATTTCTGTTGTTGTAAGTGTATCAAAAACAAACAAAGCAATTTCATTAGATCCTTTATTAAACTTGTCTTCTGTCCAAATGTAGGATGTCACATTATCTGGAGTCAGTTTACTTTTAGAATTCCCTTTAACCACATTACCACAGAGGTAGATTTGCCCACTATTAATCTGGCAATTTGGGCAAGGGTAGGTTTTTTTGACAATCAAAACTGAAAATCAAAATTTTTGGGTCAGTGCATTTTAGTGATTCAAAAAAGCCTTAGCGCGTAACTTATGAACACGTTTTTCAGTCATGAGCTCTTGTTTTTCGTTATCTTTCTGTGCGTGTTTTAATTGTTCATCTGATAAACAAGTAGAGAAAACGTCTCCCATGGGGAACCGAAGACATGATTGTACTTAGTATTGAAAATTGACCTAAAGTACCAGTGTGCTACTTTCAAATCACTCTGATCTTGTGTGAGTAAACTGATATAAATTTTCCACATTTTTCTTATATTCAATTCAACAGAAAGATATTTTTTACCCGTGTGTTTGACACAGTAATGAGGCTCTGAACATTTGAATCTATTTATAAAATTCATTACATGCGTTTTCTTACGAAAACTTTTAGTAGAAACCCTGTTATCTGCTCTGTTTACTTTACTAAGCTGACCATTTTCTCTGAAACGCTTCAAAATACCATTTACCCGAAATCGTGAAACATGGAGTACACCTATAAACGTGTTAAGTCTTCTTTACACTACGATTTATCATGTGATTTGTCATATGATTTTGTCATGAAGTGAAATTTACATGTTTACACTGTGTGATTTGTCATATGATTTTGTCATAAGCACTGTCATGCGGCTCGTCATAGCTTATCAGAGGAGAATAGGACGGTACCTATTCCGCATGATAAAATCATTTGATTTTCGGTAATAATACGGGTAACACCAACATATTTAAATATCGCGCCTTATTCTTATGTCAATTCAGCAGCATTCCCTTACCGAGAGACAATATTCTTTATTTATTTATTTATTTTTTGTTTGTTGCGTTGATATTGAACCTATTATCTAATGTGTGCTATTGTGTCGTAATTTTCTTTTATTATTTATTTAGTTTATTTTATTTTTAGTTTAGTGTTTTATAGTCTTCTTGGTCATAATTTTAGTTTAGTTTCTTTATTAATTATTTTTAATTTGGTATAATATCAACACTAAATTTGATATACCCTGTCCACGATTTCTTCGTAAGAGCCACCTGCGAGCCCAAAAGCGTCTGATCTTTTTCTTCTTACTGCTGTACGCTGTACGCAGTTGTTGCCGGCGTATTATTATTAAAAGTCGGGAAGCCAATAGTGATCACTAGTGACAGGGATATAAGAACAGAGACCACAAGGCAAGCATCAAAAGCGGCAAGAGTATCTGACTGAGTATCTGAGTAAACAAATATCTGACCACGGAAAGCAAAATGAAAGTATACAAGACAACAGTAAGACCAATCCTAACATATGCAGCGGACTCAAGGACCGATACAGGAAAGACGAAACAACAAATCAACAATATCGAAATGAAAGTATTAAGATCAATAGCGGGCATATAATTAAGAGACAGACAAACCAACAGAAGTATACACGAAAAATGCAAAATTCAAAATATTAACAGGTGGATAAAAACAAGAAAAAAAACTGGAACGAACATGTAAACCGAATGGGAGCAGATAGATTAGCGAACATCTGTAAAAACAACAAGCCGTGTAGCAGAAGACCCTTTGGAAGGCCGCCAAAAAGGTGGAAAGATAATGTACAGCCAACAACGACTGAAACAGAATAAGAGGCAGACAAACAGGAGTAATCCTAGTCGCACGAAGAAGAAGGGAAGCCAATGCAATTAAAGATTTATTTTCCATTATAATAGTTTAAAAATGTAATAGTTGATACCTATACTGTGTCTAATATCTCAATGACCATAAACTAAAAGAAAAATCAATAAAACCTCACTCATTGTCACTCATATCATGTCATAACTTATCATGCAGTGTAAACACGATTTTTTAAAACATCATAGAAACGATTAATCATATCAACAAATCTCATATGATATTGTCATATGATAAAATCATGTAGTTTATAGTCTACTTTGGGCATACAGGCATCATGGATTTATCTTTCTAGTCTATAAAATAGTTGGTCCTCATAGGTTGTCTTTTGTACCGTCCAGAAGTTAGTCTTCTTCTTTTAATTTTTACTGATGAGGAAAACTTCAGAATAAAATTATCTTGGTAAACCTTATCTTTTTGAGAGTAGAAGTTTTGATGGAAACGTCTAATGTCTTGGAAAGGAACGGTAGCGCATTGAAATTGTCTTCAATCATGGTTACAAGAACGAAAATCCAGCATACCTTTCGCAGAGTACCTACACAAGAAAAGTATTATTAGCTTTTTATTCTTCCACAGCTAATGAGCTAATAAAATTTTTCTTTGTTCTAGATGTAGTAACAAAGACTTAAAAACAAATTTGGTAGGACTAACTTACTAATATTTTAGACTGCTAAATTATATTTGTTTTGTTTCCACTTCTCGGTACTTATTTTCTTTTTCCTTGTTTGACCAGTCAAGGGCTCTACTAGTTTATCCATTATGCACCAATAAGTTAGTTTATTAATGATTTATAAAAGTCGTATTATTTAAATCACAATCATAAAAGCGTCAATCAACATTAACAAACACATGTAAATGCAACAAGTAAGGTGAGGTTAAAAAAACCGTTGACAAAACTTCACCAGTGTGGTAGCAAAGAATATAGACGCTTATTAAAGCGTCTATATTCTTTGGTGGTAGTGTGGACGACAATCCCGTGATGCGCCCTACGCACTCTGATTGGTCGATTTGGAGAATTTTAATTTTGCTGCAAATCATGTGTTGGATAATGTGACCTAAGTTTTCCGAACTTCATTTTCAGTATGGTTTTTCGATATTAAAATGTGAATTTTAGTTCAAAATATTATCAGGGTTCGATTCGCCTTTAAAAGACGAATTCATTGATAGACATAACTGAAAATATGATATGAAAATTTGGAGAATGGGAATTTTGCATCTACACAGTTCAATTGTAATATAAAAATATGAATTCTATATTAACCAAATGAGAGTTTAATTAACACATCATTCAGTTTTAAATTCAACTGTATCTTGTTTAACATGTTTTGTTCTGTTCTACCAAATACAAATACTTTAGACTTATAAATAGAATAGAATAAATAGAAATAGAATAGAAAGAAAACAAAATAGTTATTTTACATAACGTTGTTAGAAATATTAGATTGATTAAACAGCCACAACGACCTCTGTGCACTTTCATGTGTCAAACAGTGACATGTAGTTCAGTAGGCATGTAATACATGCCAACGACTTGTATGTCACTTTACTTGTAAAGGGTTAAAAAACCTTGTTCTCAAAGTGTTTTGGTTGAAAAATACATTTTTTTAAACTTTCTCACAAACCTTAATTTTTTCCTGAGTTCTGTTTTTGTTTATTTACCTAGGTACTATTTCGAACTTGAAGAGTACAAAAGACGGGAAGACCAGAAGAGGAGACAGCATGATAAAGAAGCTGGTTGGTCACAGCCATCCGGTTCAAGTGTTTCTGTCCCCTTGAAAGATATGGGTGGAGCTAACAAACCAATTGATGTTTAAATCAAGTGCTTGAAAATTGGGAGCTCGTAACATGTACCTCAAAAAATATCTATTTACTCAGAACGTTTTAAGTGTTTTTATTATACATTGTTCAGAATATTGATAGGTTAGAGGCTTTATTTATGAATGGTATATGCATCGTTATTGCAGTATAGTACATTCCAACATTTGCAGCGGTAATTAAGAATATAACTTTATATTGAGAATTAGCGGTGATCTTTATTATTTGTATTTGTCATTTTTTTTATTAATATAAATATTATTAACTGTTTAAAAGTATTATTTATTTATTTTAACAATGCGTTTTCAAAGTCTTGATCATTGCCTTAAATACATTCCAATTCCTTATATGTTTTAGATATTTAGCACCATATTCTCTATTTTTTGTAAATCAACTTTGACCTCAACCTTAGCTCTCTTTTTTTTTGTAAAAACAGATCTCTTTTGCTTTTTATTTCTCGTGTTGTTTTATGATTTTTTTTTTATTATAACTGAACGTTTTCATATGTTATTTCCATGTATAAGCATTGACCTTTGTTGCAAACCATGTGTTGTCTTATATTTTTATATGCTATTAAGGCCTCGCTCACATAAAATTTAAAAAGCGTTGTGTTAAAACTGACATTAGCGCTTTCAAAACGGACTCTAAAATTGGTGATGGGCCTTTGCCATATCTGGACAAGTTTTGAGACCATATCTGAATTGTGACTTAACTCTACAGCAGCCTATGTATAATTATCGACTAATGTGAGCATAAAGAATTATGTAATACAGTTTTGGTATATTTTTAAGTATGAACTAATGGTCTTCAATCTATTTGGACTCACGAATCAGTACTCAATCAGGACATCAATAATAAAGAACAATCAATCAAATTTACCATGGAAAATGAAAACCAAAATTCACTTTCTTTTCTGGATGTGTTAATCACAAAAAAGGGACACAGGAGATGGAACCAAAGTTTACAGAAAACCAACTCACACCAACAAATATTTAAATTGCCACTCAAGTCACAACGTAAACATCAAAAAAGGGATTATTAAATCATTATGATAGAGCCCGAAACACCAGTTCTAATGAAAATGCATTTCAGGTAGAAAGAACCTGTTAACAAAGGTTTTGACAAAGAATGAATCTGCTAACAAGGTTTTGACAAGGATTCAAAGATATCAATAATACCATATTTAAAGAGCTTATTAGAAAAATTTAAAAGGATAGGAAATAAGTACATCATAACAGCATTTAAAAACAACCAATATACTGAGATCTTAAAACAAAACAATAGGTTTTAGTTGTGATCACCTCAGCAACATCTATTCTTTTCCTCTTCCTTTTTTCTTGCTTCGGAGAAGCTTTCACTGTTGCTAGGGAACGTTCTCCCAGGATTCAATGGAAATTGATGGTATGCAAATCTGGCTTTCTGTAGTAAAGCTGCAAGCAAAAAATATCTGTTTTTCTAAAGCCATTCACCAGAAAAGTTCTCGAATACTGCGCTACTCAAATTATTGCGCTGCCAATCTGTTAACAAAGCATCCGATTTCACATCTCTTATTGCCAGTTTTAATGCTTCTTGTGAATACCTACTTCCGACACTACGATTGATAGTCTTTACAATATATTTTCTTGGCATTTTGCACCCAAAGGATAAGTTGTAAATAAACTAATCTAGAAACTCTTGGAACGACAGTTGCTCCTTTATCACCGTCCACAGTGTACACCGATCACGTATTATGTCATGGTAATTACAATTACCAAACTATTCTTCTCATACTCCGGTTACCAAGCGCTAGATTTGCACTGATTCTGTACTGAACCAAGTTTTTGAAATTTAACTCAACTACGACGCAATTTCCCTAATTAAAAACATAACGGTCGGACTTTTAATTGCTAATTGAATTTTTGTTGTGGTAGCTGAATGTCTCAAGAATTTGTCACTATATATACTACACTATATATACTACCAGAGAGATTAACAAGCTTGTACTATAAACTTTATGTCTTTTTAATTTAAAAAAACATTAGTGGTTGCCACAGCTACTCCATTTTACCCTATAAAACATAACATAGAGAGATACAGAGAAGGCAAACAGAAAGAACTGGCGAAAAAATGCCAAGAAATCGAAATTCTACAGAGTAAGTACGACGATTTCAACGTACATAGGAAGGTAAGAAACATAACAGGCATAGTGAGGTAAGAATATTCTAGGGGAGAAAAT
The DNA here is from genome assembly GCF_040954645.1 of Diabrotica undecimpunctata. Taxonomy (NCBI): domain Eukaryota; kingdom Metazoa; phylum Arthropoda; class Insecta; order Coleoptera; family Chrysomelidae; genus Diabrotica; species Diabrotica undecimpunctata. The sequence goes on from NC_092807.1 coordinate 138,046,952, forward strand.
TCTTGTCGGTAATTTTCTCAAAATGCTTTTATCACTATGGTTTACACACGCTATAAATCCGGTTGCACGTTGATATCTGAAACCGACAAATTTTTCCACTTACTCAATAGCAAACTAGCTGGCGTGTGCCAAATACTTTAAGACCAATACTACTAGCCACTTACGCAGAAGCTACTGTGAGTACGACCATATGTACTCAATATTACTAATATGTCAAAAATTACTAATTACTAATTTTTTAAAATTGTGACCAGCTTTCGATAGGGGATTATCCTTGCATTGTAAGTATGATCATATTAAAAGACTGTGATTTCTCATGTAACTAAATTGTAGCATTCCCTGATGCGTAGGCGACTATCTCATTACTAGAATTCTGTTCTTGGCGGCGTGACACAGCTCGCCTGTATTGTGTATTCCTGTCCATTCTTTAATATTCCTTAACCAGGATAATTGTTTGCGGCCGGCTCCTCTCCTACCTTCGATCTTCCCTTGTAGGATTAACTGTGGTATTTCATATTTTGATCCTCTCAATATGTGCCCAAGGTAACCAATCTTGCGTTTTTTAATTAATTCAAAGAGTTCTCTTTCCACACCGGCTCTCTTAAGGGCGTCATCGTTTCGAACTCTATCCACCCAAGGTATGCGCATCATTCTTCTCAATGACCACATTTCAAATGCTTCAAGTTTGTTGATAGATGTTTTTTTCAAAGTCCACGTTTCCATGCCATAAAGCAAGATGGACCATATGTAGCACTTGACCATTCTGTAGCGTATTTCGAAATTTAGGTTTTGATTACATAGGACCGGTCTGAATTTCACAAAAGCTTGTCTTGCCATTTGTATTCGGGTTTTTATCTCTTGTTGTGGATCCGATTGGTCATTGATTGTGGTGCCAAGGTATTTAAAAGTTTTCACGCGTTTTATGCGATCGTCACCTATGCATATTATCGGGTTTTCTGGAGGGTTTCTGCTAATGACCATATATTTCATGGTCATTAGCCATTTTCAAAATGTTGATTTTGAGGCCATATTTTTTACCTATGCTATTCACCCTATCAAGTAATAACTACTGATCTTTTAAATTATCAGTTATAATCACTGTGTCGTCCGCATAGTGTAGGTTGCTAATTGGTATGCCGTTCACCTTAATGCCTAATTCCGTGTCTTCTAATGCTTCTGCAAATATATTTTCAACATATAAATTAAAAAGCATCGGAGAGAGTATGCAGCCTTGGCGGACACCTTTCCGGATTTCAAATTCATCCGTATATTGGTCTTGATCAATCCTCACCTTTGCCAGTTGGTTCCAGTATAGATTCTGAATAATTCTGATCTCCTTCTGGTCCATGTTGGCCCTATGTAGTAGTTCCGTCATGATATCATGTTTAACATTGTCAAATGCCTTCTCGTAGTCGATGAAGGTGAGGTAGACATCTTTTCGTTGATCTAAACAGTTTTGTATTAAGGTGTTCAAACATAAAATTGCCTCTCTTGTTCCTAGTCCTCCCTTAAAACCGAATTGTGTTGACCCGCTAAGTTCTTCTAGTATCTTGTACATTCTTGAGTGTAATATCCTAAGGAAGAGTTTCAGCAAGTGACTCATTAAACTGATTAAGCGGTGTTCATTGCATTTTGTGGCATTAGCTGTTTTTGGGATCATCACAAAGGATGACTGCAGCCATTCTAGCGGAATGTAACCAGTATCATAAATTCTATTGAACAGCTTTACCAAGATTTCGATATTCTCCTCGTCTAGTAGTTTTATTACTTCTATATTAATTTCATCTGGACCTGTTGCTTTATGCATCTTTGTGGTTCTAACTGCATATTCTATTTCACTTCGCATTATTGATGGCCCTGATAAGTTTTAGGAAGGAAGTTTGCGCGTTGGTTGTGTTGGTCTTTCCTCATTAAAAAGTCTTTCTGCGTATTGTTTCCACGCCATTGCTATCTCCTCTTCTGACTCTATGTATTCGTTTCTGTCGTTGCGTATTCTTGTTCTGTGGTGGCTTTTGTGTATATTCGATATTTCTTTGATCTTCTTATGTAGTCCAAAACTATCTCCTTTTTCCTGCAATTGTTCTATTTCGTTGCACCGTTGTGTGTGTGTCTGTGTGTGTGTGTATATTCCAACAGTTTAGCTGGCTTAATGCCGCCTCTGTTTCGTTTATATATATATATATATATATATATATATATATATATATATATATATATATATATATATATATATATATAAGCTGCTTAAGGATCAGGGGCAAGTTTTTTAATATTAGCCTTATTAATGTACATGCCTCAACAGAGGACAAGGAAGACGAAGAAAAAGACAATTTCTATGATGAAAGAACATATGACAATTGTCCCAGAAATGACTTTAAAATAGTAATCGGTGATCTGAATGCAAAAATCGGAAGGGAAGAAATATATCTACCGCACATTGGTAAATATAGTCTCCATAACAATACTAATTCGAATGGACACCGAGCAGTCACCTTCGCAGCCTCAAAGAACATGATTGTAGGAAGCACATGTTTTCTACACAAAAAATACATATGGGGACTACTGATGGATTAACGAACAACCAAATTGATCATGTGATCATAGATGCTAGACACTTCTCCAACCTTATGGATGTCCGCACCTATCGAGGCGCCAATATTGATTCAGATCATTTTCTAGTTGGCACAAGAATTGAGGCTAGAATCTCAAATTCGAAGAAAGGAGAGAACCAAAACAAGGCGCATTAATATTGAACTCCTCAAAAACCCGCAAACGGTAGAAAGGTTTCATGGCGGAAGAAATCAAGCTAAGAATAATCCTACCAAACAAATGCTATTTTGGACTGAGTAGACATATTAGAAGCAGAAACTTAAGCCAAAAAACAAAAATAACCATATACAAAACCCTTATACAACCAGTGTTGACATATGAATCGGAGACATGGACCATTTCCAAGGCAGATGAAAACCTCCTGGTTATATTTTAACGAAAGATCCTGAGAAGAATATTCGGAGGCATCTGTGAAAATGGTGTTTGGAGAAGGAGGTACAACTACGAAATATATCACAGATATAAACATATATTTGGTAGTAAAGACGTAGTATCTCTTATAAAAATTGGACGACTAAGATGGGCAGGACATCTGGTAAGATCACAGCAGAACAACCCTCCTAGAAGAATCCTTATGTCACAACCTATGGGAAGTAGAAGTAGGGGTAGGCCAAAACTCAGATGGAGGGATGGTGTAGATGAGGATGGTAGAAAAATATGCGCAGCAAACTGGCAACAGTTGGCAATGGATAGAACTGACTGGCGTAATAGACTTGGGAAGGTCGAGGCTCTTTTGTAGGGCTGTAGCACCAATGATGATGATGATGATATATATATATATATATATATATATATATATATATATATATATATATATATATATATATATATATATATATACCTATTCAAATAGTTTTTAAGAATCGTCCAAATCTACGAATATACTTGAAAATAAATTATTTGATATTTATGCTACTGAAATATGTATGAAATAATAACCCACTATTGATTTTTATTTTTTATTGATGATGTCAATAAACTTCCACAGTCTGTAATAAATTATTAGGAGCAAACAATATTTATAACTTTGACGATTTTACTTTATCAAATTTTATTTGTATAATTCTAGGACATACTTTTGGATTTAAACAAACGAGTGAAACAGATTACCATTCAAAATAATGCCTCCTTTTATAAATGTATCTATATTCAAATTATTTAAATTTGTTGCGTTGTTATGTTTATGTTATGACAATAATTATTGTACTTCAGATGCCAATTTTACTATGTACCTTACTTATTATATTTTTTTTTATGAATATGTGCCTTGCTTTTATGCACTTAGCGATGTGATAAAATAAGTTTATTAGCTAAATGAGTCAGGTAGATCTAAATTCGTAAGAATGGCGGTATTGATTTACTTAACTCTAGAATTTTGTTGTAAAGAGGATAGTACATTTCCTGGTAGCTTTTTTAAATAAATAGAACAGCATAACATCTGCTAGGCCAGTCTGGCGTTCTTAAATAGTCTTCTTCTTCTAGTGCCGATTCCACTAATGAAGGTTGGCTATAACCATGGTGTGTTCAATCCGGTCTAGTCGCGAATGTTTTTCAGTCAGGATATTTGTCGTCTTCCAGGATCCCTTTTTCCTTCAATTTTCCCTTTCATAATCAGTTGTAACAACTCGTACTTTTCATTTTTAAGTATGTGCTCCAAATATGCTGTTTTCTCCTTTTAATGGTGGTCAAAAGTTCTCTGTCTTTTGCCATTATGTGCAAAACAATTTCGTTCGTAATATGATCGGTCCATGGTATTTTCAAAATTCTTCTAAAAATCCACATGTCAAAAGCTTCCAGCTTTCTCATTAAATCAATATTAACAGTCCAAGCTTTGGCACCATAAAGAATAATAGGGTGGATATAACATTTTACCATCGGATTTGCAGTGAGCCTTTGGTTACTCAGAAATTTCCTCATCGTCAAAAAGGCTCCTCTTGATTGCCCTATTATTGATCGAATTTGGATTTAGATCTTCAGTAATCCAGACTCCTAAGTACTTCATTTTGCCCACTTGTTCAATATATTCATTTTTTATCTGGATCCTTGTTATGACTTTACCCCTCTTACTGATAACCATAGTTTTTGTATCCTTTATATTTATTGTTAAACCAAACTGTTCCCCAGTATCACAAATTGTGCTCTCACTTTCAGCGATAATGACTATATCGTCGGCATAACGAATGTTACTTATATTTTCACCATTTATCTTGATCCCTTCTGTAGTACACAGCCTTGTCTCACATCTCTACTTATCTGTTGCGCATCCCTGCTATTTCCATCTAATGTCCCCACAGCCTGTTGGTTCCAATAGAGATTTCTCACTTTGTTAATATCATTTCTATCGAGTCTTTAAAAATGTTTTCAATAATTATTACATTAAGCTGATCAATCTATAGTCATTAGAGTGTTAGAGATTCTTGGTTTTTGGTAGCGGGACAAAGGTGGATAGTAGCCATTCTGTAGTTATCTCACCAGATTTGTATTTGTTGTTAAGAGGATAGTTATTGCGCTTAAATAGTCAGCTCGATGTGAACTTTATCAGGCCCGGGGCTCTGCCAGATCTTGAGTTGTTTTCTTAAATATTTCATAGTCTGTTAAAGATACCAGTTCAACAGAAGTACGTACCTTCTAGAAGTATATATATATATATATATATATATATATATATATATATATATATATATATATATATATATATATATATATATATATATATATATATTGTAGGAAGAAAAATTCGTCAAACTTCCCTGTTCAATTCGTTATTAATAGTATTATGACATCATTTCAGCATCCCTGCTTCGTCTCCTGAATATTTCCCACTTCAGTGGTTAGCGAAGTGATAATTTCTCGCAGGATAGCAATTTTGTAAAAGATTAAAAACCCGCTTGGCTATTATTTCCGCACTGGCTATTATGCCCGTTCTTCTAATATAAAAATTCGTTTATATAAACCTAGTTTGTTTTTAGATTATGAATATTTTAAATGAATAGTTTGTGATTTTTATGTACACTAGCCCAAGGCAGTGAAGTGTTGTAAGTGCTTCGTCCGCAGAGGTAAAATTCGAAAAAGTGGGAAAAGCTTCATTCGCTCTGAATTCACAGAGCAGCTAAAAGTATATAATTTAACGGTGACTTTTGTGCGGTGCTGTAACGTTGTGATATAAATATGGAAAAATGAGGAAACGCCAAGTTTGAAATCATAAAACACAAAACGTAATTTATATATTTTATTTGGAACATAAAGAACTGGACAGGCATAAATAACACTGGCGATCTTTTGCAAGCCGCAAAGGACAGACGTCTGGCCTTAACCCATTAACCGCCAAGGTATGAAATATGTAAATTTTTTATAAAAATAATATAAGGGTTAGTTATTTATGGTGTTTTAAAGACAAAACTGGATATAATTTTTTTTAGGTTACAGGGTGTTCTAAAAAAATAATGTTGCGTTTTCGCATCAATGGCGGAATCTGTTAAGAAATTAATGAAATACACTTTTATGGATTATGAGATTTATTTCAAAATTAAAGATACAAAAATAGTAAAACTAAATAAAATATTTGTAAAAAAACTATAAAACCTAATATTACAATTTATGGAAGCTGTCAAAACATGTAGAGTGTAAATGTACATTGCACTTCTGACACATATATATAGTTTGGCTTTTACATTGTCTGCATCTTTTTCTTGACTTTTCAGGGTGGCGTATTACGATGTGGTTCACTTTGTCAGTTCTCATTTCTTTCGGTATTTCTGACTTTGTTGGCCTTCCTCGTCCTTTGTATTTAGGAGCTGATGTACCCTCATCGTCGCTGGCTGATAATGAATTACTTTCTTTTGATTTTATTAGCGCCATAACAATATAAGAGCGAAACTCTAATTGCGATATTGTAGAGTCATTTGCCAATTTATAAATTTTCCATGCATCGACGATTGTACTGTCTATAGTATTTATAAAAAGAGGCCACCGCCATTTCTTTCCTCTTACTCTTATACGATAATTGGCTATGCCGTTATCGTGTAAATCAACACCCCCCATATTTTTGTTGTATTCTTTTATTAGAAATGGCTGGTCTACACTTACTTCTTTTCGTTGTTTTCTATCATACCGTTTTACTTGCTGAATTGGATTTATTGGTATATTATTTGACATCATAATAACGATTGAATTATCATTCCATTTAACTACACAAATTTTGGATTTTAAATCATATCTAAAATCGAAAGCACATCTGCCCCCTTTTTTTAAATCATTTGAGCTATCTAAAGGACACTTTTGGATTCTGTTTCCCCGCACAGTTCCTGTGGCGTATATATTATTTTCAGTAAGATATTGAAATAGTTTAAAAGACGAAAAAAAATTGTCAAAAAATATTCTGTGTTGAGAAGGAAATTCAAGAACTTTTAATAGATCTATAACAACATCTGCTCCCAGTCCCATATCACTTTTATGTTCTCGTGCTCCAGCGTATGGACTAAACTGAAACAAATATCCATCTTGAGAACAAAGACACCAAATTTTAAAACCGAAGCGAACAGGCTTCCCTTTGATGAACATTTTAGCGGAGTGTCTACCAAAATAAGGAACCATTTCCTCATCGACTGATAAATTTTGTGAAAATACACCAAACTGCAGATTTCTTTTGTTTATTTTGTCAAATAATGGGCGCAATTTAGCAAACTTATCTTGCTTGTCAAGTTGAGCATTATCACATACATGTATATATTTTTTTATATTGCGAAACTTATTTCAACTCATGCAATTTTTAATTAATGGTACTCCCTTGTCCTCATCTCTGCTCCAATACATCTCCATTTGTGGCAACGTGTGATATCCTGACAAGATCAAAATAGCAATAAATTTCTTTAAATCAGATACTGTCATTGAAAAATCATGTCGATTGTTGTCCTTGGCATATTTTAAAGTGTATTTTAAAATCATGTCTAATAATTTCTCGTCAAAAAAATTATAAAATACTTCAACTGGTGATTTACCGTAAAGCATGTCCTTTATACGTTTTTTTTAATGTGCTCCTGCGATTCCGGAAAATTACTGTATACGGGGTCCCTTTTGCTCCAGTTTGGATTATATTGAACAGATTTTGCCCTCTTTGAAGTAGCCTGGCTTGTAGAAGGTTCATTATAATTATCTTCAAATTCATTTGTGTTGTCCTCAGCCATCAATTCGAATGTCCCAGCAGTGTCTTGAGGCTTATCATGGCCTATAAGTAATAAAAAAATAAAAGTTACATAACAGTATCTTATATAATTATACCGTATAATACCTTCCAATAAATCGTCATCTATTTCCTCTTCATCAGTAAGCTCATCGACATCTGGTGGTATTATAACAGCATCAATTTCGGTCTCATTTTGAATTTCTTCAATAGCAGCTTCCAATTCTTGAATAGTAAGAGGTATATTCCGATCATAATTATCTTTCCACTTATTTTTGCCAGAACTCATTATATATGTTTTATCCGCAACAATACAAAGAAACACAATTATTGCTGTATATGCTTATACTAAAACGCTCTAGACAAGACTGAACTAGTCAAATACGGTTACACTCGATTTGTCACGTAGCGTAGGCGGTATTACCTAGAGACAGCACATTCCGCCGTTAATGCGAAAACGCAACAATAAGTTTGAATGCATGTAACTTTTTCTTGATAAGATTATTTAATTTTTTTGTATGGTTATTGCTAAATCTGTAGTTTATGCTTTATAAAAATCATATAAACCATTATATTATAAGCAAAGTGAAAATTCTACAAGAAGATTATATAGTCATGACGAATCATGTAAAAAACTGCTGAAGAAATTAATTTATAATAGAGAAACAATTAATTATATTTGTTCTATAAAATATATTTCAATATCATCAAGCCTTTAGGAATTAAAACATATAAAGAATTTTCTAATAACAAAATATTTAGTTGTATAAAAAAAATTCCTTTTAAAATGTTGCGTTTTCGCATCAACGGCGCTTAATGCGTTAGATAATTCGCCAAGGCACTATAGGTGCACAGCACTATAAGAAAAATTTTTATTTATTTTATGCGAGCGGAATAGCTCAGGCGGTAGAGTGTCGGTCTATCACACAGAAGGCCGGACATCGATTCCCAGTACCAGCGAAAATATGTAAATATTTTTAAAATATCTACAGACCCAGATCGACTCAGCCTGAATAAAATGAGTACCTTGGATAGGAGTAATAATGTATCATGTACCAGGGGTAATAATATAATAATAATATCGTATGCCATTTTTCCTTTCTGATTGTTCCTGCGACAATTGCATCTTTAATCCTGTTTCAAGTAGCGGCGACGACTTTACTTGCCCTTCGAAGCACGGTGAACGGCTCGTATTATTTTTAGAAATAAAAATGTCGTTGTTGGTGCTGAAATCAGGGGTAGTAATAAGCGGTTGAAGCGTAGCACTGGACCTGTTACCTTCTTTGAATACCGTTGGCCAAAAGATAGCAGACTACCCTTCTACCAAAGCCGCGCTAACGAGGCTATTATTAGATATGTAATATTTTATATAATATATGAAATTTATATATTTATGTCTTCGATTAAGAGGGGAGAGGAAACTGGGGGTCAGTGAGGTACCGTCTCCACGAGGCGTGACCTCTTTAGACTTCGTACACGAGAACAGATTACTCCTAGAATTTCATGTAGGTACCCTGGAGCTTGCATTTACTTTGTTGTATGTATGTGTCTGTGTTTGTATCTGTTTTTGTGTATACAACATTTCTTACACTTTCTGTTATTTAATAAAAGCTTTTTATAAAGTCATTTTACCATTAGGTACCTGATTAGGGTTTGTCCGAAACAGTCAATACTCATATCATTTAAGGAATTCTTACAATTTATCGAGACAAAGATAAATCCAGCAGAAAAATTCAAAACTTTATATCACTTATGCACTTTATACTTTGTTTAAAGCGAATTTTAAGAATATTTACATAAAAAATAGCAGTATAAGATTAAAATAAAAGGCAATTTGGTCTGAGACCTTTTCTTTTCATTTTCGAATTGTCTTTAGTTCCACCCTTTTTATCAACGTACAAACTTTATTAATTGAAAGTTAAGAGTCCATAATAATAATCAGTATGTAGAAATAGTATTTTCACTGTAAATAAAATAGTTATAACGAACTGTCAGACAAAACTTGACAACCACGTTCTGAATTTGCTAAAGACGTGAATCTCTGTCATATACTTCCCTTTCTATCACCTGTTCACCTCGCGGCTCTTCGCTACTTTTGGCTAGTATATATGATTATTAAATGTAGGGTAAAGTGGTCCACATTCGGCATATTAATCTTTAGAAGCCAAACATAAACCAACTCCAAGGATTAATCAGAAACTCGTATTTTTAAATAAAACTGTAGTTTATTGGACACTTGTTTTAAGAGTTAAAAAGCTATATTTAAAGAATATGTTTACGATTTTGAGTGTTTATTTTTTTTTTTTTTGGTAAATAGCCAAAACTGCCCTGCCGAAGTGGTAGGTTCAGCTATATAGAGAACATTCGGCTATTCATTAAAATACCCTATATTAGTAAAAGAAAAATCTTATCTTAAATTTAAGCCTGAAAAATTAAGATTAAATTGAAAAACACTTGCAGTTCTTGCAGTCCCCTGAAGAGAAAATAAAGGCTAAATAGCTGCAATATCTTTTTTTATACTACTGAAATGTCATCGACTGTACGAAACAAAAAACTATTACGTTTACGATCTAGAAATTTAATCACGTATTCGTTATCCTGGAAAGAAGTTATTTGACCCACATACAAAATTTCTCTCTTAGAAACTATAAATTTCACCAAAACAAAATTTCCCACGTCAATATTTTCATTCTTAGTGATGGGTTCTAAGTCTTGAAAATCTTCTTCATCATCTTGTAAAACAGCTTCAGTGATTGACTCGATTAATGTTGAAATATTGCGTTTTTTACCGATTTCTTTTTTGACTGATGACTTATTCTTTTTCAAACTTAGTCTTTTTCGCGTTCGGCTTCTAAACTTTGCTTTTTTTTTTCGTATTCCGGCCTCTCCGTATATTTTGTGGATTGTGCTCTTCTCTTTTTTGTTTTCTTTTCTTCAAGTTGTGTTTTAAATACGGCCTAATACAGACATGACGTGACATAACATAGAAGTTGTTGTAGAATACTCTGCAGGAAATGATGTTATTAATTTCTTATTGTGCATGTTTTGATATTGAAGGAATTGGTGAAATTGTTCTGGTTTCTAATTCCCTCTCTGTGGTGCCATTAGAACTAACTCCTTTTTTTTCCGTCAATGGTTTGTCGGTTATTTCACTTGGAAGAAAATCTGCATCACCAAATACAAGTCAATTAATCGGCCACAGACCAGTATTTTTAAATGAACTTGTTATATTTTTAATTGTGAATGCATATTCATATGCGTGCTTAGCAAGACGTGCCACATGTCGAATTGTAATGGCTTTCGCCGGATTTGAAAGCAACCAGTCATGCTGAGTCAGAGCTAGGTATCATTTAAAGGGATCAAATACCCCAACATAAAGTGCCTAAGTTCTATGTGTGGTATTAGGTGGAAAATACAGTAAAACGATCTCTTTTTCTCGACGTAATTTAATGGCCTTTGTAGATATGTGGGACTCGTGATTATCTAGAAGATGTATTATCTTGCTTTCCAAGAACATTTAACAGTACTTGCAAAGTGTTTGAAGTACTTTAGGAAAAAGATTAGATGTCATGCACCTTTTTTTATTCCCTGGGGTAGGGTTTCATAATCTTTTTGATAAATGGAACTCTTTTTAGTAGTAATATTTTATTGTGGAACCCCTGGTTTGTCTCAATCTCTCTCTTCATTGTCCATATGTCATTGTCTATCTCCAAAGATTTCTGTCTTTGGTCATTTCTTTTAACTCATGCATAGGTCTTTTGCATATTCCTGTAATTTGATCGATCCAGCTTGTTGAGGATTTTCCTCGCTATTTGGGTCTTCCACCTGTGTGTCTAAGACACACGCCGGCAAGTGACTAATATGTAAAATACTCCAATACTCGCAGAGTAATGATAAATATGTAATGTATATCAATAAAGAATTCAGACGGGGAATCCGATACCGAGATTTCCCGTAATTATATTACCAGAACGGCTGCTTTAAATACCAAAAATGATTGTGCTGATGGCGCCGTACAATTCGCGACGTCAGACTATAGCATTTGCACCGAATGAGAATATCCAGAAGAGTAAGTGGAATTTAGTTGTGTCGTTAAATTTTTATTACTTTTTTATGTTATATACCTCCTTGAATGTTATTAAAAACGCACGTAGCTTTGGCGGAACCCCTAAATTATCCCCAGGGAATCCTGGGGTTCCGCGGAACACAGTTTAAGAAACGCTACCCAAGAGCAATGGCAGACGTCGGATGCTCATCACCCAAATATTATTCAGGGTTTCCAACTCTAGGATACACAAAGACTGGTGTACTACTCCTCCAGCTGCACCAACCATCCCTACAAAAGTCACAAGTTCACCTCGCTCCTGCGAAGAAGTATGAGCCACTTGTTTTTTGCCTTTCGGGGCAATAACTTTGGCAGGTGGCATAACAGTTCGCGTTTAAACTCATATTTTTCCATGATGCCCATATATTAAAAAAAAATGTTTTTGATTACTGGCCTATTAAAAGCCCCTATTAATAGACCTACTTATGCTAGTATTTTCGGGTTTGCGAAGAGACATATACTCATAAGGCGGCGTTCATATTTGGGCGATATCTGATAAGCGCTTTTATCGCCACGATATATTGTTAGGAACGTTCAAAGAAAACGAGCTCAAGTAGTGGCTTATTGGTTTAGGCGTAGAATGAGGAGAAAAAGAAAATACTGGGTACATCTTTACAATCTTGTATCTAAGATAAATATGTGTTAAAAATTAAAATGGAGTTACCTGCCGAAACTTCACCAACGGCTATGAAAATAATATTAAATTAAATTCAAATACTCTCTACCGTTTGGAGGCTATGTTTTTCCGACAGGATAAAAAGTAAAAGAAATTTATTATCAATTGCACTGGGATTGAAATTTTTATTTCAAAATATTCCTTTAAAACCAGGCAATAAATTAAACATAAAAAACTTACCTTAGATGCACTAAACATCACGGTTCAAGTTCAAGATAAAATCTATAACTTCTCTAAATCTCTTCTGCTGCCAAGAGACTGAATGTTTTCTTGACAGGTAACTAATTTGGGCGCTAAATTCAAATTTAGTTCGGATTTATTGCGAATAGCCGAAAGTACCCTATGGCCAAATGTGGACCACTTTCCCCTAGCTAATACTTTTGTACCTATTTATATTTTTTTTGTAACGTACGTTGTTCTCAACGAAATAATATGCCTACATAAATATTACTAACATAAAAATGTATAATAAATAACTAATATTTATATATTATTATAACATTAATAGTTTATGGATTTATTATATATTGCATTTGATAAACAAATCGTAAGTTACTTAACCTCTATTGAGTATCCTCATCTTACTTTTCTCTATATATTAATAGCCCAAATTAACTTACGGTTGCAACCCTTTTCATTGAAAAAAGAAGAACAATAATGACTTATGGGAGTTTATATTAATTAATTTTCTTTATTATATTGACTTGCAAATACCTACTAATTTATAAACCTCTATAAAATTTCAAAAATAAACTTGTTTTTATTGACGTATTTTTATTCTGTTAATAAACTACATGTGACTATGTTTTTGTTTAAGTATTGACCATGAGCACGTATGCTTGGTTTTATAGTAATTTGCGGTCACTACTACTCGATAAAAATTTATCCAGCAACGTATCAAAAAAGAATAACCAAATTTATTAGACAGTTGGGGCCGGGATCAGCGAACCGAGTATACCGTAATTACCTGTGAAATTGTAACTTTACAAATTCTCTATTTAAGTCTGTGGCGTAAGATATTTTGAAGTAAATTAGGTGATAAATGACAGTACAGCTTTATATCATGTTATGCTTTTGTATTAAACAACTATTATATATCTATTATATTGTTCAAGCACTATATGTATTATATATTAAATGATTTAAAACGTAGTTTCATTTCTTTAAAATATAGTCTATATCTTATACCCTTGTCATGTCTTCTGTTGATGCTAAACTGAGAAAGTATTTGGAGAAAAGCATTTATTAAGGAAATATAAACATATACTAGACCAGGGCCCTGATTCTAATTGAGATTTCGACTCAAAACACGTCGAAATTAATATGGCGACGTCGAAATGCGACTTTGCGAACCTTGTGGATTTCAGCTGAACTAACCAAACGACGTCACTAATATCCCCAGTTTTAACTACAATCGAAATGAATGAGAATCGCTAGCGATTGCGACTGTCATGGCGTAGTCGCTTTTAAATTTCGACATCGAAATGAAATAGAATCAGGACCCTGGGCTTTCTAAATTGTGCATCGCGGCATTGTCCCAGAATTTCCAGCAGCTTCGTGTGTCTCGATGGGACCGAGTCGATGAGATTAAATTATTTCAGATTTACTAAATTATTAACCCCTTTAAATTTAAATTACGGTTCTGTCGTAGCTTGTTACAAATTTCTCAATCCGAGCCTGTGTTTTCCGTTTTAAATAGTCTCTAGGTTTATTATTGGAATTAGTAATAAAATCACAGTAAGCTGACTTTTTACCATTTTGTAATTGTCGAGTATACTCAAATTTTTGTTGTTTATATACTTTAAACGAATCGAGATCCTTAGTGGCATCTGCAATGTCTTTAAGAGAAAGATTAGATCTGTAAGACCTTAATTCGTTATTAAACCATTGCACGGGTATTTTTTCAGCAGTTTGTCGTGCTTTTTTAGTGGAAAATGCTTTATAAGTTTCGGTAAAAAAGACGGTCAAAAAATCAGGATCATTATTGGTATCATAGAAAAAGTCCACCTTTGTAATAGCTAGCGCACGTTTAAGCTTCTGTAAACCAGAAGAAGTAATACACCGTTGAAATGTTTGATTAGTGTCAACAACTTTATACTCAAAATAAAAATTGAGCTCGATTGTCAGAAAATCTGTAGATTTTTTTAGAAAACTTTGTCATAATGTTGTCAATGCAACTACTGGACTGGGATGTTATTCTAGTATAATCGTTTATAGTTACTTTTAGACAAAAATATATTAATAGATTTTGAATATCAAAAGAATACATAAGATTTTCTTTTACATAAATTGCAACTCTATCTTGTTTCTTTTTTACCCTACAATAGAAATTGGCTAATGAAAAGCCGGAGATACTAATTAATTTTAAATTTTCTTCGCTTTGCCAGAGCTCCGAAAAACATATGACATCATATAAATTTTGATCCGCAAAAAAAGCATTATCATTAGCATTATTAGATCATATCGACATTATTTGTAATACACTGCAAATTTACATGAAACATGTTTACCGTGTCTTGTCGAATTTTTATTTTGATAAGAATTTGTAAAAATCTCTAGGTTTCTTCTTCCCTCTTATTTATGTGTTAAAGATTTCTTTTGAAGTTAAATCTCTTAAGCTTCTTTGGGCCAGACATTCGGTCTGTAGACTTCGTCAATTTTATCGTAAGGAAAAGATACCTTGTAGAGTATTTGTCAGATTTATGTCATTCTTGACTTGGCCTGTTAAGACCTTGTACCTCACGTAAACCATTGTTACCTGAAACCGGGCCTTTTATACTATTATCGGTTAACCCAGGATGTTTATAGTCGATACTACTTGAAGTCAACCATTTACTGCTACACAAACTTTAATATCGGGTACCGTCTCACTCAAGAATTTTAGAAGATCATCGCCTTTCATATCAACACCTATGCGTGCAAGACCTTGCCTAGGAATGGTGTTTTACAGTAGACGATTTGTTGCTTCCAATAATGGGTTTGTATTTGTTGTTTGTTTTCGATTGGGTATTCCAAGATGGGTGTCATGTTTTTAGATTGTTTTTCTTTTCTTTCTGTTTATCACTATGTATGAATGTTTTTGTTTAATGACAATTTAATGGGTTCTTGACTGGTAGAACCTGAGTTGCTTGGGCCTGCTTTATTTAAGGTTTTTGCGCTAGATGACATTAATACGGGTATGGCTAAATTTTTATTATATTTATCTTTTTAATAAAGGAATTAAATCTTGTTGCTCCTCCATACGTTTTTCTAAATGGAATGATAATTACTTACTGCTGGAAGTTCACTTTTCATTTTCCTTATTTCCTTGTTTGTCAAGGTTATATTCAATATTGAATGCTTTAAGATCTTTTTGCACTGTTAGTGATAATCTATTAACATACCCTCATAACTGAGGATTTGAACCGGACAGGGGTTGTAGGATCTTACATATCATACCTAGTAACAACTATACTAAAATGGACTTACTATAAGACCTAGAAATTAGTAGGGAATTAAAAAGAAATCATCAAAGCTGTGTTAATACTCAGATTAATTTAAATTGCAAATTTGATCCTGTTTTTAAGAAATTTATTTAGTTTTCCCAACATGTGTTGAGGGACTTTGGAACGTTTTCCTTTACTTCCTTGTCCGTGAGTTTCATTCACTAGTTGCCCTAGAATGGGCTTTTTGATATTTGGTTAAGTAGATACCAATTTGTCTAACCATGGTGTATTTAATTTGATCATCACTGTTGATAATTTACAGTTGTTATTGAACTTTGAATTGACAAATGAGACATTTTTGTTTTTAATTCAATTCCTTCTAGACTGGGTCAAACTTTAACAACTTCTGATTGATTTTATGATCAGTATTGATATTTAAATTTTCAGTTTAAAATTAATCTTTATTATTCAGCCAGTTAGATATCTCTTTTTATTTGTAGATTTTCTTGTTTTCTAATAAAAATTATAAATGTGTAAATGTTGTTTTTCTGATAAACTGTTACTAGGCTAGTACTAAAATTAGTAAGTATATTTGGGGACTGGGTTGAAGGTGGGCCTTAAAAAAGTTCCAAGGGCCCTATACTACAAAAATAAATTTGGAAAGCCATGTACTAGATCACTCTGAAATTGTATTATTAATCCTGTGGCATGGGGTGAGTTTGGACAACGAGATTCACTTACGGGATACGTCCATAATTACTGCAATTTTTGTGACGTCTTAACCCTTAACTACCTTGGCCAAAAATAGTAACATTTGTACCATGGCAGGGTCAAATTTGACCCCCCATTGTTTTTTGTATCAAAAAATATTCTTTTTTTAACTTGTTTTATTTTAAATTATTTTGTTTATAGCTACTTTTACATTTATATAAAAATAAACGAATTTGGTTAATTAGATATAACTTTATTTAAAAAAAACTTTTGTATTCAGTCAAATTAACATAGCTATGCACTTTCTCGAATTATAAGAAAAATAATAACAATGTGCAATTTTTTTATATCCAATGGTGAAATCTAGGTATCATAGCTCCTACCTAAAATAAAAAAAATCGATTTAGATTTCGTATCTCAAAAATGACAAGCATGATTTTACCTTAATTTTCAACACAGCTTATGCATAACGTCTGTATGCGGTAATGATTTTTGCAAATAAAATCTCGGCATTTATCGCACGATGAGCTTTCTTTCTTTTGGTTTTTGGAATATGGACATATTTTACACCTTTCCCTCTTTTTTCGTCGTTGTGGTTTTGGATTTGCGGCAGGCATTTGTTCCTGAAGTCCGGAAACTTTAAAAATGGCACTACGAATTTCTCTAGGTAAACAAGTTTGCTGAGCTCTACGAGTTAAATGGGCCTTAATAAGTTCTTGACCTAAAGTGGTTAGAAACAATCTTCTTTCCATTATTTGATTTTGCTGTACTCCTTTAAAAATTACGTTAGCATTTAATCCTGCAATATCCAAAATGCGAAACCATATTACTTGAGGCCATCTACGAGTTCTTCTGCCAGTTTTATAGCATGCACATTTCTTATCCAATGAATCCACCCCACCTTTTGTCTCGTTTTAAAAATTTATAATCTCTGGCTTTCCATTAACCATTGTATTGGAATGATGCATAATTGACACTAAAAACACTGCACGATTTTTCTTAGGAACAAAAGATACAAGGCTCTCGCTTCCTGTAAAACCAAATAAGGCAGAATTAGGTGGCCTGTTTTTTTGGGGTTGAAATTCAGCAGGAACCTCTCTTTTATTTCTTTTTAGAGTTCCAACATATGAAATTTTATGGCTTCTCAGTTCTTTTATGAGCTCAATGGACGAAAACCAATTATCTGCTGTTATGTTTCTATTTGTACCAGAAATTGGTGGAATAAGTGTCAAAACATCTAGAGTGGGGATGGATAACTTTTTTGGATTTGCTCTGCGTGTATCTTTACCAGTATATATAAAACCATTTAGCAAATAATGTGTCTTAGAGTCTACTAAATACTGCATTTTCAAGACGTATTTGTCTGGCTTATTTTTGAGATACATCCTGAATTGGCACTTTCCTCTAAATGCAATAAGCATTTCATCTATTGAGATATTCACCACAGCTATAATTGGACTGGCAATTAATTATAAACATATTAAAAATATTGGATATAGCTGCCAGTTTATTTCCGTGCGCAATACGTTCTTGTCTAGTAGCTGGGTCGTCAAAACAGAGGCTTCCAAGCAAAAAATAAAATCGGTTTAGTGACATGGTTGCTCGAAATATATCACGGCCAGTACCATTCGTAGCAAATAAAGACCTTAAATCTTCATTATTGGATTTAAATACCCCAGCTAAATATAATAAGCCTAAGAAGGCCTTTAATTCAATTATGTCAAGATGATTGGTATATTGACACGATAAATTGTGTAAATTATATTTAGAAGCCATATTAGTTATTCGTTCATTGGTTTTCTCAAGAATTTCTGGCAATATATCGTGGCTAATAATACATTCCCAAGCATCAACTGGTTTCTCTGGCATACTAGCTCGAGCTTTTCCAATAACACCAGGTAAATGACTAATTAAATTATGCTTACGTGTACGAGAAAAGGTGGGAGAAGTTTTAGACCACTTGTACCTATTTTTGCCATACAACACATCCCTTGAGTCAGCTATATCACTTTCTTCACCCGAATATTCACTACCAGTTTCGGAATTATTAATTTGCCAATTTTTTTCGTCACCATCGTTCCATTCCTCTTCACTGTCTGTTTCGTGATCACTGTGTTCACTAGCCTGGTCTAAAAACTCACTGTCACTATCTATCTTCTTTCTATGTCAGAGGACGTTTATTGCGACTACACCCCGCCATTTCAAATTACTCGTTAATTGCACTAGAAACACTTATACCATAAGCGGGTCAAAATTGACCCTATGCGTGCCTAACTCTGCAGTAGTAACAGATAAACTAACGGAATTTTCGTAGATCGATAAATCACCTACCGGTCGAAGATTAGCAGAAAGCGCGCAATGCTCAATCTATGTTTCGGTAGCGAAACTTGGCATTAAAAACGCGGGGGGTCAATTTTGACCCCGCCATGGTACTTAAGGGTTAAACATCTTGTTATAATGAGAGGTAAAGTGGAATGAAACACAGCAACACAGGTAATTCTCAGCACAGACTAAAACTTATTGTGATTGTGAAATAAAATTGCAAACTCAAAATTACAAACTTTAATATTTGACATATACAATGAGCATGTGTCTCGAAAACGTAAGCTGACAAGCTTTTTTTTTAATCAGTTAATTACCTTAATATATTTGCAATGCTACAAACTTACTACCTAAAAAAAGTACAAAAGAATAATCGACTAGGAGAAATTCTAAAAGTATACATTCTAGAAATAAAGAAAGTTATGTTTTGTACCAATAAAACTAAAAGTAACCATAATCTCACTGTATAAATTTATTTTAAATAGGTAACTTAATATAAAATAAATTAAATGGAATGTAAACTTAGCGGAATAATATAAATTATTTAAGTCACTTGTACCATATTTTTCACAGAAAATATCAGATTTGCATAACCTATAACTGATTCTAAATCAAGGGTTTTTGTACAGCTATTCCTAATAGATAGTTCAAAGTCGATGGGTAAGCATAATTAGTAAAACAGCTTTGCTTGTGTAAATTTCCAATAATATCGAGTGATGGTCTTTTTTAAATAATAGTGGATTGAACACATAAGTCTTTCGTTTTTAAGCAAAGCTCAAACACAATGTATAGATAATTATGAATAATAAACATACAAAAATTTTTTTTTCATCGTGATAACCAACTTAAAATGTTCCTTAGATTAAACAAAGAATGATTCGAGCAAGGATTATTTTCAAATATTTGAATTTCATACATGTAGGAAGACCTTATATGCTTTAAAAACGCTGGATTTAAACTTTCACACAACAAACGATCTAAAACATTTAAACCTTTTTGTTTTCAATTACACTAGTACGTTTCTTAAAAGAACAAAATTTTTGCAATAAACTACACCCAAAACCGTCTTCTTAAATGTATTTCCAGTAACGTGTGTTCGTTTGTAATGTAAAACATTAAAGTCTGCGTTTTTTTATTCATATTTCAAATGCCTCATATTTGTTACCACAATTCAAAATTAAAATTTCATGTATAGGTTTTAAACATTGATCTCTAAAAATGTAAATTTTACTACAACTGATCAATGAAAGTGATCAATCTTATTGATCTCACGAGAATCGTAAAAAATGGCAAAAATCGCGCCACATTAATTTATTTAACACCTTTATAAAAACTGAGTTTATTCTCGACAAAATACAAAAACTGTTCTTGCCTTTAAAACGCGTCTTGATTTTTGTCGATAGGACATTTGGATCAAAAGATATCGAATTTTTACCGTCAAGCTGATACAAATTTTATTGAACATTGATTTTGCGCAAGTAACTGACATGCAAAATCGACGATCGCTTCAAGCGTTGTTTCTAAGAGAATGGTTCATTCTACACAAAAAATGCTTATAAACATTTTTGTTTAAAATTATCTCAGCTGCATTTTTTATTTGAAATTGATTTTTTCTACGGTGTCCAGATTTTTGGTAAATCGATTTTTTTGTGTTTTTGTCCCCCTGCGAGTGGGAATCCCGGGGGTAAAGGTGGTAAACTTTTGTGCATCTTTTTTGAGATTCTACAACTAATATTCTCTGCGAAATTCAGCTTGTTCGTATGATTTTTAGGGGCCAACTCTCTGACGACTGGACTAAAATAGCTACCACGAAAATCTAAATATAAGATAGAATAGCTACAGCTAAAATTAAATTGAAAAGTAACGGAGTTACTTACAATCATACCTTTTTTTCCAAATTTTGGTTTGGTGTTTGCTACAGATTCTTAAATCAGTTATAAGTTATGTAATTGTACTAAAGAGGTCAGTAGCGTACAACCCTGGTAGTACATATATCACAATTGTTAATGATTAAAGTACTTTTACATTTGAACTTGCGTTTTCTTCATAAGTCACCTTTTAACAGATAATCATTGTAATCAGTGTATCATTGTAAATTACTTTATCAAAAACACATTTTATTACAAATTAACATTTTTCACTTATTTTCATTTATACGCCACTGACTATTTGACATATTTTTTATAGACTGAAATTCGAGTATAAAGAGATCAATAAAACGAAACTAACTTTGCAAGTATTAAGGATGAAAGAAAAATGGTTGGAGATAAAAATATTAAAAAATATTTGACATACGCAGTTTCGTAATGTTGCATTAAATAAGTGAAGGCAATTATAAGTACATATTAATCTAAGTATTTTCGTATTTCCGCATCTTCAAATTGCGTCAAAAATGGCAAAAGCAACCCCCGTAAAAAGATTAGACTACATATATAAATGAACCAATGCGATTACCCAAGCAATAGCCATTTCTGTACATTGATCTTGTTACAGACCAAGATAAATAAAAAAAATTGAGTCCAAATACAGTACCACAGATAAAAGACAGAGAAAACATCAACAAATTTTAAAGAACTCTCGACTAAATTCTGACAACCAGTAGGAAACAATACAAAAATTTTGCTTATATATGAAAATAAAATATTTAATATAAACTTTCAAAAAAATTTTTATTGTCTGTCATAAACAATAAAAATATAGAGAAACTCATTTTCATTATATTAGAAGCATTTTCAGGGCGAGAAAGGCAAATAAAGAAATCTTGGGACGAACTGTAATGTAATTGCATACAGGAATTTATTAAAATAATTTATTTAGTTTGTGTTTTGCATATATTATTGAAGTTTATAATTCTCCTTAAATCGCTCTTCTAAAATGTCAAATAAAGTGTAGTGTTGGTTCAGGTAAGAGGGCTTTGAGAGTGTGCTGGTGATTTGATAGAAACTGTTATAAGAAAGGTAGAGCAGAAATTAAAACACTATAACCATTATTTATTAAATAAAGCGTACAGACACGACCTATGGCGTAACGCTATACGCGGTGTTCGACGTTTATTGAAGACCACCGACTAACAGATTAAAGCCAATTAAGGTAAAGTATCATACTAAACAGATGGGCGGACCATTTTGAAGAACTGCTTAGCGGCAACCACGAAAATGGCGAGATTGAGGATCCCATGTTTCAAATGAATGAAGATGATCGGCAACCACCCCCCACCGAAGAAGAAATTAGAGAAGCCATCGCAACACTGAAAAATAATAAAGCTCCCGGTTCGGATAATATCCCTGCCGAACTTTTCAAAAATGGCGACGACCCGCTCATGAAACACATGCATAAACTGATAACTGCAATCTGACAACAGAAAGAAACACCCACAGACTGGAAGTTAGGTGTACTGTGTCCTATACACAAAAAGGGAGACATGATGGTGTGATAATTATAGAGGCATCACTCTACTCAATATGGCATATAAAGTGTTGTCCAACGTATTGTACAAAAGACTCCTCCCCTACGCCGAACAAATAGTGGGAGGATATCAGTGCGGTTTCCGTCCTAATAAATCAACAACGGACCAGATATTTACAGTGAGGCAGATCCTTGAAAAAACCCTAGAGTTCGGCGTCGACACCCACCACGTATTTGTTGACTTCAAAGCCGCATACGACTCCGTTAATAGAAATAAACTTCTATTTGCTATGGTAGAATTTCGCATTCCGTTTGATCTTGTCCGGTTAACTGAACTTACACTCACAGGTGCAGAGAGCATGGTAAAAATCCAAAACGATCTCTCAAGACCCTTCCATTGCAAAAATGGACTAAGACAGGGTGATGGACTATCGTGTCTCTTATTTAACCTGGCATTAGAAAAAATAATTCGAGAGTCACAGATTACTACGAATGGTACTATCTTTAACAAATCAGAACAAATTGTCGGATACGCAGATGATATAGACATCATAGGTAGGTCCACAGAATCTCTGACTGAAGCATTTCGGTCGTTAAGAGCATCTGCACACAGAATGGGACTAAGTATAAATGTTCAAAAGACCAAATATATGTATTGCACTAGATCAAGCAACCCGACACCTACACGAATAATAATTGATGACCTAGAACTGGAAGGTGTTGACACCTTCATATACTTAGGGTCGCTGCTAACCAAAGATAACAACGTCAGTGAAGAAATCAAAAGAAGAATAGTGCTCGCCGATAAGTGTTACTATGGCTTAAGAAGACAGATGGCCTCAAAAATGCCTAGAAAAATTAAACTGGCTGTATACACAACACTAATAAGACCAGTGCTAACATATGGTTCAGAAACTTGGACACTAACACAGAATGACCAAGAATTGCTCAAACGTTTTGAGCGAAAAATACTAAGACGAATATATGGAGGCATAAAAGAACAAGGTTTGTGGCGCAGGTGTTACAATTTTGAGTTGTATAGAAGATTTGGAGAACCTGACGTTGTAAAATTCATTAAGGTAGCACGCCTCAGATGGATAGGTCATGTAATCAGACGAGAGGAAGATGCCATAGTCAGAAAAGTTTTTGACCGAAGAGGGCCGATCGGACAACGAAGAAGAGGAAGACCAAGACTTAGGTACCAAGACAACCTAGAAAATGATTTGAAGTCTATTGGAATTAGAGCATGGAGAAGAGTTGCCAGAGACAGGGGCGAATGGAGGATTGTTCTGAAGAAGGCTTTGGCTCATAAAGAGCTGTAACGCCACTGATGATGAAGGTAAAGTATCACAATTGTAGCAATTGAATCATGTTTTAATGATTTTTTTAGGCCAGTAACATTGGACGTTTACCCTTTAGAACAAAATATTTTTGTTCCGACAAGAGGAGAAAATCTAATTTAATTATTATTTAATAAACAAATTAGTGGATTATTGCATAATCTGTTTAATCTCTTAAAAATTGACAAAAACCTTCTTCTTCTGACTGTTTAAAGAATATGCGTTGAGATGGAAGAGATCTCATTTTATATGAAATCAATTTCAATAATTTGACTGGTCTATTTTTAAACTGTTCAAATGTTTTGGCAAAGATTTGGGTTCTAAGAAAAATGTAACGTTGTCAACTTAAAGTTATCTGCAATGTTGTAGTTTATATCTTTCTCTAACGGTAGATAATGTCTGCGATCCACAACGTCGTCCTAAATTAATAGCTTTCACGTTTACCTTTTGTAAATTGTGAGTAATTTAGTTTAATTCAATTTGGTGACAAATAATGAATATAACTGACAGTATTATAGTGAACCGTATATAAAAAAGAAACGTCACAATTTAACACCCGAAGAAAAAACTATGATTGGAAATGTGTTTGAAGGACTTAGAGCCAGAGAACAAAATATGAATGTAAGTGATGTAGATACATTATGTACTATTTTGACATTTTGACATTGAACCAATTTTAAAAATCGAGTTACTAAACTTAGCAGGGTGGCATAAAGATAAATACAGTATACTCCCTCTATAACGAACACGGTTATTACGAGGTTTCGCTTATAATGAGGTACATTAGATGTCCCGTGAAATTTCTATTGAACTATAACCCTCTACAGCGAGGCAAATTTGTTTATAACCAGAGAAAAACGTGTTTTTTTACGTTTTTGACCCGGCGATGGTTATAAATACATACCCTTTTTAACTGCCCCGCAATAAACTTAACTGCCGCGCGCAATAAACTTCTTTACAATAAATACAACTGTTTCACATCTTTAGAAAATTTAATAGATAGAATGATACTGGACAATTTAAAGCAGTCAAAAGTGACAGACTTCTTCCAATTGCAGAGACAATAGTTTATTTTATCCTTGAAAATACGCTTTATACATTATGTAGTTGGAAAAAAAAAATTTGTTTTAAGGTATATCATTGATAATAAAAGTAAACAGCTTTTTTGTTTTAACGCATTTCATTGACAATAAAAGTAAACCACTTTTTTCAAAAACGCCAAACAATATTTATTAGCATCTTATATTGCTCCGAATGGCTTCACTATAGGAAGTTAATCATCATCATCATCATCATTCAATCGTCGGTTATCCACTGCTGGACATAGATCTCCCTCATAATTTTCCATCTATTTCGATCTTGTGCCTCTTGCATCCAATTCCTATGACGACGTTTTAGATCGTCAGTCCAACGTGTTGGTGGACGACCTCTGCTTCGGTAGGCATCATCTCTTGGTCTCCATTCCAGTATCCGTTTTGTCCATCTATTATCTGTCATTCGAGCCACGTGACCTGCCCAGTTCCATTTCAGTGTTGCTACTCTTTCTACTGCATCAGCCACTCCTGTTCTTTGTCGTAGCTGGCGATTTGGGATCTTGAGGAAGTTAATGTTTTAGAAAATTACATATTCATATGTATGCACAGTATTATTGTTGTCTGATATAACGAGATCGGCTTATAACGAGGTAATTAGTCTGCCATTTCAGTTCTCGTTATAGAGTGAGTCTACTGTATATTAACGACCAAACGAAGAAAACTCGAATATTTGGGTCACGTGATGAGAGGACATAAATACGCATTACTTCAAAATATAATGCAAGGAAAAATAGAAGGAAAACGGAATCCAGGCCGTAGAAGAATGTCATGGTTGCGTAATTTGAGAGAGTGGTTTATGAACTCTTTAGGCCAGCTGTAAACAAGGTCAGGATAGCCTTGATGATTTCCAATCTCCGATAGGAGTGGCACAAGAAGAAGAAGACTGTATATTAAATATGTAGTAGATGAAATGGCGCGAGAACGAGGCGTAATTGTAGTTCAATTGCCGCCATATCATTGTGAGTTAAACCCGATAGAACGTATGTGGGCTCAAATAATAATGAAGTAGCAAGGAACAATGTTACTTTCAAATTAAATCATATAAAAAATCTGCTTAATAGTACCTTCAGCAATGTGAGCTTACAGTCGTGGATAAAATGTATTGAGCATCTAGAGAAAGAAGAGGAACTTCTTCTGGAACCTTGTGGAGATATGTGGAACCTTGATAAATATTCACTTAAAGTGACCCATTTATTACTAGTACTGTTTCGTACAAAGAATTGTTTAAGTAATTCCGTTTTACATGTGCTAAAACTTACTAGACGGCCCTTTTTCAAAGTCAGTAAATCTCATTTGACAATAGGAATTAAATTTAATCCTTGAATCAGTCATAAGTTTATTAATTTAAACGGATAAAGGGTTTTTCCTAAAAAATATATTTAACAAGGATTAGTTTTCTTCGTCTAAGGCATCTATAAAATAAGAAAATAATTTTTATGACAATCATTTCGTTCTAAAATCTTTATTATTATTTTAATAAAAACTGCACGCCTTTGACTCTTCGATTTCCTTTCCCCTCAATCCTGTAAAGGTTTATATTGAAAATATGACTTCACTTTTTACAATCCTGATACTGATATAGGTAAAAAAATCCTTAATTAGATACCTACAATCAGTATTAGCGAGCAATAAGAAAGCAGCCGTACGCCCAGAGTTATAGTAGGATGCTTAAAATTGAACTAAGTATGTGGGATGTTTTGTTTTGAAGTACACCAATTAAATTTAAAAATAAATGCTGTAACATGACTATAAAATTAGTCGTAATATATGATGTCGAATGGTGAGTAATTAACAATAAATGTTTATCACAGGAAAGATAATCTTAAGATAAGTAAAAAGAAACAAAGAATAGTACAAATAAATAAAATAGGCCCCTATTTTGAGAACCTATTTTATTTATTTGTAACCCCTTAACAAATTTATCTTCCCCCCGATTTAATGTAAAAAGGAGAAAGAAAATGATAATTTTATAGCGATTTTTGACATTAATAGTGATTTTTAAAACTAATAATTCGGATAAAACCAAAATTAATTTAAAAAACAATTATGTCAATCTGCAATAACCATTTTTCTTACATATTTTTTGGTTCTGAACTTTGTATCTGCATTTTTATATTTGAAAATATAAAGAAAAGTACAAGGCATCATATTGAGCTGATCATAATAACTTTCTATAAAATATATTTTTAAATATCAATCACTGATTCAACATAGAACTGCTTTTCAGTTGTAGATTTATGTTTTGCAGCTATTTGTGTTTTTATCGTGTATATATACTTCCGCATGTATACTTGGGGCTAACAAGTAGTGCAATTGTGAAGTTATCAGGACCATAAGAGGGACAAATTCTGTAGTTTTCCGGGATTTGTCTCCGCGTTGAATAATTTTGGTTTTGATGAAAACCATTATTTTGACGACGTTTCGGCAAGGTCGCACTTGCCATTGTCAAGTCAGGTAGTAGTGCTTCTCGCTGATGCTTGAAGTTAACTGACAAGCATCAGCAAGAACCAGACAACATTCCGTCACTACTTCTCGATCCCTAACCAACCGATCTGTGTATGTATTCCAAGGCTGTTTACTTTGTATATGTATCACTTTCTAACAGTTATGATGTCTTGTAATTTCTTGGAAAGAGTAGTTAATTTTTGTTTATTTCTGGTGCTCTGCAATAATGGACCTGGTTTCACCACCTGAAGACAACTGAGTCCCACACACTTCATCAAAGAATGAAAGAAAAGCGGTAGGCTAAAAGATATAAATAAAAAAACTGAGAATTCAGGAGCATGGCACAGGTAATTGTTAATGGCATTGTTTGGAAACTCTAGGATAGTGATGAAATAGCTGGTATCCGGCACTTCAACCTTCTAATTGACTGGAACAAGCAAAGTTTTCATTCAACAGTACTGATGAATATCACGCCTATTTTTAATCAGTCGAAAGTAAGGTTACTCTATGATCTACAAGTTTATTTTACAAGGTTCTATGAGATAGAGGGCCGAGAAAAGCTGCCGATTATAAAAGGGAAATATATTAACGTGGATATTCTAAAACATAGGTACATATAGATTATGTTCATTTTTATAGTTAGTTTTCTCGTGAAGGGATTAAAAGATTCCGCTAAATTTTTTTATTTTCGATTTTTTCTTTGGTGTTTACACTGTTGGGTAATGGTTTACTCAAACTTCTCTTTTGGGCTTATACCAGGTGGAAGAAAGGAAATGTTTTTCTTATTAAACTTAAGACACCCTGCAGGAAGGACAAGGTACAAGGGTGAGTAAACATCGAAATCATGCCGTATTCTCATGTTTTGTAAATATTGTGTTTTTTTAATTTCCCTGATATCTTTAAAACCAAAGAAAATAGATGGATTTATTCTTTAACATGTTCCTCATCGCAATTTAATGAAACCTATTTTCAATGAAAAGCAAACTACAGTAGAGATGGCCACATCAGAACTGATCCGAGTCAAAGAACCGAATCTTCAGAAAGATCCAACTGATATGAAACTCAAAATTAAATTTAACGGTCACGGGTCAGTAACAACTAAGCAGTCAGTCGTAGTTACTAAGCGAAAGTTAAGTGTCAACCGAATTTTAAGTTCTTCAGATATTTTGTGGTCTTTTGGTTCCTTTGAAGAGAATGTGTAAAGTGAACTTGCTAATTACAACGCTAAAATTATAAATTTGATTTGCATATGATTGATATCTATTGCAGCAGTTCACCATGTTCAGTCCAGCCTTAACACCGTTAGAAGACCTTTTTCAGAAGAGAATCTTCATATCCGAATGCAGAATATCTCAAAAATAGACTTCAATTTTAACTATATAACTATAAAATACAGAATATGTGAACTAGAATATCCAGGTGTGAGAATACGTTCTTTTACGAACAAGTATAGGTCTTGCCTTTACAGCTCTGATCCGACACCTCGCTTACACTTAATAACTACGACGTCGTTCCGTTGTTACTGACCCGTGACCCGTTAAATTCAATTTAAGAGATTCGAATCAGTTGGATCTTTCTAAAGATTCCGCTTTTTGACTTGGCTCAGTTCTGATTTGCCCAACTCTATAGTTTGCTTTTCATTAGAAATAGGTATTTCGTTCAATTGCGATGAGGAACATGTTGCAAGAATAAAACTGTGTATTTTCTTTGTTTTAGAGATATCAGGGAAATAAAAACAAAATGTTTACAAAACATAAGAACATAACATGATTTCGATGTATACCCACCCTTGTACCTTGTCCTTCCTACAGTCCATCTCAAACTTAACATAAGAAAAACATTTCCTTTCGTGTGGAAGCGGACGTGTCCGTGGATTTTAGCAAAATGAAAAAAGAGTAGTTTGTCGGTGATTCGATTCTTGTTTCTGGAAGAGAAATCGCGTAGCGAAATCAAAGAGTATTTGGATACTTTCCTTCTTCGATGATGACCGTCAAAAATTGGTTTAACGATTTTTGATGAGCCATGCCCAGGTGCCACTAAAATGACTACCACAAACATGACAAAAATCCACGATCTCGTATTGGCAATCTGCCGATTGAAAGTATGAAGGAATTTGACGAAGAAAAAAGTATTCTCCTGCCATGATAACGCATCTGCTCACACATTCGCCTTCGACACCAAATTGGTCAAATAGAAATGCCTCATCCTCCGTATTCTCCAGATTTGCTCCCGTGCGGCTTTTTTTTGTTTCCAAACTCGAAAAAGTCAGTCACCGGCAGAAATTTGAACCAAATGAGGAGATCATCACCGCTACGGAGGCCTACTTTGTAGAGTTCGAGAAAACGTATTATTCGGACATATTAAAAAAGTTAGAGCATCGCTAGGTCAAGTGTATCAAGCTAAAAGAAGACTATGTTGAGAAATAAATCGCTACTAAAAATTTTCGTTTTTCTTTTGCAGGCTAAGTACTTATCGGACCGCCCTCGTAGTGCTCAGATACTTCTTAGAGACAGATACTTGTTACATCTTACAAAAATCAGTTAGCTAAATGATCAGATATATAAATTCTTTAATCAAAAAAACCTTTACACATATCCAAAGTCAACGAGAAATAACAATCTCATCTATTCGCTCCGTGTGTGACCATGGTAGGGGTACTTTGAAACGATGCCAGCGTGCGTAGCGGCGAAATATGACACAATTGGACCTACCTTTTTACGCATAAATTTTATCAAAAATGTGTGCAAATACATATTGCGTATTTAATTGTGCTAATAATAGCAAAAATAGTAAGTGTAGTTTTTATAGGTTCCCAAATATTACATATAAATTAAAGAAAAGAAAAAGATGGATCCGTGCTATTAATATGAAAAAGTTAATATCACATAACTTAATTTTTATGCAATTGCAATAGGAAAAATTTAAATAATTTACCTTAAATGATATTTTATAAGGCTTCAAGCTAACTGCAGAGTGCCTGATGACTTTAGTTTTTATATCATAACTTT
The DNA here is from genome assembly GCF_040954645.1 of Diabrotica undecimpunctata. Taxonomy (NCBI): domain Eukaryota; kingdom Metazoa; phylum Arthropoda; class Insecta; order Coleoptera; family Chrysomelidae; genus Diabrotica; species Diabrotica undecimpunctata. The sequence continues at coordinate 138,077,272 of NC_092807.1, forward strand.
TACTATTACTGTTTTTAAATATATGCTCTTTTACGTGAAAAACTTGATTTCCCAGTACTAGATTTTTTCCTTTCTTTTCCTTTTGTGGTTAAAAAGATATATTATGATGAATTTTGAGAAACCCAGTTTTTAATACTACATTTATGTTGTACATAAACTGAAAAAATATAATTAAAAAGTTAATTAATAATAATTGTTAATTTCGCCTGTATTTAACAATGTCAAACATATGTCATTGATGTCATATCTTTAACCTGAAAATTGGTAGGTCCAAAACTGCCAGATGAAGGCGGTAGGTGTCGCGTCAGTCACGCACGGAGCGAATACGTAACTAAATATATCAACAAACCATTCTAAAAAGGAAGTAAGGATTTCCTAGTATTTATAAAATTAATATTTTGATTTATACAGTATACGTACTGTGTTATATAAACCCGCTGTGATCCTAAGTAACGATAAAGACTGATAATAGTACATATATGGATAAAAAAAATATGCTGCAAAATTAGACTATTTCTAAAATCATTTGTTTTCAGAATGCTATGAATCAATATATAAACTTCAACTTAGAAGATCTATTTGTTTATAAAAATATATTTTAAGAAAGTAATTATTCTTGCCCAACAATTTGACAATATCGCAGTTCATTTACTCTGAGGGGGTAAGGTCATTTTCTGGTTCACCATCGCTTAACAGCTGCAACAAGAGATCATGGACTGGTTCAAATGCTTTTTTACAACCAGAATTTGTCAACAATAAATAATCATACATATCATGATGACTAATTGTTCCATCTGTACGAACAAATCCATTATCAATAGTTACCAGTTCTATTTTATATTGACTGTCTAGTGATGCTTTTAGAAGTTTGTTGACCCTGGATATTTTTTCTCTGACTGGGTTTGGGTTTTGACCTCTAGGCAATAAAGTCTGAAATAAAATATGCAATAATTAATACTACACTTTAAAATAATTACATTAATATAATGTCTAACTTTAAATCGTGTAGGTAACATTGAAATGTAGTCCTGACATCATACAAAACTTTCCCAAAGGAGATTCTAATGCAGTAAGCAAGTTTTGATAGGATTATTACTAAAATCCTTTCGAATGACAATAAACTAGCTAACAACATGATTTATTTGAACAATGTGTAATATCTACCTGTCAAATGCAGTGTTATTTAAATACATATATAATTCATTTAAATTAAAAAACATATGATCCAGAAGAATCACTCCAGAATATACGTGAAACCTTTAACATGATCAGAGAAGAACATTTAATAGGAAATAAAGAGAAGAGGAAAAGTTGGATGAATGACAATATACTGCAACTCATGGAGAAAGAAGAAAATCAAAGAATAACAAAAGAGTGTACAAAAATATTCAGAGACAAATAAGAACCGAAATATGAAAGGCCAAAGAAAATTGGTTAAAAACACAGTGTGAAGAGATAGAGTTGTTGGAACAAAACCACGATACATTTAATATGCATAAAAAGGTAAAACAAGCAGCTGGTCCTCAAAAATCCATCACAGCTAGCAAACTGCCAGATCAACAGGGGAACATCATCACAGATAAAAATCAAGAAATATACGTATGGGCCAAATACATACAAGAACTCTTTGATGATAATAGGTCCGAACAACCTCCATCATACATATGTAATGACCACTTACCAATCACATCAGATGAAGAGGAAAAAGCAATATCACAACTAAAATATGGCAAAGCTCCTGGACCTGACAATGCATATGCTGATTTCATAAAGCTATTTAACACCGACGGTACTCAACGACTACAACATATATTTATAATAATAATATAATAACAAAAATATTTAATGACATATATTTAAACGGAGTAATACCAAGATCATTGCTGAAGTTAACGTTTATTGCTCTACCAAAGAAAACCAAATCCGTATCCTGCAATGATTTCCGGACCATCAGCTTAATGAGCCACATTTAAAAGTTATTTCTAAAAATCATACATCAAAGGATATGTAGACTATGCGAAGAAAAAATCAGCCGTACACAGTTTGGTTTTCGGAACGCAGTGGGTACGAGAGGGTCTTTAGTATAAAAGTGCAAGTGCAACATTGTCTATCTGTACAGAGACAGGAGAATCCGATGATATTAAAACCAAACGTGGTGTACGACAAGGATGGATACTATCACCCTTGCTGTTTAACATATACTCTGAGGAAATCTTTCAAAAAACAGTAGATGATGTTGAAGCCGGAATTTGAATTAACGGAGAATAACATAAGATATGCGGTTGGCCCGGTGGTATTCGCTGACATTATGAAACTCTTCAGGAGTTAATGAATAGAAGCAGAAGTGAATCAGATATATGGACTTTCACTGAACATTAAGAAAACAAATTCCGGATTTACCATTGGTCAAATGGCAACATAATTGCAGCCAATGGTATTACCCGAAATTGGGCATTGGCTATCGTGCAAGCTCCAATGGCAGAGCGCCATGGAGCAGTTGACCTAATTATTTACGTATAAATATAGGTGCACGATGGCCAACAATTCCTTCTGGTCAGGACAGGGTCCGCAGAATCAGTCTTCTTGGCAATAGAGACCTTCTGGTTGATTAAGTTCCTAGAAACTCGACTTATATTGTACCTAACCGCTATCCTTTTTATTTCAGGATTTTTCCTAAGTTCTCCAGCGAGACTAAATTATTGTTATTTTAACTTCTCCTTCAGATTATTTTTCTAAGTTCCTAAACGAATTTAAAATAATTTCTCCTATTTATTAATTTGGTATTTTTCACGAATTTCGACTTTGGAGAATTTTATAAAGATTATTTCTCTTTCAGATACTCTAAGTTCCTGAGCGGATTATATAATATTAATAATATTAACGAATTTTAAAATATTTACTCTCTTTCAGACACTTTGAAATATTACTGATATTTTTATTCTTGGGACTCTGAAATATTTTCAGACCGAAAATAACTTTTATTAATTTTACTAATATTTTATTTTCTATTGTAGGGACTTTGAAAATATTTCTAATATTTTATTTCTTTATTGACTTTGAAATATTTCAGTATAAAATAATTTAGATTATTTTTCTAACATTTATACTTCGTAATATTTTAGTATAAAAATAACTTAGATTATTTTTCTACATTTCAGGTCTCATCGATTTGGGAAATTTTCGATAGTCGAAAATTGCCAATAACTCATTTTGTATTGATATTTTGTTACATGTCTTTGTTGATTCGTCCCGAAGTCACTACGACAAACACTTATATCGCATTTTGGATGAAATCTGATATTTAGAAATTACACTTGTTTTCCGAAATTTTTGCGACTTTTTTCAATTTTACTTTTTTACCTTCTCTTGCAGATTCTTAGTTCTAAGACTCATCATCATCATTGGTGCTACAGCCCTATAAAAGAGCCTCGACCTTCCCAAGTCTATTACGTCAGTCAGTTCTACCCATTGCCAACTGTTGCCAGTTTGCTGCGCCTATTTGTCTACCATCCTCATCTACACCATCCCTCCATCTGAGTTTTGGTCTACCCCTTTTTCTACTTCCCACAGGTTGTGACATAAGGATTCTTCTAGGAGGGTTGTTCTGCTGTGATCTTGCCAGATGTCCTGCCCATCTTAGTCTTCCTATTTTTATAAAGGATACTACGTCTTTACCACCAAATATATGTTTATCTCTGTGATATATCTCGTAGTTGTACCTCCTTCTCCAAACACCATTTTCACAGATGCCACCAAATATTATTCTCAGGATCCTTCGTTCAAATATAAGCAGGAGATTTTCATCTGCCTTGGAAATGGTCCATGCCTCCGACCCATATGTCAACACTGGTTGTATAAGGGTTTTGTATATGGTTATTTTTGTTTTTTGGCTTAAGTTTCTGCTTCTCATATGTCTACTCAGTCCAAAATAGCATTTGTTTGCTAGGATTATTCTTCGCTTGATTTCTTCCGTCATGACGCTCTCCTTGGTGATCAGGGAGCCTAAGTATGTGAATTTGTCCACCACTTCAAAGGTAGAATTATCAACCGTGAATTGGTGGCCGATGTTTCTGGCTCTATTGTTGGGTGTTGATGCCATTATCTTAGTTTTATTTTCATTTACTTGCAGGCCCATATTTTTTGAGGCGTGTGACAAGGTAATATACATTTCTTCTAGCTTGCGTGTTGTGCTGGCAACTAGATCAACATCATCTGCATATGCCAAAATTTGGGATGATTTATTAAAAATGTTTCCTCTGCTGTCTATTTGGGCATCCCTGGCCGCCTTTTCCAAAGCTATGTTGAAAAGGAGACACGCCAGCGCATCTCCCTGTCGCAGCCCAACATGCGTTTCAAATGCCTGTGATTGTTCGCCCTGTATTTCGACTTAGCAAACAACTTTACGCATTGTAGCCTTAACCAATCTTATCAGTTTATCGGGGATGTGGAATTCATCCATGGCTTCATACCATACTACGTTCTAAAACTAATTAACACTTTAATTGCAGATTCTTAGTTTTAGTAACATTTATTTGCATTTCTTTAAAAAGGTATTTCCCTCTAGCTTTGTGGTCATATACGACCTATATGTCCACGGACCGTGACCCTTACATGCTCCGGTCCATTTCAGCTATGGATAGTGCGACTGGACCACCTTCTCTCATTCCCGAGGGTTCAATCCAGCGACAAAAGGAATATCTGCATTTCAAAAAATGGCTAAACTATTCAAATGCCACGATTTATCAATACCCATAAAAATCAGGTTACTACGATGTTATATCTTTCCTATACTGTTGTACGGAGTTGAGTCGTGGACTCTCACAGACGCTACCTGCAAGAAAATTGAGGCTTTTGAAATTTGGCTGTATCGTCAAATCCTAAAGATATCCTATACCGACCACGTTACTAACCAGGACGTTCTATTATGAATGCAAAAAGAAAAAGAGTTGTTAACTACAATAAAAACAGCCAAAATTGAATACCTAGGTCACATCATGCGGAACAGTGAAAGATATGGGTTGCTGCAATTAACTCTTCAAGGAAAAGTAGAAGGAAAACGTGGACCAGGAAGGCGAAGAATTTCTTGGCTGAAAAATCTGCGTACGTGGTTCAACACAACAACCACAAATCTTTTCAGAGCCGCAGTTTGCAAAATACATATTGCCATGATTGTCACCAACATCCGAAACGGATAGGCACTACAAGAAGAAATTAAAAAAAACTAGATACAAAAAATAGAGAAGAAATAGAAGAAAAGGATAGACAATAAACCGATAGTAGCAACAAAGCTATATATATATAAATAAAAATAAGTTATTCAGAAAAAGGAAGAATAAGTATAAAAGTATTCAGTATATTTAAGGTTTTAAAAAATATATATACAGGGAGGCCATTTGAAATAACAAGGTTAATTATATTTTCAGAAAAACACAAAATCTGATAACACTGTAATACTGCCATAAGAACACCTGTATTACAAAACCCTCACTAGAACATTTATATAAATCATGCAAGGAAAACATGGATTTTAACATAGAATGGCATTTGCTTCATGCATTTCTGCACATGCTACATTCAATAAAACAGTTATGATCTCAATCCCATTATCACATCTAAGACATAAAAAAAAGAACAAAAACTGTACACTCCCAGGTAAGATATAGGCATGCAGTAATTGAGGAATACTCCATTAGAAACTTAATTGGTAGTATTAATATTGTTATAGTAGACACGTAATTTGGTTGGAAAATTTACGGGAACAAGAGCGAGTAAGACACTAGCAAATTGGCAACAGTGTTAGAGCGACCATTATGATATTCTACTGAACAGTAGCGTTGATATTTAAATATTTTATTTTACCAAAAAGTTTCATTTTCTATAAAATTTAAATAAAAATATGGGTGCTATCAATTTCTTAGATACCTAGGTACTAATAACACTAATCGATTAGACTGAACAAAACTTATTGTAAAATAATAATAACTATATAAAAAAAGTTAATAACAGTACTTAATTATCCCATACAATTAAACAGTATGATCAAATATTTACGTTTTATGAACATAAATGCTTATAAGTATTAAAACTTCCTATTTTATCCCTGATAACTTTTATGTTATTGTAATCAGGAAAAAAAAAGAGAATTCATTTTTTAAATTAAATATAGCGTGTTCTATTAAAGAACCACAACTGGTTTGACACCGTGTTAGAGAAGACTTAGTACCTCCATAATTTTAAAATGGGTAAGAGGTCTAAAACTTTTATTAACATTTATTTAAATATACCTAGCAGGTATTTTATAATAACGTAACCAGTACTTTGACTATTTTAAATGAAATACTTTGTACCTTTTTATTCTATCAAGAAGTGTGTTTTTACTCTATTTTCAAAGATATATAAGCAAAACAAGAATATCTACAATTACAATTGTGATGTCGGATAGTATAATTCAGCCAGAGAAAAACAGGATTCGATCGTATAGACATTTATTTCGAATTTACATATACAAATGAAAAAGTAATTATCGTTAAGTGCCTACTAAATACAATGTTCGAATACAAAGACGTACTGTTTATTTATTTCGATAGATGGGTGTGACGATATTCGATATGGTAAACCAAGATACGGCGATCGAGGAATTGAAGTCGTACTCGTACCTCAACGCAGAACGAGTACTTGGACAGGGATAAGGATGTCTATCTAGTTCAACGCACCAGATAGAAAGAATACGCCAATATCGTTCAACGCACCAGATTGACGCAGCCAGAGGAAGGATTGTCAATCTCGCTCAACGCGCCAGATCGACTGGATTCGGAAGGATTTGGGACACGTTCAACGGTTCAACGCACCTGTCCCCAAGGTCAGATATTCTCAACTCAACGCGTCGAGAATGGTTAGCTGTCTTTCAGTTTCGACTTTTATACTATTCGAGACGGAACAAAAACATGTTTTGTTTAACACATAGGCGTACTCTAGACGATAAAATATATTATCGTCGCACAATAAAAACTAAGGTTTCAACTAACTCCTGATTAGAATGAAGCACTTGCTAATCTACTCAGAGTCACTTCTCACTAGTATCACTCGTATCTTGTAAATTTAAAGTTAGTTTGGTTAATGCTGGTAAATAGTTAACATAGTCATTTTCCACTCCGATTACATATTTGATTACATTTTTCCAGTTGGTTGCTGTGATCTTTGTGACTTTTCTTCTAATTAACTGGAGAACAGTAGACGGAAATTTAGGAGCCACGTTTCCACTCCTGATATTTCCTTTAAGTTGAGCCCATATTAACTCTATTGGGTTCAATGTACAATAATATGAAGGAAATCTAAGCATGGTATGCCCATTACTGCGAACACAGTTATCAACAAAATATTTCTTCTAATACTGTCTACTATGAGCAACCTCCAACAATTGCTTTTTACTATATGATGTATCAAAATACAAATCTTCCTTAAATAAAAATTCCTGAATTTGTAATTTGTTCCAAGTTATATTTGGAATATTTCTCATTAATCTTGAATGGTATGATGCGTTGTCCATGACACACACACTATATTTAGGTAATTTCGGAAGAAGAGATTTTTCAAACCATGATTCAAAAATTGAACTTTCCATATACCTACTCATGGTAATCTAGAGAAGCGTCTTTAATTTATTTTGGAGATATTAATAATACATCGTCGATTAATCCATTTTCTCCACCGCAGTGTAAAATTATAATTCTTTGTCCTTTATTGGGCGGTACTGAATTAGAACACTTTTTGTTATTATTCATCCAACTTTTTTTGACGGTATCATGAGTATCATACCAGGTCTCATCTAAATACACAATATTTCGTTTTATTTTTCGATACTACGTTATCTGTCTGATATAATCATTTCTTAAAAAAATTATTCTAGTACTTTCCATTAGTGCCTGGCGTTTGTCTAAAGTTTTGTACTTAAAATTATTGGCTTTAAGAAATAATCGAAGTGTTGTTGCTGGACATGAGAGAATGTCCTTTCGAACCAATTCACTTCGAAAGCTTTCAATAGTTGGAAAAATATAAGCGGCATAAATTTGAGATGAGGTTATTAAAACTTTGTATTATTATACATCTCAGTCATTGATAAGTTTGCAGTTAATAACTACTCCTGGTAGAGTACTTTTATTTTAATTTTTATTGCCCGCTTTTATTACAGATAAACATATTTTTACACAGTCTCACTGAAATACGAGGGGACTATACTACAAGTAAATGAACCAGAAACACTAATCTTGCTGTTTTGTGGTAAAAATACTATTATATTTTGACAATTTCTTTCTGAAATGATTTTATAACTTAATTTGTATGCTTTTATTATAATTTAGATTAATGTTATTGTCATTGAACTAATTATTTAATTTATTAGGGCACTATTTTTGGGCAAAGGCCAATAATTACTTACCGGAACAACAATGTAAACATTTGGATGCTTTTTTCTAATAGTTTCTATTAGTTCCATAAGTCCATCCCTTATTTCTTCAGGTGTATTTGAAAGATTATTTGTACCAACATGCAAAATAATAACCTAAAACATAAGCTTTTTAACCTTTGTATATGGGATTGAGTTGATTTTATTCATATATAAAATACACAATATAAAAACGATAGTAAAAATATAGGTTTTTCCATGAAGCTATATAACTGCTTGTTCCAGTTTGTTAATGATGAGATCTGCTTGAGTCCGATATAGTAGAGAATCAGGGTGATGTCTGTGTGCTACCACCATTCTGGATACTTTTATCCTGTTGATTTATGACCTAGTCTGCTCGTTAGACCCCCTTGGTTTCTTAGCAACTCTGTTGCGAGGGGGTGATGGTATTCTCCTGAAGTCTCTTTTTATCCTCAGGTGTTGCTGATTTGGTTTTCTTGAGATTCGTTATGGTCCATGTCCCAGCTGTCATTTTTGCCTTTTTCTTCATCTTCCTTGTTGAGCTCCTTTGTTTCAAAAAAGAGGAGTTTTTTGAAACTTATTTATTTTTTAAATTAAAAACCCGAAATTATATTTTATAATTTTGAATTTTCAAATTGTAAAAAATAAATAGCTCTCGGGGGAACCTGTAACCCTAGAGAGCGCGTCCCCAGGTGGCGGATAGGGGAATGCCCTCACCGGCCTGTTTGCAGCTAGGCCGGCGGGTAGGTGGGAAATAAAATACCACCCGCGGACCAACAGGTGGGGTAGATAGGACTCCTAAGCCGTAGAGAAGGCAACTTATCTAAGAGAAGGATACTCTGATTTAAAACCCTGGTCCTCCAAGTTGGGGGTTGAGGCATCGGGCCAACTCCTCGATACTCGGAAAAAATGATCAAAGTTAAAAATTTCAGCAAAAAGCCTTGGAATTCGGACGGATTAAACTATAAACGAAATTCGCAAAGAAAATGGATTATGAATTTGGGTGCTTGGAACATACAAGGAATAAGGACAAAACAGGAGGAGGTCTTCCGTGAACTGAGTAAAATGAAACTAGACATCTGTGTATTAACTGAAGTAAAGAAAAAAGGAAGAGGAAATGAAAAGATAAACGAATACCTGCATTTCTATAGTGGCGTAGAAAAGAGCGAACGAGCTAAAAGGGGAGTGTCTATAGCAATACATCAGAAACTGAAAAAATGTATTAAATCATGGCAAGAAATAGATGAAAGAATTATCCTCATGGAAATTAAGAAAAATGGCCATGAAATAGTGGTAATTGGAACATATGCACCGACGGATGACTCAAGGGTTGACAGCAAGGAAGAGTACTTTAACAAGTTAACAACTGTTCTAGCCACAATTAATAAGAAGAAAGAAATTTGGATCTTAGGTGATCTTAATGCAAGAACCGGAAAGAGCTCCAACAGTGAAATAATAGGGAGATATGGAGAAGATATTCTGAACGACAATGGTCAAAGATTAATAGATTTTTGCGAGGCACATTCTTTGAAAATATTAAATGGTTTCTTCCCCCATAAGAATATACATAAATTTACATGGACGCAGCCTACCAGGAATTTAAAATCAATAATTGACTATTTCATTCATCGTAAAGATTCTAAACTAAAAACGAAGGACGTGAAGGTGTTTAGAGGGCCAGAATGTGGAAGTGACCACCATATGATTATTGTAAAAGTAATGGTGACATTTAAGAGAGAACAATCAAGTCACAAAAATGATGAAGTAACAGACATAGGAACAACCATAGAAAACATAAAATATAACCTGGAAAGCTTTAAACAAGATTCGACAAAGTTCTTATGTAAAATTAGAATAGCTCAGAAAATAAAAAATATAGAAACAAAGGACTTAGACCCTGAAAGTCTGTATGAGGTAATTAAAAAATATATTCATGAAGCGGCAAATGAAGCACTGGGAAAAGTTGAAAATCGGAAAAAAGGAAAACCTGAATGGTTGTCAACGGAACTAGAAGAGAAAGTTCTCAAGAAAAAACAAGCATATCACATATGGCTTCAATCCAAAGATCCTCAAGACAGAGAAATATACGCTAAATGGAATAGAGAAGTTAAAAAAGACGTGGATAAGGCGAAAAATATAAACTGGGAGGCTAAGTGTGATGAACTGGACAGATTTATGGGTGGAACAAAAGTGGCGCAAGCTTGGAAAACATTAAAACAGTTTAGGAAAAATGAGAAAAATGAAGACAACATTTCTCTCATAAAGTTAAATGAATGGGAAGAATATTATACGAAACTGCTGAAAGAGGATAGAGTAGAGTACAGATGGGAAAAGATAAGGGAATTAATAGACAACAGAGACGAAAGACAGGAAATCCCTATAATAACATTATCTGAATTGACGGAAACCTTAAAAGAGGTTAAAAACGGAAAAGCCGCAGGGCCTGGAGACATTCCCATAGAGCTGGTTAAAAATGGGCCGACTGCACTTTTAGAATTAATAGTAGACCTTTTCAATAAATGTATGTGTGGAGACCAGGAAATTCCTAAAGATTGGAATAAATCTTATATAAGCTCCATATATAAGAGAGGGAATAAAAGAGACTGTTCCAATTATAGAGGTATTAGTGTGACGAGCTCTGTGGGCCGGTTGTACGGCAGAATATTAAAGAAGAGAGTTGAAAGACAGATACAAGATATTGAAGAACAAAGCGGCTTTCGTACCGGGAGATCCTGCCTTGATAATATATTTATCCTACGACAAATAATTGAAAAGCGTGTCGAAAGAAGTAGAGAGACCCATTTGGTATTTATAGACCTTGAGAAAGCATATGATAGTGTCCCGTTAAAGAAAATGTTTGAGGTCCTCAAAAGGTCCGGATTGGATTCGACGTATATCCGAGCGATATATAAATTGTACGAAAATGCAGTTAGTTGTGTAAAAATTGGAACCAGAACCTCAAATGAATTTAAAGTCACTAAAGGCCTAAAGCAAGGATGCTGTTTGTCACCGACACTCTTTAAAATATACGTCCAAGAAGCATTGAGGAATTGGAGAAATAAATGTAGATTTATGGGCATCGAAGTGGGACAAGAAACTCTGTATACATTGTTGTTTGCAGATGATCAGGTGGTGGTTGCAACCGATGAGGAAGATATAAATTATATGAATCGAAAATTATTTGAGGAATATGCCAAATGGGGGCTTACTGTAAATATAAGCAAAACAGAATATTTAAAAATTGGAGGAAATACCACAGATCTGAGGCTTGAAAACGCAGTCATAAAAGGCTGCAACCAGTATAAATATCTAGGAAGCATCATATCAGCAGATGGCAGAGTTAAGATAGATGTACAAAACCGAATAACCCAAGGGAAAAAATGCATCCGAATACTGAATTCATTACTGTGGTCTAATAAAATAAAGATGCATACCAAACTTCGCGTATACAGAGCAATTGTAGAACCAATTACCACATATGGTGCCGAATGTTGGACGATGACAAAGAATGAACGAGATAAAGTAGACGTTGTGGAAATGGATTATCTTAGAAGGTCATGTCGAGTACCGAGAATGGAAAGAATCAGGAATGAGGAAATACGAAACCGTACAGGAATTAGAGATACTCTTTCAGATAGAATACAAGGAAGGCAATTACAATGGTATGATCACGTGATGAGAATGGAGGAGGAGCGGTGGCCAAAGAAAGCCTTAATGTATGTTCCGCCAGAAAGAAGGAATAGGGGAAGACCACCAAATTCCTGGAGAAGAGAAATTACAAAAACAATGCAATCTAGAGGCTTAGAAGAGGGAGATTGGAGAGATAGGAAAAGATGGAGGCTGAAATGCGGGAAGCGGCAATCGCCGTAGGACCCCCGTTATATGATGATGATGATGAAAAAATAATTCTTTGGTGTATGTATAAAAAGCATTTCTAGCATACATAACGAGATCAGGAATTGGTTTTTGATCAAAACACCTTGGAATTTTTTTCGGCTTTCTCTCCCAGTGATTGACTTTTAATTAATTTTATTTATATTTTATAAGAAGAGAGTTTTAATTATACTATTTGTAGATTTATACACATTCAAATTAAAAATTTGAATCACAATATTTTTTCTACAAAGATTCAGTTATTAAAAGTTAAAATATTATTTATTTTCTAATTTTATAAAATGCAAAAATTTAATACTAAGCATTCTATGCACACGACTATGTAGCATCTACATAAGAAAATATCTAAAGTTGCATTTGTTGCTCCACTCTATCATATTTTAGAAGCAATACAGAACAAATAGCTGAAGTTTATCCATCTGCACACTATTATCTGGCTGCTGACTTCAATTTACCAAACTGTGAATGGTTTTTAAATGACATGTGCTCTATAACAATTTCTCTACCAGCTGCCACAGCATCTGAAGTTGAAGCCCTGCAGGTTGTACTGGTACGTGTGCATACCACAATTTGTTTCAGTTCAACACTATTGTGAATTCCACTGGTAATATTCTCGATTTGGCACTGGTTGATGATGCTGATGTAACTGTGTCCAGGGCAGATGAAGCTCTTTTGAGGGAGGGTATGCACCACCCACCACTGGAATTTGAGATAAAGATGGCCAAAAAGGGCCCCAATAATAGTGGTTTGGTTAGTGATGGTTTCTATAGGGACTTTAAGTAGGCTGACTATGTGAAAATAACTGATTTTTTATCACAATTCTGTTGGGATAATTTATTTTTATTAAAACCACTGAATCAAATTGTGAATATTTTTTATGATATAGTTTACTTAGCTATAGAATTATTTATCCCCCTAGAAAGGCATTCAAAACGTAGATTCGCTTCTTGGTTCTCACCAGGGTTGAAGGACCTGATAGTTGAGAAAAAGAAAGCTCACAAAAAATATCTTTTATCTAAATCACTTCTGGATTATCACACTTTTCTCAGCTGAGGGCCAACTGTACATTGTTAAAAGCTGAAGGCTACAGAAATCATATTTATTTGACAGAATTATCATCAGGAAATAATTTGAAGGGATTTTGGTCGTCACGGATCAGATATTGTAAAACTTTTTGCAGAATAATTTTCTACTGTCTATTCCACTCAAATATGTGGCATATCCAGTGATTCACCTTCCCTTGGTCTTACTAACTTGACTGGTTTCAACATAACTATATAATATTTATTTAAAATTGTCAGAACTGGGATTGCCTACCAGCTTTCTCAAGAATTGTTGTTTTATATTATCCAGACCTCTTTTTCACATTTTTAATCTATCTATAAGGGTGAATTTCCAGAATGCTGGAAAAATAGTTTTTTAACACCTATTTTTAAAGTGGGAGATAATTCATTGGTGAATAATTACATGCTCATTAGTATAATTAGTTTAATACCAAAAATATTTGAATGTTTTGTATGTGACTATCTTAAAGCTTCACTTGAAAAACATCTAGTAGACCAACAATTTGGATTTTAGAATAGCAGATCAACTGAATGTAATGTACTAGTGTTTGTGGACATCCTGAGGAAGGCCACAGAGAGGGGCTGTAGGGTTCATGCACTATACACTGATTTCTCCAAGCCTTTGATTGGGTCAACCATAATATTTTAATAGTTAAACTTAAAAAAATGGCTGTTGATGGGCCACTTCTTAGATGGCTGAGAACATACTTGATTGACCGAGTTCAGATGGTGTATATCAGGGATTTTGTTTCCAGTGAGATTAAAGTTCATTCAGAAGTACCCCAGGGTTCTCATTTGGGACCCCTGTTATTTAATATATTCATTCATGATATACGCCACTGCTTCCACCACAGTTCTAAAGTTCTACACAATTATAAATAATACAGAAGGTTGTGTTAATCTTCAACACGATCTCAATCAGTTGAGTGAGTGGTGTATGTTGAATGCTATGGCCCTGAACGCATCCCAGTGTGATGCTGTTTCTTTTGAACAATCGAGACACCCAAGGGAATATAATTATAATATAGAGAACATTCTTGTTGACTAGGTTACCGAAATTCTTGATCTGGGAATTATTTTAGACTCTAAAGTTTTATTTGAATCGCATTATATGTTAATAATTTCCAAGTCCTTACAAATGCTTGGTTTTATAAAAAGATTCACTAGAGACTTTAAGAATATTGAAGCGATTAAATTACTATATTGTTCTTTAGTCAGGCCCCATCTAGAGTATTGTTCTTGTATATGGTCTCCATCTTATAATATTTACATATCAAAAATTGAGACAGTTCAATACAAGTTCTTGAAATATGTAACATATAAACGGGGTATACCTGTTGAATTAAATCAAGTGAATTATGATCAAATTGAAACCCAACTTGGTATTTTCTCATTGTATGACCGACAATTAATTAAAGATGCAAAGATGCTTTATGGCGTAATTAATTCTACAGTGTTGTGTCCTCAGCTGCTTGAGCAGGTTGGTCTGCATGTACCTCTACATAGAACACGATTAAACCAAGCTTTTTATGTTCCTCTTCACAGAACCAACTATGCATATAATTTTTTATCTCAAGCACTAAGATGGGCAAATATTCACCCAGATCTAGATTTTTTTGCACCGAAGGCTGAATTCATTTTTGGTCTCAGGCATGTGTTTATTTGAGTGGCTGTGGAATAGGTAATTATCATTTTGATGTGTAAAACTAAATTACGTGATTAAGTTTGTGATATTTATACTTTTATTATTGTGATATTTATATTTTTTTGTTTTATTGTATACATCGTAAACATTGTAATATTATTATTATTGTATCTTATTGGGCAGCAGCCCATTGGAAATAAATAAATAAAAATAATAGTGCTCACATGAGCGCTCTCTAGTGGTATGGTAAGGAACTAAAATCTTGTTCAACTCATGTAACTTTAGCCCAAGACTAAAAAATGACAGTGAAATGTCCTTCTATATGCATCTATATTCATTGTTATGGCTATGGCTAAAGTGGAATTGGGCAATGTGAGTAAATTTGTTGTCATGAATAAATTCACAAATATTTTTCCCTTCTCTAAATTTTTGAAATAGAAATAGACTATGCCAGAGACTAGAATATCTAAAAACAGTATGATTTTAATGCTGATATGTAAACTATATCAACTTCTTTGATTCTACTCACAATTCTTAACAAGAATAGTGTTGGAAAAGTAAAAGAAAATCATGTCTATTGCTTCAAAATAAACTATCATACAAATAGATATTGTTCAATGTTATTGAACTGTTATATGATTATAATCTCCATAACAATAAATAGTCATACATAGACCCTGAACATATGTGAATTTACATATATTGGTGTCAAATAGAAAAACAAGATAAATTTGATTCAGTTGACAAGTTTGGTTCCAAGATTTCCTGAAGAAAATTCTCATCATAAAGGCCCGATTGCTGCAATCCAAACACCAAGAAAACCCCAGATTTTTTTATATTCTCATGTATTGCTACATTGATAGACTTACTTTAGGTTTTACATTATCTAGTTCCCCATTCTGAATTCGCCACAGCACGTTTTCTATTTTATCCCTATGAATTCCGAAATTTAAACAATGTAAAGGAACAAAAAGTTCATTCCAAACATCAGTATGTTGAAGGGCTTGCACTATTGAATCTCCTATAAAAATAACATCGGCGTCTTTTTCTTTACTTTCGGAAAGGAACCGATTATGCTAAAATATAATATTAAGTAAATGTAATTTTACAGACAAATATATCTACATACAATACTTAACCACCTGTGATCACCATCACTATCGTCGACTGGCACCGGTATCTTACAAGTATTCATGCTTTCGAATTATAATTATAAATATACCTAGGTATTACAAAATTTATATTTTAATATTTAATAATTTTCACAATTTACAAAACCAACCACAAATTTTCTTCTGTTTTTATTCCAGTTTTTTTGCACTACCACTTTAAAAACATCTATGAAAAATTCATACATAAAACTAAGATAAAACTCATATTTACAGATATTAAAGATCGGCAGATAAAAAACGATATTTTTATATTAAATTAAGTATTGAAATAAACGTATTTTTGATAAAATACACAAAAATTCAGTATACCTACTAACTGACAGTTAACTGACAAATTGAAGTCTTCAGTCACAAACTTGTTAAAATAAGAAGAATAAACTTTAAAAAATTATATAAACATAAATAATAGCAAAGAATATAGACGCTTATAGTAACAAAAACAAATATGTAGAAAAACTTACTGTTTCTATCTTACTTTTTGAATTGTTGGCAAGTTAATTTTTTTTTTAATTTTTTTATATCAATGTTTTAAAAAGTCAAGAGTCCTAATGCTAGTTTTTTGTTAATATAACATATAGTATTTTACATTTTTTAAAGCAATAAATTTAAATCAAATTAGCTTAAATAAAAGGGCTTTGTAGATAGAAATTATAGATATTATGTCAGGGTATAGAAGGGCTTATTCAATAAACGAAGATAATTTAATTCTTAAATTGATAGTAAAGGGGAAATTTTATTATCAAACGAGAGGAACAATACTCTGGAAAGATCTGGCTCAGGGTGGATTCTTTTGCCAAGACAGGACATGGATGAGCCTGCAAAATCGCTTTGAGAAAAAAGTAAGTACATATGCGTACGTATTCAGAAATAGTCTTACAGTGTTTTAAGTGGAATTGCTACCAATTGGTTTTTATGCTTAAGAGAGCTTGAAAAACGCCTCAAGCCAAAATATTTATTACATCAGACAAACAAGTGAAGACTCTGAAGTCTATAACTAATGAATTGATAACCTCTTGGAACTGCAAACAATCACATAAGCAACTGGCAGAGCACAACAAAGTAACATTGCTGTGGGTGCAAGGCATGAAGCAATTGTTGGTAATGAGATTGTTGATTGTTCCAGATAGATGATTGTTCCAGATAGACCAGTGCCATACTGTGGTACTAGAAACCCTCATACAGTTAAGTCCATGGTTTTTTACCAGTGCGTCATCATTCAAAGCATACAAAATAAGTCAGAAATTTAATCCACACTACTTTACGATTATATTGTAAAATTTGACAATATCAAATAAATATAATGTAAAATGTCAGTTTTGCTTTAAAATTTTGATGCAGAATTCAGCTACATTTGAAGTAGCTTAACAAATTCTTTTAATATTATTAGTGATTAATAAATAAACAATTTATAAAAAAAATAATAAATATATAATATTTACAGTGTGTTGATGTAATAGGTAAGAGTAACATTATTTAAAGAATGAGACATTATTTAGCTCAAATACTATTGTTGAAAGATTTCGAACATATGTTTATTGTTTCTCATATATCATTTTCATCATCTCCAGAATCTGAACTGTTATTTCCAATGTTAATTATTCCAGGTTCAATATTAATATTACAAATATTTTCTTCTCTAATAAACCACTGTTCAATTAATTTTTCTTCAGAGCAATTTTCACTTTGATTGAACAGTTTTCCTTTATTCCTTCAAGGCGATTTTTCTACTCTTCCAATCTTTGTTGTTATTCCCTATATGTATCTGTTATAAACATCACATTATCAGCAGTCACCATTACAGTTCTGTTTTTTAAGAAATACCCTAAGGAATGTTTATACACAGATACTAGGACTAGTTGTTTATCCTGCATAAGTTTTAATTTTCACTTATTCTGCAGAAACTTAGTACTATAACTTAGTTATATTATTGGTGAATTATAGTACAGACTAGAGTGGCAAGTTGGATAGATTTTTGGGACCATTTTTGATACATACTATCCATCAGTTCATCCACCCACTCATCCATCTATTCAACTATTAATCTACTTGGAGTGGAAAGTTGGATGGCTTTTTGGGAAGAACAGATAGTTTGAATCCAAGATGTCTATGGATGTCTAACCATGGCGCCTATGTTACACTTGAAATTTCTGGTAGCTATAAAAACATTTTTTCACTTCAAGCACCACCAAGAAACGTTACTACCTGACTTGACAATGGCAAGTGCGAACTTGCCTAAAGGTTGTCAAAAGAATATTTTTTTCTCAAAACCAAAATTATTCAACACAGAGTCAAACCTGGAAAATGACTGTTTTGCACAATATATTTAAAACATTATTGGGTAAAAATTTCAATTTCATGATATTTCTGACTAAAGATGGCATTTCTTTGCCATCAATATCAACTCTTGATGACCAGTGTAAGTTTGAAGTCAGTAGATAGTTTATTAAAA
Source organism: Diabrotica undecimpunctata (assembly GCF_040954645.1). Taxonomy (NCBI): domain Eukaryota; kingdom Metazoa; phylum Arthropoda; class Insecta; order Coleoptera; family Chrysomelidae; genus Diabrotica; species Diabrotica undecimpunctata. The sequence continues at coordinate 138,095,918 of NC_092807.1, forward strand.
AAAAATACAAGTTTTTCTGATTAGACATTTAAACTCATTAAATAATTAATATTTATTGTAGATTTTGCCTGATATTACAAATCCTAGATATACATTATCTTCAGAGGAAAAACATAAAATTTGTAAAGCTTGGAAGCAAACAGCTGATAACTTCAGCCCAGATACGGATTCCAGTAATGATGAGGGTAATTATATCTACTACTATACTATTAAAGGTTAGCTGTGAATTACTAAAAATATGAACAAAACCTAGGTATAAATTGTTGGTAACCAGGCAAATTTAGCACCAAAATGTTCGTAATAATAATATGTACAACTTTTCTAAACAAAAATGTTTGACTGGGATGGGGAACATATATATAAATAAACAAAAAAAAAACAAAAATTTTGATTTTATAATTTTAATGCAATTTTATATTTAACTTGTGATATCCCGTCTTGTTTAGAAATTTTGATTTCTAATTTTGACACAATATACTATGGACATTTCCTCAAAAAATAAAATGTATCTGAACTCATAATTTTGCCTCTTAACTTTTACCATATGAAAACCATATGCTACTCGTCAGATATTTTTTTCTAATTAAAAATTTGTGTTACAAATTTTTGAATCTAGGTAATTCCACATCAACTATACAAAGTTGGTCAGGCGCCCCCTCTAGATTTGGCTTAAATTTTATAGACGCATTCCATACTATAAAATATGATGATTTACCAAACTTCAGCATTCTAGGTCCAATACAGTGGTTTATATTGGTTATTCAATTTTTTCCTGTATTTCATCACTTTTTCTTGTATATTGGGCTCTAGTTGATCAAAAAATATCAACAATACATTTTCTATGTAAAATTTTATGCTAAACACGATCCTGGTGTTAAAATTAGCCTAACTATCAAAAACAATTCGAAAAACCCTCTGTTTCTTAAAAAAATCATATTAAAAACATATTTTTTTTTCTTAAAAAATTTAGAATTAGTTGTTAAGAAGGTTATACTTTAAGATAAAAATAAGTACAGCTCATATATCAGAGCATGACACGGTATTACATTCACTTGAATGGCCAAATTCCAATTTCTGATTATTTTCTCAACTAAAATGTCATTCTGAATACAGTTTTGGATTCCCTACACAATTTTACATAAAATATCTGACCTTCCAGCTCCAATTTACATCTTAATAAATTTGCTGTTGTAACCAGGCATTTTGTCTTTTTGCGGAAATTAACATGTTAAATTTTATGGCGGTTATATTAAATTGGTGCAGCATACGTTGTAAATCGTCTTCACTTTGGGAGTAGTATTGCATTGTCTGCATGGCAGATTATTTAAGTTGTTTTTCTCCCATTTGGTATCCGTTTTTAGTTCTTACTTTTTTTGTTATTTCATTCATAATCAGGTTGAACAATAGAGGACTCAGGGAATCTCACTGTTTTATCTCATTGCAAGCTTTAATAGCGTCGGTTAGTTCTTCTTCCACTTTTACTTTTATTGTGTTGTTTATCTTTAAAACTAAATATCCTATAGATAAATTAAATAAAACAAATGTAGTATATGCATTAGTTGTACTCAGTGTGAAGCTGTGTATGTTGGTGAGACCGGGGGAAATCTATCAAATCGTATTATTTTCCACAATAGTGATATTGTAGAATAAAAAACCATATTGTGCTTTGGCAGAACATGTAATCGACAAAGACCATATTATGGATTTTAATAAAAATAAAATGTTGTGTAATGAAGGTAATAAATTCAAAAGGACCTTTTTAGAAATGGTTTGTAAAAGCAAGAGTGATAATAATTTAAACAAAAGATCAGAAATTCAAAATCTAAGCAAAATTTATAATTATATTATTTCTCTAAAATTCGTTATCGGTAGTTCGACTATGCTGTGTATTTGTCATTGTTTAACTTGGACTAATTTTGAAGGCATTTTATGACTGCAGAATCAAGTGGAATTTGGAAAAGATTCTATGGAAAACCAATACATATTTGGGCAATAATGACAGTATTCCAATGTCATTAAACCATTAGATTTTTTACCAGTGAGAAGAGAAAGAGATAGAATTTAAAAAAACAAATCTGCGACATAATCGAACTAATTGGTAAAAGTAGAACTGGGCTTGTATGTGGCAAGAATGAATCATACCAGGTGGACGAAAAAGATGAAATGGCGGCCGAGAAATGATAAAAGGAATAGAGCAAGACCACCTACACTTTGGACAGATGATCTGATGAGAATAAAAACAAAGTGGATCTAAGCAGCATAGAATAGAAGAGAGTGGCTGTTTTTGACAGGCGTGTATATTTAATAGTGAATACCACCGGCTACATAATGATGATATTTAGGGATGTTTGAAACTATTGATTGCATTGAAGTAGCATATCTGTGATGTAGCGAGCATGTTGTGATGAAGCTTCAAAATCTTTTTCGTTTATTTTTCTATTCACTTTTTATATAAGTAGTTTATTGTAAGAAATTTGTAATGATTTGAATTTACTCAAATTTTATACATTTTTTTTTTAGATTCCTTGGATTGTCCCATAACAACAACGAAGGAATACTTATAATGGCTGTAGTATTGATAGACTTTATACTTTTTCAGATATTTAAGATAGTATTTTTTGTAAAATGTGCATTAATGTAAATTGTTAATTTTGTACACCTATTTCTTAATAATTATTAAATATTTTTATATCTTCTCTAGTCATTGCTGATTAAGACAAATTACCAAGCCAATTTCAGCATTAGTTACGTACCTCTTTTTAAACAGTTTACTAGTGTTTCAAATAAGACAGAAAAGACCATCAGATCAATTTTTCAGGAAAGAAGGCAGTATAGTATGATTAAATTTTGCATAATTCGTAAAGAATATCTTTATTAATGCCTGTAAAGTTTTGTTGGAATACATTGTCCTGTTCTGCTCAAGCCCTTCTTCATATAGGCCTCTTCCAGACTTTTCGGTATTTCTCTGTCTTCTGCTATAAATACTATAGACAATATAAAAAATACCAAATAAAGTCTAGTTATTGAAAAAAATAAAGTGCCACAACTAGCAAATCAATTTTTTGCTAAAAGTATAGAGAGAACGTTCGGGTTAAGTTAGCTAATAGCTACAACAAATGAGACCTCTACTTGCAAAACAACCAATCTCCACTTTTTGGACGATCTGAACTGAATACGCTACTGGATTCCTTGTAAAAAGACGCATCCAGCTATGCATAAATTTCGTAACATAACTACCAAACCCCCATTGAAATTAAATGGAGAAAATTGGTTGTTGTTTCAAAACAACCATTCTCTAAGGTCATGTAGGTTTCAAAACAACCAATATCCCTCTGCACCAATCGGAGCGCTAGATTGTATCACGTGGTCGGTGATTTTTGAGTGGATCATACTAGTGTCAAAGCTGAGAACATTATTCCCTTTTGCAACTTTTTTGCAATTAAGTAATAAATGGAGACAACACCAGAAGTATTAACGCCTACAAAGTTTAGAAAAAGAGTCACACAGCCAGAGAAATGTGAGAAAACGGCTGAGGTTAGTATATTTTTAGATCTATACAGAAGAAAAAATGTCATCTGTCGTGAGTGCAACATGCTTGTCAGTTTTGTTAAAATGCAGGGAACGTGTATAATTTTCATTGTTTTTTATGTTCAAAAAATGATGTACATATAATTACTAGATATCTAAAATAGAATGTGAATTTAATTTATTTGTAGGTATGGGGAAACGAAGGCGCCTAAAATGCCAACATGCAAGTACGACGGGAGAGCCTACCAGTGCACAAAACTCAATATTGCGGATGTGATGGCATTTTATAAAGCTTTTCATAAAAATGAAGAGAAATGAGCAATTAATGAATGAAATAATGAACAATTTTAGAGGGGAAAGTAATCTTCCATGTGAGAAAAGGGGAGGAGACAAACGAACGCATTTATATAAAGAGAAACTGAGGAGCGTGGTCGAATTTATTAAAAATATAAAATGCGTGGAGTATTATTACTGTAGGGGTCGAAGTGAGCGCAAGTATGCATCAGGTGATCTGAGTATTAATAAACTTTGGAAAATTTACAATGCTCAAGCCAAACTGGAGACACAGGTAAAAAAAGGATATTTTCGAATGATTTTTAATAGAGAATTCAACATTTAAGGCGCCACAGACGGACATGTGTTCGACATGTTTTTCACTCACTGAAAAAATCTCAAAGGAAATGATACCATCGGTGAAGCAATCCCTCATGGCCGCTAAAAGAATTCACAAGCGTAGATCGAAAGCTTCTTTGCATTATTGAAGTAATCTAAGCCTGAATTATTGACTTTATCCTTAGACTTACAAAAAATCCTTCCGCTACCGAAAGTCGCGGATCAAGCAGCGTAATACAGCAGACAGCTATATGTACATAACTTGACAATCGTAGTGGGACATTCTGAAGTCCCATTAACGAAGGAAAATTGTTTTAGCTATGTATGATCAGAGGATGAGTATGGCAAGGGCTCTAATCAAGTGGCTTCGGCAATGTATCACAGGCTGTCTAATACTGATTTAAAAGATATCAGTGTCATAAGATTAATGTGTGACGGATGTGCGGTCAGAATAAGAACCAAATAATTTTATCCATGGCAAGTCGCTGGCTGATACAAGCTCCAAAAAAAAATAAAATATATTGAAATAGTGTGTCCCGTTCGAGGGCATTCATTCTTGCCGTCGAACAGACTGTTTGGGACGATCGAGAAAAAACTTTAAAAAATGCAAGGTATTCCGACACCTGACACCTATTTTAAAATAATATCTGAAAGTAAAACTTTGCAGCGCCTCAATATGGATTTCAAGGTCTACGTTTGGAAAACCGAAGCATCGCTTACATTCAAAGCACTGCAGAGTTGGCACTTTCAGATATCGAAAATAAAAAGGATTTGTTTGGCAAGATCAAGAAAACAAAATAACATAATAAGCATCTTTTTGTTTAGAATTATTAAAAAAAAAAAAGAAGATCGACCATTAACATAAATACAAATGAAATAGGAGTCGGGAACTTGGCCAACATTAGAAAAGAGAAATTGAAGGACGTAAGGAAGCTACTGAAAAGTCACTATGGCGAAGAATGGCAAAATGATCCAAAACTGAATCGTCCTAATTTACGAAAATGTTCCAAGCATCACTCGATAATGACAACTACGATGAAGTCTAGAGTATAGAATTTTGGTATTAATAATTATTGTAATGTATTAAGTACTGTTATTAGACATTTGTGTTTTATTAACAACCAAGAAACTAGCAACGAAAAACTAATTTTGAGTGATCAAAGTTTATCGATAACGAATTTTGTGGCTCCAGGTTTTACAAATATATTCACGGTAAAAATTACGATTTACGGCAATTTTGCCAGAGTGGAGATTGGTTGTTTTGCAAATAGAGATCTCAGTCTCAAATGAAACTTAAATTTGCGTTTGCGGTATTGCCATATCCTTATTATGTATATGTTTTACGCCTTAGCTTTGAAACAGTATATTTTTATTAGGTATATTATTTTATGGAATCTGGTATTTTTTATTTTTTTTTTAATTTACATAAAACACGATCGAATGAATATTTGTTTCTTTCGATATTAGTTGCAGTTAGTTATTAGAAAAAAAAATTTGTAATTGCCATTTAGGGGAGAGGTAGGTACAGTGAGACGGTCGGAACACTGAGACAAACGCGGTAGAGCTTACCACGTTCGGTATTATAAGGTAGAACTAAACGAACATGCCTATTACCACCTTAAAGTGAAGCAAACAAGAAACCATTAAGATTCAACAAGAAATGTTTTAGTTATCGCTGGTCATTTGAAGTGAGTGCATCGTAGTAAATATACCGTATCTACGTGGCCGCTGTTTTCACGAAAATTGAAGTTTCTTAGACAAGGTAGGTTATTCTAACTACAAAGTAAACCATTTTACGAAACAATTAAATTAAAACAAACGATTTTTGTACATATTTTATTAGTTTTTTTCATATATTTTTATTAACGATTTTTTAAGGAACAGTGAGACAACACAGCAGATGGAACAGTGAGACGCGTCTCACTGTTCCTTTACTGTCTCACTGTTCCGTTATAGTTGTATAAGCCAGGTCATTTGCAAAATAATTTCTCTTACAGAACGAAGATGCCAAGAAAAAATAAAACAGATCGGAAAATAGGAAGATTCTCTGAAGATATGATGAGACAGGCTGTTGAATTAGTACAAGGTGGCACTTCTATACGGCAAGCAGCACGAATAAAAGGAGTATCTTTCCAAACAGTCCACAGATATGTTAAAAAATATCAACAAGATGAGAACGTCCGTTTTTGTCCTAATTACAAAGTAAAACAAATTTTTACTATCGAACAGGAGAACGACTTGTGCGAATATATAATTAAATGTTCTAAAATGTTTTATGGTCTATCAAGAGAAGATACCCGAAAACTGTCATATGAAGCCGCAGTCTACAATAACATAGTGGTTCCAGCAAACTGGCATACTTCAAAAATCGCTTCACTTGTCTGGATGAAAGGATTTCAGAAACGTCATTCCAATAATTTATCCCTCCGGACCCCAGAAGGTTGTAGTCTTGCAAGGGCAACCGGTTTCAATAAATTTAATGTTGAAATGTTTTTCAATAAACTTGAAACCGTTTTACAGCGTTTCCCTGTGTTTGGAGATGGTAGTCGCATCTTTAATTTAGATGAGACAGGAACAGTTACCGTTCAAAAGTCCCAAAAAGTGTTTGCAGAAAGAGGTATACGACAGGTTAGTAAAGCCACAAGTGGCGAACGTGGAACACTCGTTACAACATGCTGTATTGTTGGAGCATCTGAAGTAGCTATTCCTCCTGCTCTGGTATTCCCAAGAGTACACTTTAAAGATTTTATGATAAATGGGTCGCCTCCTGGAAGTTTAGAACTAGCTTCAAAAACAGGTTGCATGAATACAGAGTGCTTTGTGCAAGTTGTTAGGCATTTTATTAAGCACACTGGTAGTACTAGAGAAAACCCTTCTTTATTGCTAATGGATAATCATCAAAGTCATTTATCGATTGAGACAATCGATTTATGTAAAAATAATGGCGTTACAATCCTGACTATACCGCCACACTGCACGAACAGATTACAGCCGTTGGACGTAGGTTTATTTAAGCCATTTCAGACTTTCTACAATGCTGCAGTAGATGCATGGATGATGAACCATCCCGGTCAGACATTTACAATTTACAACGTAGCAGCCTGTGTGGGCACAGCATATCCACGAGCAATGACGCCAGTTAACATCGCAAGCGCTTTTCGAAAATCTGGAATATTTCCATTCGATCGGCATGTCTTCGCTGAAGAAGATTTTTTGTCAAGTTTTGTGACAGATAGGCCGCTTGTTGCAGTTGAAGCTGCTGCTGAAAAGATAAGTGAATCTCCAGATGTAGAAAATCCAGGTCCAAGTCATACTGCTACTACTACTAAAACCTTTGTTAGTCCAACAGTTTTTAAGGGTTATCCTAAAGCTCCGACAAGAAAATCTGTAGAGGGCAACAAAAGACGCAAAGGAAGGACGATGATAGCTACGGATACCCCGGAAAAAATGGAGCTGATTAAATCTAAAGAAAAAACACCAAAACAGAAAAAAGTAGCACGGCGCGTATTAGATAGTGATTCTGACGAGCAAGACGAAAATGAGATGGAACTACAAGATTTCAGCGGAGGGGAGGATTTTATTGGTGAAGATCCAGAACCAATTATTTTCGAAGATCTTGATCGCTGTCCAAATGATGGGAATTATGTGCTCGTTGAATTCAACTCTAAGCAAAAGACATATTATATAGGCAAAGTCTTGTCTCAAATAAAAGAAAATGATTTTAAAATATCGTTTTTGCGAAAAAGCGCTAAATGTGAAAATAGGTTCTTCTTTCCAGTTGTCCCAGATGTGTCACATGTATTAAAAAGAGACATTAAAATGATTTTGCCGCCCCCTTTAATGCAAGGGTTAACCAAGCGCCAAAGTTCGCTTTTAAAATTTGAATTAAACTTTGATAGTCTTAACGTCAAATAATGTTAATTGTTACGTCTCAGTGTTTCCACATTGAAAGGAACAGTGAGACATTTACTAATTTTTATATTTTTGAGGTTTTAACATTAATTTTTATGAGAAAATGACATGATTTTTCAGTTCTTATTTATATACCAAATATCATTGTACAATATAAGTTTAAAGTAGCATTTAATAAAAAAGTTATTGGCATTGAAATTTTTTCGTCTCAGTGTTCCTACCACCCCCCTACATTAATTTTTAAAGCCTTTATTTCTTTATTATATAAAAAATATTTATTTAATAAATATTTCTTTATAAATTTACAGAGATCTCTGTGATAAATTTATAAACGTATGACCAAAGAATATAGACGCATTAAATGAATATGTATGTATGAATAAATATTGCTGAAATTATTACAATATAGTCTTAAATTGATTTATACTTGATTGAAAAGAAAATGATGACATTAATTAAAATTAAAATAAATTTTATCTATAAAATTATGACATTTGTTAAAATATAATCTTCATAACTGATTTTTTTATATGAATGAACGAATAAATTATTGGTTTCAAAAATGAAGCCAAATGTTAACTTAGTGTTTAATTATTACATGTATATTTAACTAAATAATATTCTTTTCTTTGTATATTCTTTCTTAATATATATATATATATATATATATATATATATATATATATATATATATATATATATATATATATATATATATATATATATGTGTATATATATATATATATATATATATATATATATATATATATATGTATATATATATATATATATATATATATATATATATATATATATATATATATATATATATATATATATATATATATATATATAACCTATGTAGATACTACCGACTTGTTAAAATAAATGTTAAAGGGATATTGAAAAACAAAAAAAGTAAAATAAAAATATATGAGAAATTATAAACGTTTTAAAGGTAAGAATAGTAGATACAAAGAATATAAATGCATATGCGTCTATATTCTTTGTCGCATTGTCACGATGGTCGTTTCTTTGTGGGTTGGATTTTTCTCGTTTTATGATTTCTTGTCTTGTTATACCTAGGTTTTGCACTTCTTCAGGACGTGGTTCGATCCACCGTAACGGTGGATCGAAATATAGAGGTTGGATTTATACTCGATCACCGGCCTAATTAATGTTTTGTAAGAATGTATAAGTGTACGTGGGTATATCCTTCCGAACTTACCACAAAGAGCATTGAGTAGACCGACTCTGCTCCTAGCCTTGGTACAGCCTATGTTCAGATCGGGCCTCCAGTTTAGTGTTTGCGTAAACACCACAGCGAGGTACTCAATCCGGTCGCGGAGTTGGAGTCGGTCGCCCCAGAGTCTAAGGTTGTTTCCTCCGGCTATGTTGAGTGAGGTGAATCTGCTTCGACTGGGGTATCTGAAGAGAAACATTTGAGTTTTATTTGGGTTAGGTGTTACTCTCCATCTCCTGCACCACCTGTCGACCAGCTCAAGGTGCTTTTGAACAAACCCAAGTACTGAGTTTACGTCTCGTGATAGTGTTACGAAAGTGGTATCGTCTGCGTAGAGCAAAGTGAGTGTGTTAGTATATTGTGGGTTAGGGAAGTCACTGTTGTATATTGTGTATAATATGGATGCCAACACTGAACCTTGTGGAACTCCTACTGTATGAGTAAAGGAGTCGGAGAAGTGACCTCGCACTTTCACCGTGATTTGACGTTGAGAGGCATATGAGTGAATAAGTCTAACGAACAAGAGGGGCAGGCCGATGTTCAACAGTTTCTATATTCTTTGGTATGACGTATAATATATATTAGACGTCATTGTCAAATCTGTCTGAACGAAGAACATGGCGGCTGATGAAAAGTCCTATTATAATCGAAAATCGAAACATATTTTGCTACTTTTCGTTCTGATAAAATTATGTTGAACTCTTTTTGTATTTCCTGTGATAAGTAATGCACTTATAGCTTTTTTTAACAGCTTCATTTTTAATCAGCGGAGATACATTCATAGTTTGTTAAAGGCCACACTAAAATTTAAAAAAGGTGAAAAAAATCAATAATTTTTCAGACAGCTTGGAAATAAAAGGCCAACAATGAAAGTATTCAGAGAGAAGAATATTTGACAGATTGTTGCAAAAATAGAATTGTTTGTAAACATTAAACATTTAAATTGGGATTTAAAACACGTTTTAAATACCAATGAATTCCATGGATGAGGCAAAACAATTTGCTGTAACCTGGAGTAATCACATGAACCATGTAAAACAAGCATTTGATAATTTGTTAAATAACAGTGATCTTACAGATGTTACTTTATATGTAGAAGGAAATAAAATCGGTGCACATAAAATGTTACTTTCAGCTTGTAGCAATTATTTTAACAACCTGTTTAGAGATTTTCCCCAAGAACATCCTATTATAGTACTTAAAGGAGTCAGATGTACTGTTTTAAGGGATATTCTTAAATTCATTTATAGTGGAGAAGTTAGTGTGGATAGTAGTCACTTTGATAATTTTTTACAAACTGCTGAGTTCTTAGAAATAAGTGGACTTACAAATACGCAGCATGTAGAAGAGTGTGAAAATGTAAATACAGAGTTAATAAATGGTTCTTCATCAAAATCAAAGAGAATTCGATCAAGGAAGAAAAAGATCAAAATGGAAGTTACTGAGGACATAGAAGCTGATAGTGGTAATGCAGATTGGGATTCCCAAGATTTAACTCCAGTTTTTACAGAAAATCTGTGTGATATTCAAATTACACAAGGTATAAGATATATATCATAAATTTGGGATAGTAATCATTTAAATGATATTAAAATGTTTCAGGTTCAGATGAGATTGAAATTAATGATATAGTAGTAAAAAGTAAGTTTTGAAAATTTAATATCTAAAATGAGATAAAAAGTAGATGTTTTAAGGCTATGGTTGTAGATATTTGACAATTGCTTTGGAGCCATTGTATATCACAACTGCTCCAAAACCTAAGTGTTCCTATCGTTCTTTCTGATTTTTGTTGAGCATTTATAGATTTTTTGACTGTGCAACTTATTATAGTCTTAGAAGTTATAGGCCTAGTTCTTTTATTATGTCTACCACTATGCTTGTAACTTCAATATTTAATTGTTATTCTTTATACTTTGTTTACTTTTGTGTGTTGCATTATGTAATTTTTTACCTTGGCTTAAAAAATGAGAATACTACCATAGTTTGTTCTATTTTTACATAAGCCATTCTTGGCTTAAGTTAAATCATTTTGCCCTTACTTCAATCAAGAGGACTCTGCAAACCTTTCTTTGGATCAAATGTACCAAGTTTCCAAACTCTAGGACTTTTCTTTCAAGAAAAAAGGAACATAAGTAAGATCTGAAGAAAAAAGCACTAAATTCAACTTGACGAGACATAATACAGAGACATCTTTTATATAAGAAAACTCAATAACACTAATACAACTGAAGTAATAAAAAGCCTTAAGAGCGTAGGCCCAAAATTTCGGGCCAATGCTTTTTAAATGCATTCATTTTTTTCGAATCCTGAGAAAATTAATAGGTATTTTTGAAAAATTTAAACGCAGAATGAAAGAATACATTATTACTGAGGGCCGAAAGTCCCTGAAAACTTCTATAATGTTTATTTTAATAAGTTACAGGGGTGAAAAAAAAAAGAGAAAATTTTCTGTGATTTTTAATTTCAAATATCTCATTCAAAAAAACTTATTGTTTATTCTAAAAGACTTTCGGCCCTCGGTAATAATGTAATCTTGTATTCTGCATTTAAATTTTTCAAAAATATTTGTTGGTTTTCTCAGGATTCGAAAAAAATGAATGCATTTAAAAAGCATTGGCCCGAAATTTTGCACCTACGCTCTTAATGACAAAGAAAAATTGACGAGTTTCTGGATCTACAGGTCTCCCCATTGAACTTTTAAGGTATTGACTGGACTTGCTACTGCAACTGCTCACTTTTGTGTTTAATTGTTTTTTGAGTTTGAGATGACAGAAGAAAGTGCTGCAACTATAGAGGTTTAACTGTAATAAACTCAGGAGCTAAGTTGATTCTGTGTAGGAAGGTCTGGTACTGACAATATATGTTGCCTAAAATACCTGAAGTAAACCTTTTATTACATGACATTTGAAAAATAAATTGGTTAAAATCAGTTACCAACTTCAAATTTTATACAGGTATTTCCAATCTAAATGACTCACACTGTATATATTTATATATGTGTTTATTTCCTTTTCTGTCCTTTAAGTATCTTTAAAAATATTTTTTAGTTTAATTTATATATTTTTATTTTAGAAGAAGAACTCTCAGAGGAGGAACTTTATGCTAGTACTCAGCGTGATCTAAGTTCAAGTATCACCAATGACAATTTAACATGCCCTGTGTGCTTTAAAGTATTTACTCATCCATACAGTCTACATCATCATAAACCTGTTCATCTTGGACGAACAAAATGTGGTATTTGCAATGCTGTCCTTTCAAGAAAATATAATTTAAAAATGCACATGAAGTCTAAGCATAATATAATAGTTTGAGATTAGTTGCTCTAAGGTATTTTGAAATTATTGTTTATTCTTGTTTTCGTTCAGTTATTTATTTTATTTATTTCCATATTTATTATACATGCTCGAAACCTTGTATTCAGCAAAAATAATCTTTACATTCACAATTAAGAAGCGACTTTTAACTTTTAACTGAAAATATTCTTGACAAATATAAAATTGGCTTTCTACAAGAAAGGTTGGCAACTAAAAAAAATTCACAATAAATCTTGAGAACACAGCATTGAAGTTCATAATATCTTTGTTAATTTTAAACAAACCTATGACTCAATAAACAGAAGCCAGTTTTATATCATCCTGTAGGCCTTTAACATGCTCTAGAAATATATCTGACGAACGAAAGCAACAAAAAATTCAACAATATGAGTACAGAATCAACTGAAAATCAAAAAGTCAAGGACTAAAACAATGTGATGGACTGGCCTTGGCATTATTGAACCGACTCGGACTGTATCATAAGACAGTTGTATGTTGGAAGAGCCAATCTCCAAGCAAACATATCAGTAGAGCTTACAATTATACCAATGGTATTACCATCATGTTCCATAGAGAGGAGGAGGCAATGGTAATAGATACACTACTGAAAAGAGCAGCCAAAGGTATTGGTCTAAAAATAAACATTCAAAGCACCTACACAGATAAGAACAAAGAGAAGTCAAAACTGATGAAGAGTAGAGAAGAATGTAGAATCACTAAAAAGCTTTACATATCCAGAAGTTGAATTAAATATCGACAGAATAAGCAAAAATTCAAGAAAGAATATTGAATGGCAACAAAACTGCCTGCATTATTAGAAGAATTTTTCACTAAGTAACAAAAAACAAAATTTGTTTAATTTATTAATGTTTTTGATAACGTCAATAACAGTAAATAACGTCAGTAACAATAAATTGAAACTTATTTTAACCTTCAATTATGGCTTATTCCCATTAAAATAGTAATTACTTTAAAGCCTCGACTTTCTGAAGTTTCCTATGCTATATTGTTCTGTTTTGTCTTCCACACTGTGGAAACAGTCACTATATTCAAAGCACTATCAGAAAGCAAAATAAACTACAGATATGCGAATATTATTCAAAATATATATGAAAATGCAACAACCATAAACCGATAAGGTAAAAATTGGCAGAGGGTTGTGGCAGGGAAATTCTTTGTCACCAAAACTATTTATAACAGTCATGGAGTACGAATTTAAACGATTATAGTGGGGCTCAAAGGGTATTGACATAGAAGGAGTAAGTTTAAGTTGTGCTGCCTTCGGAAAAATGAGTGACACATTTAAACAAATGACCCAATCCATTTAAAAGATAAAGCTTTTTCAGTGTGTTCTATCAGTCCTCACATAGGAACACGAATTAACGAGACCAATGCTTAGAAAAAGATTGGGAAGTAGATTAAGAAAGGAGGAAGTTCGTCGACGAATCTGAGTATAAGACATTATCGAACATATTACAAGGCAAAAATGGAGATGGCGGGACATATTGCAAGAATAAAAGACCGCAAGTAGACAAAATAATTGCTGGAGTGGAGATTACAGGCCGACAAGCGAAGCCGGGAAAGACCCTAGCACGATGAATCGACGACCTAAAAAGGGTTGCGACCAATTGACAGCAGAGGCGCAGAACAGAAATAGATGGAAATATCAACAATGGAGAAATCTGGGCTAATTGATGATAATGAGGAAATACAAATTGCTATCGTGTTGCTGGCAATCTAACAATGGAAGAAGTGGGTAAGAGTACCCCAATCGATGCTTGAAAATATGGATATGGATAGAGGATATGAAAAGAAGGCGAAGAGGATCTAAATTTGTGTCTTATTTCTTTATTCATTATTTATGATACATTACAAATTAGTTATAAAGTTAGGTAGTCTCTCTTGGAATATTAAGGTATGGTAACATATTGTTAACTACATACAAATATGCTACTTGCCATATTCAAATTATTATTGTTGATTCATTTTTAATGTAAACGGTTTATGTCTGTGAAAACTTTATTTAAAACATACCAAAGTACTTTTGTGATATTTTTTTTATATTTATTAATTTATTTATTTGTATAGGTATAAAATTTTGATATTACAGTTTTTTTACAGCCGTAATAATTATTATGTACATAGCTTTAATTCATATTGTGACCTTCATTTGTATTTGCTGTAGTTAAGGAATTATAATGTTTCAATTTTGAATAAATGTTAAAATATTAGCTTTTTATTTAATTAATGTAACTCGCGATGTACAATTATTAGTATACAGCAACAAATGTCTTGAAATAGAAGAACTGCAGAAAAAGAATGACACGTTTAATATGTACAAAAAGGTGAAAGAAATAACTGGAACATATTATAGATCAACTGCAAAGAAATTACTTGATAAACAAGGAAATATTATAGTCAATGAGCAAGACAGATTAGAGAGGTGGAAAGAATATATTGAGGAGCTGTTTGATGTCGATAGAACAGAAATTGGCGAAAAAAAGCGAAATAATCAAACTACTCGCCGATAAGGGTAAACATTCTCCTAAACCTCTTCAATAAAATATACGAAACAGGACATATACCAACAGACTGGCTACTGTCAACATTTGTAAAGATACTGAAAAAAATAAATGCCGAACAGTGTAGCGATTATCGCACTATTAGTCTGATGAGTCATGTACTGAAAATTTTCCTAAGACTACTGCACTCGACAATTTACAACAAAATAGAAGTAAAAGTAAGTGAAATACAATTTGGTTTCAGAAACAACCTTGGAACCAGAGAAGCATCTTCAGTTTGTAGGCCATGGTTCAAAGATGTAGGGATATCAAACAATCGGTATATATGTTTTATCAACTTCGAAAAGGGCTTTGACGGAGTAAACCATGACAAGCTTATAAGTGTCTTGCAACAGGTGGGATTTATGTACGAGACCTCGCATGATGGTGGGAATCGATGATCTGCAAAAATTTGTATTTTCATCACCGTGCAAACATACGAATTGGACACAACACAACGGAAGCAGTGGAAATACGACGTGGAGTGAGGCAAGGATGTATTCTATCGCCTCTATTTTTTAATATCTACTCCAAATTTATTTTCAAAGAAGCCTTAGTTGAAGATACAGCCATTAAAATCAACGGAATTAATGTCAACAATCTCAGATAAGCAGATGACAGCACCTGCAATTACTAAACAGGGTAACCGAAGCATGTGATGAATATGGGCTAAAACTTAATACTTCTACGACAAAACTTATGGTTGTCAGCAAAACGGAGTTACATCCAACGAACATCAGAGCGTAAGGAATAGAGTTAGAAAGAGTCCACAATATTACCTATTTGGGCGCAAACATTAACGATAACTGAGATATAAATAAAGAAATAAGAATACGCATTAATAAAGCCAGAGCCGCCTTCTATAAATTAAAGAAAATTCTAGTTAAAAGAGATATTACGTTAAACCTTAAAATCAGATTAATACGCTGCTACATATTCTCTACATTGCTGTATGGTATGGAAAGCTGGACCCTTATAGAATTAATGGAAAAATTGGACGCCTTTGATATGTGGATTTATCGACGAGTATTGCGGATAAGTTGGGTTGATCGAATAAAAAATGAAATAGTTTTACATCGAATGAAAAAGAGCACACAAATAACAAAAGCGATAAAAATTCAAAAGTTACAATATTTCGGTCATATAATGAGACATCCAGAGAGGTATAACCTTCTACACCTCATAATACAGGGTAAGATCGCCGGAAGGAGAGGCCCAGGCCGAAGAAGAACATCCTGGTTCCGAAATCTCCGGGAATGGTATCAATAGACCACTGCTAATTTATTTAGAGCCGCCGTAAACAAAGATATTATTGCCAATATGATCGCACAGGATACTGAAAGGAGAAGATTTTACTGTTTTCTTCTGACTTGGATAAGAAGCAATAAGTTGATCTTGATGATCTACTCCAGACATATACTGATTATATTTGACTATCGGCTCTGGTTTAATTTTATGGATTACTTTTTTTGAAACAGTCGCTTGCATATTATTTCTAGTTTCGGTCGATATGTAAAGGGCGTCCCTTGTATCCTTCCATTTTCCAATTAGCGCACCATCTCTGTATTTTGCAATGTTTGCGCCTTTGGGTGAGATATTTTGGATTATTTTTCCTATCAAGTCTTAGAGTGTCAATACAATAGGTTTTAGCATCCAGAAGATTCTTGGCTAATTCGAAAGAATTGTAGAAATTGTCCATGTAAACAGCATGTCCAACATTTAGTTTTTCCTGTAATAAATGCAACACTACTTTCTCAGTGTGCCCTTGTCCTCCAAAATCATCGATCAGTCCAGTGTAAACCATAAACTTTAAAATAACACCGTTTGCTCCTATAAGCATATAGAGCTTAATACCATAATTGTATTACTTTTATATATTGCCTAAAATTTAGGCGGTCACGGTGTAACACCATTGATTCGTCTAAACGCAATTGTCCAGGATAGTAAATGCCACACATGTTTTGGTTAAAAAAATTAATTATAGGTCTAACTTTGAAGATTCTATTACTAGGCATAGGTTCATTGTCCGCTGGATTTCTGTTAAAATGCAAGCGTCGAAGAATCAACAAGAGTCCATTTCGAGTCATGTGAGTAGTAAAAGCTTTGATTTTAAACATTTTGGCATTTGAGTATTACCCATATGTAACATTAGTGGTATAAATGTTTGTAACTCTCTGGGCGTTAAATGTTTCCAGTTATTTATTCTAGAATCCTTTTGCCACCCCTTCTGCAAAAAGATAGATGTTGGATTCGTTACAAACTTGTAAAAATTCATAAGTCAGTAACAGTCTAAAATAATCTAACGGTTTATCACTAGGCAGAGGCACCAGTAACTCTTGACTTTTTGTAAAGGCAATATTTTTGATAGCCGTTGGATTATCTCCCCATTCAGAATTGGCCATTTCATTTTTACGTGCATCTAATGCACGTAACGTGTTGTCAGGGGAATCCAACAAAAAATCTACAATAAAAATAAACAAATAACAGACAAAAAACCATTCGCTTTATACCATCCTGAAATAAAGCGATATCATCTTCATAGCTCTCTGCTAAACTGTTATCCTCTTCATTAATATAATCACTGTCATTGTCTGATAATTCAAAATCGTCTCCACTGTTTTCTAGACACTCCAAAAGCTCCACCTCTGTTAATTTACGTTTATTATCATATTTTACTTTTTTTGCCCGAGATGGGCCTGCTACTGGCGTGTTATCTTTACTCCCAATTTTTGCACAAAACTTACTCCTGACTCACGCACGCAAAACGCCTTTTGGCGCCAGGTGGTAGCGAATGTGTAAATAAATCGATGTTTCCTGTTCTTCCCTCCCTGCGAGGGTGGGTTTTCGGTCAAACTTTTTTGCAGCTTTTGTAAGATTCCAAAATTGGCATTCTCACATTCTAAGTACAATTCAGCTTGTTCAAATGATTTTTAGAATTTTAGTTTTTGAAACAAAAAAATAAACAGTTTGAGAAAACTTTTATTAAGTATATGTACAGATTATAGTAAAAAGAAAAAATAACTAAATATATCGTTTGAAAAATAAGCGAAAACAAAAGGACTTAAAACTAAATTTATCTGTTTTTGGTATACATTCCCATAAACGTTATATTGTCAGTAACTGCAAACAAATCCTATTTTCTTTTTAAAACAATAAATAAAATTTTCTTTTCGATACGTGTACTTAATAATAAAAAAATAATGCCTCTAAAAATCGCACATAAATAAAATATTTAAAGTATCGAATTAAAATTGGAATATACGTTGTCATTTTTATCATTTCAAGCAACTAATATCATATTTAACATTATGCAATTTCACATACAAAAATGCAAACATATACAATACAATCATATAATCATTATATAAATTGCTTTATAGATACATTGTTTATTTAAATTTATATATTTTACAAATTTTTCAATATTTGATCAATTGTATGTTTATTACAAAGCTGTTTACAAATGTTTAAAGAACGCAAAAGATGACTGATTAAGATTTCTAGTTTCCAACTTCCAATAGAGCTATCGTTCCAGATTAAAGGTGAAAAATAAGTTCTTCACTAAAAGGTAAACTACTATTGTTCTGCATGAATTGTATTTGGGTCATCGATTTCGAAACGGCTATCGAGAGTCGAACACTTAGTTTCTGGAATAGTTACGCGATATCGGTGTGAATGAAAAAGGTTACTGTTAATAACCAACTTATACTGGTACTAAAGGGGGAAAATCAGAAATAGGTTGCAAATCCATTTAGAATTCAAATAGGGCTACATGTTGTCACCTATGTATAATTTGTACTCGGAACTTCTATTCACAAAAGCCCAGAAGGAAATAGTGATGGCATAAAAGTAGGGAAGAGTGGTCCACAGTGAGACAATGCATTTTCTGAGGACATGTCAACAGCGCTTTGCATGCTATCGCCACCAAAAGGTTGTCTCAATACGTAGAGTCTACCAGCAAATCTTCAGTTTTTGCTTGCCAGCTGGTAGTGTGAACGTAATAGGCTCCACTGGGACAACTGTACAGAAACCAAAAAAAGTGATCGCTTGCAAAGGAGTTAAACGAGTGAGTCAAATAACTAGTGCCGAAAGAGGGCCTTAAGTAACGACCTAGTGCTTCAGGAAACACGGTGTCAGTGTTGGGACTTGCAACACCTTCGGGCTGGATAAATATTGGGTTGTTTGTGGAAGTTATGCGTCATTTCATAAACCATACAAATTCCTCAATCGAAAATCCAACATTCCTGTTGTTCGATAACCACGAAAGTCATCTTTTAATTGAATGTGTGGATTTAGCCAAATCCAATGGAGTGGCTATTTCAACATTTCCGCTCCATTACAGTAATAAACTACGTCTATTAGATGTTTGCGTTTACTTTTCATCTAAGGCACACTATAACAGAGCTGTCGACTCTTGGTTCATGCACCACTCCGGCGTTACAATGACCATATACGACATACCAGAATATATTACGAGTGCATTTTAACATTCAATGACTCCAATTAATATAACATCAAGATTCCGTAAATTCGTATTTTCCCTTATGATCGGGATGTTTTTGCAGAAGATTTTCTTCCTAGTTCCCTAGATGGGCCTGAACAGTCAACATCTTCAAACAGTACTGTCGAATCTTGATACTGTGATAACAACACTTACTATTGACCATGATTCTGAAGAAACCACCATGACAACAAAATCGGTTTCGAGCCCTCAAGAGTTTCGAAGCTACCGCAAAGCCGCTCCAAGAAAACGAGTGCAGAACAGAAAACGCGGAAAAAGTTTCATTCCAACAGACACTCCAAAAAAAAATTGAACTTCAAACAAAAAACGCAAAGCTAAAGCTAAGATAGTAAAAAAACGATTTATCGAATCCGAAAAAGTGACCAATTAGAATCTCTGAACAGTTCATCTGAATATGATGCCGACCTTGATGTTCCAATAACAGGATTCGAAGAACTGGATAGAAATACAGAAACGTTCCTGAATTTGCTAGTGTTTTATTGCAAGACATAGTGATGCTTTTACGTGTACCAGTGTTATATGGAAAAACAAAGGGGCAAAATAATTGTGTTCAGTTCCAAGTGAACTTTGGCGCACATGTTTAATGAACGATTTCTCGTTGTGGACCACTGTAGGACAGAGTGAGTCACTTTGCAACATCAAAAAGAATTTTTTTACACTTATGTTTTCAAGTTCAAAATCTATTTCTGTTGTGTATTTTTGTAAAATAAAGGCCAATTTACAGGATTATTTGTTTGTTTTCAATATATATAGAAAAAGATGTGAAAAAATCTCGAATGACTAAAAACCATCTAACTGTGGACCACTCTCCCCTAAATGATGTCCAGTTAACCACTATCGGATATGCTGATAACTTGCTGGTACTTTCACGTAAATATTGGTCAAAAAATATTTTAAATTAAAATTAGAAAATATTTATGAAGAGTTTGGAGTGAAAATCAATAAAAAAACCAAAGCTATGACTATACAAATAAAAGATCATTAGACAAACAAAAAATCATTACAATAATCAATACCTAACATATTGAAACAGGTTTACGAATATTGGTACCTAGCATGCTATATTAACTGTTAATTGGATTCCGAAAAAGAGATCAAAGCCAAAATTACTTAAGCGGGGGATAACTTCATAAATTACGTGAATTTCGCTTTGATACACGTGTCCACTTCCAGTTAAGTGTTACGTATGATCGATTCTAGTCTTTGGAGTAGAGACGTGGACTCTAAAAATAACAAACTAAACGGGCTGAAAACATTTTATACGCAGATATATCGTATAATTCTAAATTTAGTCCCTACAGAGTATATAAGATACGAATTTTATTGTTGTGACCTTCATTATGGAGACATCACGTAAAGAAGAGTTGCATTTATAGCCAAAAGCGAAAAAAATAATAAAAGTGCGATCTTAACGTACACCTTTATTGGACTCGACTTCGCCTGCATAGCTATGAGTGAATTGAGCAAATCAACGCAGCGCAAAACATTGACACTGCTCAGAATATCCGAAACTTTCCTCGGCATATGATTTATTAAAAGATCGTAACACAAACCTAGAGTAGTACGAATTAGAAAAAAAAATGTACTATTTCACATTGAATATAATCACGATTAACAACAAAGAACAAGAAAAGCTTAAGAAAATTGATTGGACTGTCAAGATTACATAGAATACAAATAAATAATTATCAACGCTAAGAAGAACTTATAACTCTAAATATTGTAATAGACTTATTATTATGGATTTTTAACTAGACTAAACTTTGAACAAACAATTTGAGATTTACCGACGACACCGTTCTGATCGCAGAAACACTTGAAGAGCTACAGACATTGGTGAATAAGATAGCAGACTACAGCGAAGAATATGGACTATCTTTGAACATAAGGAAAACTAAATTTATGGTAATATCGAAATCAACACAAAATGTCCAAAATTTATATTTACACAATGAAATTATCGATCGAGTTAGCAAATACAAATATTTAGGCACTTTTATAAATGAAGACAACGATAGCTCAGCAGAAATCAAAATAAGAATCTTCGCCTGATGAGATGTTACGTACTTTCTGTGCTGTTCTACGGAATGGAGTCATGGACGTTGAAAAAGATTGATACCAAAAAATTAGAGGCATTTGAACTGTGGATGTATCGCAGAATCCTGAGAATATCATGGACCGAGAGAGTCACAAATGTCGAGGTTTTGAGAAGAATGAATAAAGAAAAGGAAGTCATATTTACGATCAAAAAACGAAAACTGCAATACTTGGGACACATTACAAGAGGCGAAAGATATGAACTGCTTCGAATAATTATGCAAGGGAAAATAGCAGGAAAAAGGTCCATAGGAAGAAGACGAAACTCCTGGCTAAAGAATCTACGGGAATGGTATAGCTGTAGCAGCAACGAATTGTTTCGGTCAGCAGTTTCGAAAATACGTATAGCCCTGATGATCGCCAACCTTCGGAACGAAGATGGCACTTGAAGAAGAAGAAACTTTGAACAGAAATATTTTCTTTTTATTATATATTATCTATTTGTATACAACTAGTAAAAACACAACCTACAGGTATACATTTGTAGGTAAATGACAAAAATGACCGTATTTTATTTCGCGAATAATATAAATGTCTTCATTTTTCACAACAGTTTGGATATATGAACACTTTCATGCAAACATTAACTATGGTTTAAGGTATTTTTATTACTATCAATAAGGCTCAAGGGTTTACAATTGCTTCTACTTTTGGATTTTAAAGGTAAGTAAACATAAAGACAACCATCGAATGTACAGTCTATTGTACAATATGCAAGTCCAACGTTGTAGTGAACATAGCTGCAAGAATTTTAATATAATCAATACGCCATTTTATGATTATTTTTTGCAGCTAAGTTCTAATTTTGTGAATATTGTACTTTGAAAGTTTGAGTAAAGAACAAGTTTTACACGTAGGGAGGCAGGTTATGACAAAATGCCTGAACCACAAATTTGTTGTTTACAAGTGTCTGTTACGTTAAAATAATTACAACAAAGCAATCGTAAAGAAATATATTTGCTTTCACTACCATGATCTTGAAGCCTACTTATTTAAAAAAATCATATATCAAATCGGTAAAATCTATATGAATTGCTCATCAAAATTAAATTTTTACTCTTCTTTGGGATATTAATAATTTGATATGAAAAAATAACTTAATTATTTTTAAACATTGATACTAAATATGTAATATCTATTGCGATTGACACATTCCTTCTAGACCAAAGGCTTAAAATCCACTGATCGATTCATTAGTCGATAATACATATATCGAGAAATCTGGAAGAGGAAGAAGAAATCAGTATTTTAAGCAACAACCTTCCAGTTTCGACTCCTTATCTTGTTTATGAAGTGAAAAACCATTAGACCCCAATATCGATGTCCAAGGATAACTTGTTAATTAGTTACTTCAACCTTAAAACCATCAGACTATACAAAAGACTAAATATCTAGAACTCACCCTAAATAATAAACTCATCCGTACAATAATGAAAAAGGGATGATCGGCAAGATCAAAAAAAGCCTAATATTACACAAAATTCCTGAGGTACACAACAATAGTGAGATCATCACGGTAATCATCACTTACGGGGTAGTGGTCTGAGAAAATTAATGAGACTCAGCAATACGAGAAACAAACACGTGAATATCCAAAGACTTGTGTATGCAAGGAACGATTAAATCCAATTCTTGGTTCAATTTTGATGAAAAACATGCTGATGCATATTGAGGCATGCTCCAAGACATTCCAAGAAAGCATAATTTTGAGAACAGATTTAGTATTAAGTTAAAAACGAATGGGACAAAGATACCATTTCTAAGATAAACAAGAATACCATAAAGTGGTAGATAAACGGCTCTAAAAACCGCTGAAAGAACTGGGGTACGAGAGTATGGATCTAGAACCAAACATCGATAAAACCTATGAAAAATGCCTAGTATTTTTAAGCGGAAATCCATGCGATTGAAAGATGTGACAAGAGATTTTCATAATGTCCGATAGTCAAGCAACTATCAAAGCCCTGAAAATAACTGCACTGGAATGTTAAGAATTTAAATAAAATAATCAAGTAAATTTAGTTACTTTCCTATGGATGATTTTGGGCTATACTGGAATAGAGGAGGACGAAAAGAATCGGAACTCTTTTGCGGAATTAGTAAGAATTCTGGAAGAAATCGAAAGGGAAGTAGATCGAAGAAGATCCAGACATTGGGAACACTTACAAGGAAATAGAGCATGCTTATAGGAAACTATAACCAATAAATGAAGATCTAAATATTCTATTAGTTTAAACAAAAAAGTACTCATGTGTTAGGCCATTGTCGACTGAGAAAACACCTGAAAACATTCAATAGATGAAGCAGAATTATTCAGATCCCGTGAGTAACGAAGAATGCAGATTCTGTACGGTAGTGGATGAAACCTCTATACATAAAATATTCTTTTAAACTGCTGTGCCCTAAGGAACTCCAGACTTTATCTGGGGACATATGAGATAAAAAAAAATCAAAAATAAATATCAACGAAGTTTCTGAAGAAGATTCTCAAGAAGAAAGTGAAATGTTGGAGTCGGCATCGCAGCAAACAAAGTTTGGCAAAGATATAGAAGATACAGCAGTGCTAGACTCCGCTTTTGTCGTTTTTCCTTTGTTTTGCAGCGTTTCAATTATAAATAAATAATTTAGCAATAAAGCTATAATTCAAAAGTCACCTTTTTTTCCTGCAAAAATCCTAAGGATGTATAAGGATATTTAGTCCGAATATTAATTATTTGACCGTTCAGAATAAGAAGGGTCCAAGTGCTTTTCTTTCAAAATACAGCTAAAGTGGTTATTTTTTTGAAAACTTGTGTGGGTATACTGATTTTCTGATCCTTTAATAATAACATAATACGATATTCGACCGTAGTTAATGTACAGCTTGTCAAATTTAAGGTGATACTTGACAAATTTGTCCACTTGCGTAGAAAATTAAGTGAGAACGCATTCGGAAGAAAACAGATACATAATGCGCTCGGTCTCTTCGCCTCATTGGTACACTCCATACTACAAGTTTACAGAGAGTGACCTTATTTATTAATGGAACTTCTATGATATGTCTATATTGTATGTTATTTTGACGTTTCAATTTTTCCTTCTTAAATTTTTCTCAAAATACAAAATATTTTGTTTTTGTTACTTGGTATAAAAATTCTTCTAATAAATATATTTTATTTGACTCATTAATATTGACCAGTAAACTGTATAAGAATAAAAGAACAGTAGTTCTAAATTTTAGTAGGTCATAAATATTTTAATCTGTTTATATCTTTACAATAGAATAATACCAGCCCCGTTGGAATGGCTGTCAACATCCGGTATTTAGGTACTAAACTGTATTAACTTATATTTAACTTATATATAACTTATATAACCCGAATATTTTATTTTTGTAAGGAGATTTTGTAGAAATATATCGTATAAAATATATCTCAAATAGTGACTGAGTTGTCAATATGAATAAGTCAGATAAAATAAAATTATTAGAAGAATTTTTTTACCAAGTAACAAAAACAAAATTTGTTTAATTTATTGGTATTTCGTATTGTGAGTTAACGATTTTAAAAGTGGAACTCGAAACTTCAAAATAAACTTATTTTAAACTAAAATTGTGGCTTATTCCCAATAAAAATAGTAAATTACAATATTATGCCATAATAAAATAGATTAAGAATAATTTTTATTTTAAATAAAAACACACACAAGCGTACAACTCAGCTCCTACAGAGATATGTGTGTTAACCATTTCTTCATTTCGTCTTTTCTACACCCCTTAGTGGGACATTTTTGCATTTGGACATTGTGGTATGATGCATTGTCTATAACCAATACACTACGGGCCGGTATATTAGGAATAAGTTTTTCATGAATCCATTTTTTATAATTATTATAGATCATTTCGCTATGATAATCTCCAGACTTCGTACCAGATTTAAATGTCAAACATGCGTTTTTTATGAACCGGCGTGAACAATAATCAGCCTTTGCCCTTTGGACACTGGCTTGTGCAAACCTTCGGTGGTATTGTCTCCCCAGTATCTGTCATGGGTATGAGAGGAATGAATATAAGTTTCATCCATGTAAATTATGGGCCGATTTTTTCCCCTATATTGTTTAATATTTCTGAGAAACTTCCTCCGGAGCACTTGTATATCGGGTTTTCCATTAGGATTTTCCTGTTATTCTTCGCTTTCTTCCATCAAAATCCCATATCTCTCATCACTTTTCTCAAAGTTTCATGCGACCCTGTATAAATATTGTCTTCATTATTTTTTTGTTATATGTCGCAATGTAGGAACTCGTTTTTCCGTGACATAATAATTTATTATTATACGCCGAAGTAAACCTTTGTCAAAATCGCCAAAGTTGGATTTTGGGGCAGATCTCATTCTTTTGTTAGGCGTCGAAAATGATGTAGAAGCACCTTCTTCTGTATTTTTTATTTCACGAGAGATCCGTTTTATGGTGGCTATACTTATTCCCGTTGCTAAGGAAGCACGCTCTTGAACTTTTTTAAAATCTTTAACATGCGGATTTTGCATCGCTTCTCTCTGCATAAAAATAATTACATTTGCTATTATCTCCCTCGTTTGTCCAGACAAGACTTTGCCTTCTAATTTTGAATGAAAATCCATGTTTATAATTTAAAATACTTAACAATAATTATTTAAAAAGTCTAATCTATTGTAATACGATATTTCTTCAACACACAGTAACTTTAAACATAAGTAAAATAAAAAAAACTTTGTCGCAGACTATACAAGTATCTTGCACTTCGAAGGGCCATAGGGCCAAGAAATAATAAGGACGAATTGTGTTATGGTCGAATGCGCATCGTGGGTGGAGCATAATTTCAAATCGGCCAAGTATCACGTTAAATTTGACAAGCAATACAAGTAATTTTAATCATTCAAAGAACTTTAACCTTAAATATCTCAAAACTAGTAAAATTGCACTTACATCCCTTTTATTCTAAGCTCCTCAAATATTCGCGTAAAATGCAAAATTTACATTGGGCTCAATGCAAAGATCAGATCAAAATGGGTAAACATAAATTTAGAAATAGGTGTCCAAGATCAGACACAGACACTTCCAGGTAACCTCAGAAATATAAAATACAATTTATAAAGTTGCAAAAGCAGATTATTATTACTATTAAATCTATTTTCAGATTTTGAAATAATATAAAATTTAGAAAAAATTCAGAAATGCTTCAAGATCAGAAATAAGTTCAAAAAAGGTACTTTATCCCCTCGATATTTAGTATACTTTTTGCTCCGCATTGTCATGGTGTGAAAACTTTAGTCTGAAATTCAATTCTACTCTTAGGTTATATCAAATGTGTTAAATGTTAAATCTAGTACATAATTATTTTAAACTTTGTAAAAAAAATAACCAAAAAATTAGCTGAATGCAATATTCTTGTATAAAACTAAAAAATTACAAAACTTTTATATATTTAGTTGTATAAATTGGACCCACAATTTAACAATTTATTAAATAGTGAACAAATTTGGCAAGAAAGTAGATTTTGCACATATTTGTTGTCAAATTTATTAAAAAATTTAGAATATATGTTAATATTTAAATACTAATAATTAAATAATATATCTTTTAATTTACAGTAAATAGTAGTCAGCTATTAAGAAGAATGAAGAAAGAAAAAAGTTAAAAGACAATAAAATAAACAAAAGTACGGTATCTCGCAGCTCATTACAAGAATTACGAGAAGACGAATATCTTGGTTGAAATACCTAATAGAATGGTATAGTTGTACTTCAAAACAACTCTTCAGAGCAGTTGTTTCGAAGGTTAGAGTGGGCATGCTGATTGCCAACCTCCGTAACGAAGATGGCACTTAAAAAAGAAATAGTCTGCTACAAAAGTTATTAAAATGGATCATTAAAATCACCCTCTACCTTGAATGGACTTGGTGCATCCTGTTCTTACTAACAAGGCTCTGACGACCGAGCGGTATCGGTTTATGCCACCTTTAGGGACATAAGCCTACACCAAAGATGAAGAACTATTTCAGATAATACTCCCAAGGGCATTTAAGACTGTTGCTGATAAATTAAAAAAATCAAGGACCGAGAAAAGAATGGCTCTCAATCCCGGAAATGTATTAGATCACCAGAGGGTAACCTAATATCTCGCGGCTCGGTAGAAGAATTTATTTAGCCAGATAGCAACATGGAACGTGGAACGCATGCAATTTATTGCAGCTTGCAAATCTGCTAAATGTGAAAAATGGATGAAAATAGACACGCGCCAGTGTTAAATATCACACGTACATCCTGAGTAACGCTAAATGAGCTAGAACGATCGGATAATATCTCTGATCTCCTAGGTATTTACATAGAGGAAAAATTGAAACAATGGTACGTATCAGAACCTCCAGACAATAAAACTAGGTGACAGAATCCGAATTTGCCAACTTAACGCCGAAAAACTTCATACCGTATCAGAACAAAATATCGACATGACCATTATGTCATAAACAAATATAGAGAACGAAGATCAACAACGCTAAAAGAAGCCACCTGCAACTGTTTTTACGGTGTAGCGACATGTCCGGAACAATATAGACAACTGATACTTACTTCAAACCAATGTATGAGGAGACATACACCAAGTTGTCATTAAAATAGATAACATTAGTGTCGTTAATATACACAAGACTCCATGAAGCTCATCGCCACCAACCACACTGGAAACACACACACACACACACACACACACACACACACACACCAGCCCAAAAAATATGCGGACGAATTCAACAGCCACCATGTCAAAAGATACGAGTTTCTTTAAATCAGCAGCTTGGCATACCGAAACTAATGCGGATTTGTTTTATAACTGAGGGCACCCATAGTCGTCACATTTCAATTTCTAGATAAGTTCTAAATAACTTCTCATACAGCTAACACCCTCCCCCCCTCCAATTATTTATTCACTCAACTCCTAGACCAAGATGGAACTTCAAAAAGGCTAACTGGGTTAAGTTTAATGATGAACTGGGCATAATTGTCAGATGGGTTCCACCATCGACTCGTGAAGAGCACGAAGTTCCGTCCAGATGGCTGCGCGGGTGGTAAAGCTTTTCAAAGTTTAAAGAACACCACACGGCAATTAAAAAAGAACTTAGGAATCTTCGCCAAACAGTCGGAGCCCGAACCCTGAATATAATAAAGCTGGCAAAGCAGCAGGATTTGAATTCACCCAGAATGTCTAAACGTTGTGAATAAGCCAGCAGATTTCAAAAAAGGAAAAATAATTGCAATGCTTATACCCAATAAACCTAAAAACGAAATGAAAAGCTACCGCCCGATAGCGCTGCTAAGGCCGCGTTACAAGCTACTTAAGAGATTAATCACAAACAGACTCCGCTCAACAATTCTGAAGAACGTTCCAGACTGGTTTCCCTCCCCATCACAGCTGCGCAGACCAAGTACTTAGACTCACCATACACCAAGAAGCTGTTGCAAATAATAAGTAGGTATGAAATTTGCAAAATGGACTCCCTCAAGGATCGGTGCTTGCCACAATCTTCTTCAATCTTTATATATCTGACATCACTTCAAAGATGACAAAAAAATATGCATGTGCTGGTGAACTAGTACTAGCCTCCCGCCATAACATAATAGAAAGTTCAAGCAACATACTAATAGAATATTTGCAGTTTTCGGCAAATACTTCAGTGACTGGAGGTTTAACCCAAACACGAATAAAACATCTCAAGAAATAGAAATACGCAGAGGAGAACGACATGGATGTTTCCTGTCACCATTGTTATTTAATGTCTATAGTGAAAGCATCAGCCAGGAAGCTATTTTACTTCCTGGCTGTACTTTAATAAATGAAACTGGAGACCAAAACGATGAAATAAAAAGACTTATCGAAATTACCAGGGCCACTTTTATTAATCCGAAAAAAATTCTTCTGCAATAGAGAACATAAGTATTCCTCTACGACTAAGAATATTTAGAGGCTATGTATTTAACACCCTATTATACGGAGTAGACTAGCTCGTTTTCTATACGGAG
Source organism: Diabrotica undecimpunctata (assembly GCF_040954645.1). Taxonomy (NCBI): domain Eukaryota; kingdom Metazoa; phylum Arthropoda; class Insecta; order Coleoptera; family Chrysomelidae; genus Diabrotica; species Diabrotica undecimpunctata. The sequence goes on from NC_092807.1 coordinate 138,125,737, forward strand.
TCATATAGGAAAAGAGCCGGAGGTTATGTTAACTATAAAGTGAGGAAAACTCGAATTGGGCAACCTAATGATGAAGAGTGAAGGATATTTTGAAGACCACTTCAAAATATAATGAAGGGAAAAATAGACGAAAAAGGAATCTGGGCCGTAGAAGAATGTCATGGTTGCGAAATTTGGGAGACTGATTTGGCTGCACCACGAATGAGCTCTTTTGACCAGTGATAAATAAGATCAGGTTAGCTTCGATGATTTCCAATCTCCGATAGGAGTGGCACAAAAAGCATAAGTATGACCGGGATAGATGAACAAGTACTAATGGCGAAGTGGCTCTACGGAGAGCGAAGTCTTATGGCAGGAGTAAAAAGAACTAGAAATTATTGAGACATTGTGCACATAAGACATTCCGCACAGTGTCGAAACGTACACTTACAGCTTTTAGTTCATCTTCTTCAGGTTCCTTCTCCTATCGGAGGTTGGAAATCATCATCGCTATCTTAATTTTATTGGCCGCGCTTCTGAATAATTCTAATGAGTTCTAATTCTTCTAAAATAATTAATTTAAAACGGAACAGTTTAAACCGCGAGAAAGAAATATTTAAGTAATTTTGGTAGAATTTACGTTATGATTTGAATAAAAACAGTGCAATAGCCATTACTTCACTTACAATCGTGCAAAATCTATTCTGTCAATCGAAATTTTTAAAATAGTAATTCATTTCAAAAATATAAAACAATAAAATAAAAAGGTTTAAAATTTTTCTCTCAATGTTATACAAACTGATTTTTATGTGAATACAAATTGCCTTAATTACATGTGGTGAAATCGTCAATCGTTATTGGGAGTTTTCTTTTAACAGCTGTGGGTTTAAAAAGCAAGTTACTTGGCATTGTTACTCGTTTATTTGGAACTAGTTTAAAAGTCGCTAATGTAACAATCCTACCTCAGGTATTTTGTAAACATTGTAAGTAGAACGGAAGGCCTAGACAAATTAATCGTCGAGAGTAAAACGAATAGCAAAGGACGAGGAAGGCCTTCCACACGCTGGTATCAAGTCACAGGAATTATTGGCCATGGTTAATACGAAGCTTCTATTGCAGCCCAAGACAGAGAAGGACGGAGATATTTTTCGAGAGTCAACAGACAGGAAATAATGAATGTAACATATTATGATGCGCGTTAAACAGAACTTAGACATTTGTTTAAAAACCTTTTCATCATTGGTCCAGCAATGCTGCAAGTTCAGCTAAATTGTTAGTAGGCTATGAGGGAAGTGTATTGGTACCTATACCAAAAAGAATAGAGGAATAGTTTTAAGGATTATTAAATGTACAGTAGTTGAAAACAAATCTTTATTTGAAACATCATACGAAGATGATTGGTATTATACAGAATAATTAATTAACTTTGGTATGGACCCCCTCGGAAATAAAGTAAAATTCGTTGAAATCAACTCCATTAAATTTAGTGAAGACGAGTATATTTTAGACGTTGTATTTTGAAAAAACGTTGTTTCCATAAAGTTTTAGATAATCACTTCTATATTTTTAAAGTACCTTCTGTATTTTCTACTAACCATTTTAAAGATGGACATTTTTCTACACGAAACAATTTTTTAAATTTTGCTGTCATGAGAATTTGTAGATGAAATGCAAATGGATTGATTGAAAACTGCTACTTTCGTCGTAAAAATATCAATAATCATCATTGGTCAGAGGGCATGACCTTCAAACACGAGATTATGTGAGCTTGCATTCTGATGATGTCACGGCCGCCATATTGAAAAGTGGTCCAGAATCGGCCCTATCTAACTACTGGCAGTTTATATAATTCTCTACGAGATCTGTCTCACAAGTATATTTTAGACGTTGTATTTTGGAAAAACCTTGTTTCCATAAAGTTTTAGATAATCACTTCTGTATTTTTAAAGTACCTTCTGTATTTTCTACTAACCATTTTAAAAATGGACATTTTTCTACGTGAAACAATTCTTTTAAATTTTGCTGTCATGAGAATTTGTAGATGAAATGCAAATGGATTGGTTGAAAACTGCTACTTTCGTCTTAAAAATATTAATAATCACCATTGGTCAGAAGGCGTGAACTTCAAACACGAGAATATGTGAGCTTGCATTTTGATGATGCCACGGCCGAAATATTGAAAAATGGCCCAGAACCGGCCCTATCTAACTACTGGAAGTTTATATAATTTTCTACGAGATCTGTCTCAAAACTATTTGACCTTTGTAAAAGTATCTATTTCGTAATAGTGATTTCTAACAATTCATTGTTAATGTACTTGAAGAAGATTGCCTTGATTTTGTGAGAATTAGAAAGTGCCCTTGAAATTAAGAAATTACTCGCGTGTGTGCCAAATTCATTCCTAAACTTGCTCACGGTAGATCAGAAAAATATTAGCTTATAAGTCGCTTTAGCAAACTTGGAAATGGCCAGTAATATTGAAGATATGATTAAAAAGATCCTTACTATTACAAGTTGCGGGTTTTTTTTCGATTATGAAGGTGTTATCATGAATATGCTCCAAAAGGTCTAATGATCAACAGAGAATTTTACGTTTAACTGTGAAAAATATTACGTGTCGCAATTAGTAGAAAACTACCTTGTTAGTTGAACGGCGACTGGCTTCTAGATTACTGTAATGATTTAGGAAATTCATCTAACTTTGTTTCATAAAGCAGAACAGTTTTTCACAAAGCACAAAATAATTCCATAACTTCAGTCACCGTACAATCCCGACATAGCTTCCTGTAACTTTTCATGTTTCCAAAACTATAATTTTTAAGATTTTCTTCTTTCTTGTTGATCTAGCAATATCTTTTGATCTCGCGATATTCCGCGAATTCTCGACATACATCTCCAACAAAACATCTCAAAAGCATTTATTGTTATATTGTCTTTATTTAAACATTTAATATATTGACAGCCTAAAACTAGCAATGTCAAATATCTGACCAGTCTATCTAGGGTTAACCGCTTGCAGATAGCTTTATTTTTAATAAACTCTGCTGTTGATTCGAGCAAGTCGGTTCAATATAGCAATTCTTACATGTTTGAATTACTTTGGTATAGTGCAGGACAAGATGTACAACTTTTCAGAGCAGCAGCCAACAAAGTGACCATAACCGTTATGATATCCAACCTCCGATAGGAGATGGAACTTTAAGAAGAAGGACAAGATGTGATGTTTTTATGGCTTTTACTATTAAATCTTTTTAATCATTTTTAACGCCAGTCGTCTTTTGTACAGACCGTGTTTCATACCTCTTATATGTGTAAAAGAATAAAGACGTGACACTTACAATATATCTTGACCTAAACTTTACTAAATTACTTGATCACTTGACTCAACTAACGGTGTTTTTAACAATGCCAAGTATTAAAGTACGTTATACATATTAATTAAAAAGATACTTTTGGTGACGACTAATTTATAATATAGCAAACAGTGTAAAAAGTTGCCCAACCCAAATGTAAAATTGAAGTAAACTGTTTTAATTTAGATATAAATCTATAACATTAACAACAATTTTTATTTCCCGCGAATTCTTAAGCAATCTTTTATTCCGTTTATATTATCAAAAGTCTTTCTAATGTATCTAGTATTGTTTAGCACTTGATATTAAGTACTTATTATTTTTATCTTAAATCACTCGTTTCTAGAAAAACAGATTCCAAATTTACAAATGTTATCCACAATTTTCTTTTAATGCAAAATACACACGCACATTAAATATGTATCCTGTAACAACGGAATAGTATAATTGATCATCACTTTTTCAATAATAAAATTCCCCAATCGTAATTAGCTATAAAAACATTTAAAATTTTCGTGTACTTTCACCCACAACATAGAATTTTTCCCACCAATTTTTTTTCCTACCAAAAGGTAATTTTCAGTTCTATATAACTAGCCAAGTCTGACCTTTGCAACATGAAATATACTATAACGAACATAGACGCATATAGAGGCACATTTTGAATGGAAGAAAAAATGGTCACGGTTAGTATACTTCAAAATATTCCTGTAGATGGCGACTGCATAAACTTTATTATATTATTTGCAGATATTTAAATTAAAAATTTAAATCACAATATCGTTAATAGTTTTAAAAATATTCATCTATTTTAAAGTATTAAAAGTAAAATATTTTATTTTCTACTAAAAACAAATGGTGCATGAGTAGGATTTGATCTCTAATTTTATAAAAGCATTCCCAGCCCGACACTTTCATATTTTAGAAGCAGTAGTACTTGGTGGACAAGGGACGGTGCGGTGGTGAAGAGGGGATTACATGAGCGCTCCCTGGTGTTGCAGAACAGAAGTAAAAAAGTAAAATGTTCCCGCACAACATACACTAAAAAATTATTTTGAAATGTGCTGTTATTCTTATATATCACTATCCCTTACATCCGTTGTAATGTAAGGGATAGTGATGCGCAACATATAGCCTCTCCGATCCAAATGTCAACCTCACCTGCCCGTGTAATGGTCTTGATCCTGACTATTCGGTGCATCCTGCCAGATAACAAACGAGGCTCTGACGTCCGAGAGATTGCCGGTATAAGCAATTCCCCCACTTACTGGCCAACGGCTTCGGACGGATGAGCTGGTAAGTGGCAGGGCACTCCTTTGTCCTAGGGTTGGGAAACTGGCCCTAAAGGCGGATGAGCTAAGACATTAGCCAACGGCATAAGAATATAGAAGCCAACGGGAAACCACTGTATTAAAGATCGTAAGATATCCCTAGTCGAATCATCATGAAATGAGAAGACAGAGTAAGCAGACGTGTACTGATCATGGGTATCGGAGATCAAGATCCGGCAGTAAATGAGTCAGGGCTTTTCAAGTCGTCAATCAGCGAAATCCCTACCAGAAAAAGGAAAAAGACGACCGTCAATTTAAAATTAAAACGTGGAATGCGACCAGCATGTTCGAATCCGGAAAACACACAATGTAATCCAAGAAATGAAAAGAATTAACACCAATATTTTAGGAATAAGTGAAACTCGATGGATAGGAAATGAAAAATGTAAAGTTAGAGACCATACGATATACTATTCGAACAGAAAGTGAAATAAAACACACAATCAAAGAAATGAAAACTGGGAAAGAAGTAGGACCAGACCAAATACCGACACAAATATTGCAACTTATCGCCGACTGCAATATACATGTTATTGTCAAATTATTTATTATCATATACATAACACGTATATTACCTAAAGAATGGCTTCTATCAACATTCGTGACAATACCGAAAAAGAAAAACGCCAGACAATGTTGCGATCACCGTACCACATAATGTGCCACATACTAAAAGTATTCCTAAAGATTATTCATCGTAGAATATATAAAAAGTTAGAACAAGACATTGGACAAACTCAGTTCGGATTTAGAAATGCTCAAGGAACCAGCGAAACATTATATGCAGTCAATGTGCTAATACAGAGATGTTTAGATGTAACCCAGGACATCTATGTCTGCTTCCTAGATTACAACAAGGCATTCGATACAGTGAAACATAATCCGTTAATAAAACTACTGAGAACAAAGAACATCAACACACGGGATATAAGAATAATAAATAACCGGTATTATGAACAAGAAGCTGTCATAAGAATAAATAATTTAAAAACTAATAAAATAAAAATCAAAAGAGGTGTTAGACAGGGCTGTGTCTTGTCGCCATCACTGTTTAATGCATACTCAGGAAAAGTATACATTAGAAGGGGAAATATTCAAAAAAGCACTAGATGAAATATTCAAAAAAGCATTAGAAGGTGAAGTAGCAGGCATAAAAATAAATAGGTTACCCATAAGTCAAATTAGATATGCTGATGATACAATACTAATATCAGAAAATATTATAGATCTACAAAGAATTTTAGATAAGGTTGTTACTGCGAGTGAAGAATTTGGTCTGTCACTAAACATAAAGAAAACAAAAGTCATGGTTATATCAAAGAAAAATATTAGATACATCAATCTACACGTAAATAATAAGACAATAGAAAGAGTTCAGAATTATAACTATTTAGGGGCAAACATTAATGAAACAAACGATTATACCAAAGAAATTAGAGTTAGAATAGAAAAGGCTAGAAATGCATTCAATAATATGAAACAAATATGTTGTAGAGGCCTCAGCCTAAATCTTAGAAAACGAGTACTTAAGTATTATGTATTTTCTGTTCTTTTGTATGGTGTGGAGACATGGACTTTAAATAAACAATGTCTCAATAAACTGGAAGCATTTTAAATGTGGACATATCGAAGAATGCTGGGAATCTCCTGGACAGACAGAATAACCGATGAAGAAGTACTAAGAAGAATAGAGAACATCACGGGAGATACTGGATTCCATCAAAATAAGAAAACTACAATATCTGAGTCATATAACACGTGATGACAGATATGAATTTCTAAAACTAATATTGCTGGGGAAGATTCAAGGAAAGCGCAGCATAGGTAGAAGAAGAATGTCCTGGCTGAAAAACCTCAGAGAATGGTTTGGATGCAGCTCAACTGAACTCTTTCGGGCTGTGGCACGTAAAGAAGAAGTGCTTTTATATTCGTTGATACAGCGTTCCTTCCCGTATGCGTTGTAGATATTTTTTGGAAGTAAGCTATTTGTTTTAAATATTTTATCTACTTAGATATTTGGATATTTTCAGCAACTGTTAGTTTTAAATCAATTGTGTATAATAGAGCCTCTTGTCCATTTTCCCTGTGACCATAAGGTTACATTGAACCTGAGAATACAATATTATGAAATCCTATTTTCAGAATAAAAGTACCTATAAATTCTGACGATATTCCAAATCAAAAGTTTGACCCTAATGTGTCTGATCTTTCACATGGCCCCAAATGAGATACAGAAAACGCCGTAAGTGTTCGTTATCTTGAAGGTGATAACGAAGAACTTCTTCCCAATTATTGAAGAAGTATGTCTTGAGGTTGAAGGTCAGCTTCATTGGCTTTACAGAGTCCCATTCGACAAAAACGAGAATTACTCGCGCTCTGCCCACTGCGCTACCTAGTTGGTCTCCATTGTTACAAAATACATATTTAATAACATCTACCTCAATATAAAACGTCTGTTTTTTGAAATAATTAAGACACTTCGGGAGGGTAAAATTTCAAGGGTACACGTGTAAAAATACAAATTGACGTTACTAGACTTAGTTATAATTACACCGAACACAACATGCATCTAAAACAACTAACAATATTGTTACATCGAGTAAGCGCTGCAAAGAAAACAATTTTATATTGGGTATGGTCTTATTTCAGTCAGAGAGAAGAAAATATCACAGAACAGAAATACGTACAGAAGCAAGACAGGGTTGCATCATTGACAGTATGTTATTGTTATATTGTCCTAGACTTAATTACAACTCAATTTGAAATATTCTACAATTTTTCTATTTTTCACTTATTAGAAATATTTAGCTCGTTAATATATATATATATATATATATATATATATATATATATATATATATATATATATATATATATATATATTTGGCATTTGTGGACCTGAGAAAGGCGTATGACTGTACCAAGGTCAGAACTATGGGAGGCAATGTATAAATTAGAAATACAGATGGAACTCATAGAAGCTACAAAAGCTTTGTATAAAGAAAATAAAGTGTCCATTAAACCATGGGAACAATAATCATAGGAGACTTCAACACAACAAAAGGGCTCCTGCAGGGTTGTTCCACATCTCCAACCCTATTCAAAATATACTTAGAGAAAGCCTTGACATGGAAAAGAAAATGCGAAACGTGGGAGTACCGGTACGGAACGAATACCTATATACGTTAAGCTTTGCAGACGATCAAGTAGTGATTGCTTATCGATCAGGGTGTAAAAGTTTTTGGTAAAACACAAGATTACACAACTTTATCAGTCTGGGCATTGCACCTTGTATTTTTTCGCCTTTCCAAAACTAAAAAAACAGTTTAAATTACAAGGTTTCGATGAAATAATATAAATGATCGAAACGAATACGACGACAGCACTAAAGTCCATTACAAAATCTGAATTTGGAAACTGTTTCAGATACTTAAACTAGCGATGGGAGTGTGTCGTTAAGTCAAATGGGAATTACTTTGAAGTATGCCACAAGCGGGATGACAAAGAAAATAGCATTGTGAGGTTATCAACAAACATCGAATATTTTTTTGGACATCATCTTATTTATATTCACAAATATACAAAAACATTGGTGAAAATAACACATTGAGATATGATACTTTTGGAAATATATTTTATGTACTTTATAGCATGATAAGTTAAATTGAGAATAAAAATTTTTGTTTCTATATTGCACACAGACCATTTTTTGCTAATTATTAAACAATATCTTTTTTATCAGTCTAATTATCGGACGTAAACGACTATTGCGCCCAATGAACAATGTATCGCTTCTGTATTTATGTATTCTGTGGAAATATGTAGAACATGATCAGTCAATTACTCTTATGACTTACTTATACCTAGGTATTAGACCATTCAAAATAATTTCTTCCAAAAGTCAATAGGCTAGTGTAATAATTTTGCGGAGCATAATTGCAAAGATAACTCACTGTTAACACTGAATCTATTGTTTAAGTTAACATTAAAACATATGTCATAATTTATATAAAATAATGTATTTTAAATTAAAATGGCAGACATTTATGTTTGGTACTAAAAATTTATATAAATACGTCATTCCGATTTTTTGTGACAAGTTTGTTTAATATGTTTCTTAATATCAAAATAGAGTATAAATGCAACTAAAAAGTCATCAGATTTTAATTTGTGATGAAAAATGCCAATAATGGTGAAGTTACGTCGAGAAGGTTTTAAAAGATTACATTTTGGCGGCTAATTTTCATTATGCCCTAGGAAACGAAGCAGACAAAGCACTGAAAAAATTACTGGGCATTATTTTTCAACTGGAATATCTTAGAGAAGTCAATAGAAAAGCAGTACCATCTCATAAGTCTCGAAATCTTTATTGCGTCATGGTTTTTTGTATCAACATTTAAACAAAAAAGCGACTTTCATTCATTGCAATATTGTGAATAAACTACACATTCTAGATAAAAACTTAAACACGACTTTCTTTAAAATGAGATTTTGTAAATTAAAAAATGTTTATAAACAAAAAAGTTATCGCAAATTAAACCCGAAAATAAGCATTTTTTTCAATTGTTTATAATTATTAAAATAAGCAATAAACACATTTAAAACACACTTCACAATTGAAAGTAAGTTCTTATGTAAGTAGTTACTATATTCCAGCAAAGAGCAAAGAAATAATGAAATAAGTCATACGCGTGATATCGTAAGTTATTGTATAATTTAGCTTATGAGTTTTACTAAGAAGCGTATCAGTAGCGGAGAATTTACTTTTTATTTACCGTTTGGCATATTCAGAACACATAATTAAAAGCAATATTTTTATAAAAAACGTTAAATGGAGTATTACAAAGGAACATCTAATATATCAATATAATCTAAAACATTTTTGGTCTCATTCAGGAATTCCATCTTAGTTTTTCTTGCTGTTCTTTCAATAAGTAAGTCCGTCTGGTGATTTGCAGATGCCTTTGTAAATATATCTTTTCGAGCGAAGATAAAATTATACCATCGATTCAAAAAAAAACACTACTATGAAAAAGAAGTCACTTTGGAAATGAGAGCATCAAAAATATTTAAAATTTGTTATTTCTCAAGCACCAAATTTTTTCATTTTGTTGGGCTGTGTTATCATTCCTGTTCCATACCATGCAAGTTAAACGTTAACTTTGTATTTCAGTTCTTCCTTTGACAGAATTTTTAGTTTTTTATTGAAGCTTATAAAATGAAAGTAGTTGCTTCGTTGTGTAGTTGCGACAATCTGCTGATTCAGCTGTTGATTCATCTGTTGTGTCTTTATTTTGCCGTAAAAACGCATTTCGACATAATTAAAATTAAATTTGAAATTAAAATTATGTTTTAACTAAATTAAAACATAAGGACATTGATTAATTCTGTTATTAAATAGACTTTTCGGTTATTTGACACTCAAGAGAATTAAAGTTTTCTCAGATATAAACTTCGAATCTCGATAATTGCGTTTTGTTCCATTTACTGCCGTAAATGCAATACGTAGAAATAATTGCGGTGAATATTGTATTTGTAACAATATGCTATATGCAATATCCAAGGGACAAAAGTGGAACATGTAGAAGAATACATATATCTGGGTCAGAATATCAAGGTAAACAAAGAAAACCAAAACTACCGAAATAAGCAGACGAGTAAGAATGGGATCGGCCGCATTTGGAAAACTCTCATACATACTGAAAGACAAAAAGATACCCCAAAACCTTCGAACCAAAGTGTTCGATTCTTGTATCCTTCCCGTTCTCACTTACGGAGCTCAAACCTGGACATTCACAAAAAAGAACATGGACAAGATTCGAAAAACTCAGCCAGCCATGGAACGACAGATGCTTGGTATCTCACTAATAGATCGGCAAACGAACGAAGCAATCCGGAACAAAACAAAAATAAAGGACGCCGCGAAACAAGCAGCTAAATTAAAATGTCTCGAAGATGGTAGATGGAACAAAGAAGTCGGAAACTGGCGACCGTACGATGCGAAGAGACCAAGAGAAAGACCTCAAGAAGACGATATCAAAAGAGTCGCAGGACCAATGTGGAAACGCCTAGCACACAACAGGGATGAATGGCGAGAAATGGGAGAGGCCTTTATTCGACAATTCGGATAGAAAAAGGGCTATAAAAAAAAACAATATGCTTCATTGTCATGCATGACTCGATGTATAACTTCTTCCAAATAAACACGTTTTGGGATGTTTTTAAGAGAAATTATGTGTGTTTTTAAAGAATTCTATTTGTTTATCCCATTTGAGAGAAAAAAAAGTCCCTTTCAAATGGCTGTACAGGTGCTTCGTCAAAACTTAAAACGGTTTTTTTGATCTGATTCTCTTCACAAGATCTCAAATTTTCATGTTTTTAAGAAAGTATATTATTTTTAATTGTTTACTTATAAATAACTGATGCAGAATGAAGTACCATTTTTCGCCTTATAAACAATTTAATTATCTGCGCCATTTTTTACATTTACAAAAAAAAAACAAAATACACCATCTGAAAGGTTATAAAAAACACATCTTTAAAAAAAGAAGTTTGTTTATGGTTTTCATCCAGAATACGTAGTTTATTTACAATATTTGAAATGAATGAAAAAAGTCGCTTTTTTGCTAAAATATTAGTAAAAAACAATGATGCAATAAAAATTTCGAGACTGATGAGATAGTACGCCTTTTCTACTGACTTCTCTCAGATATTCTAGGTGAAAAATAGCGCCCAGTAATTTTTCAGGTGCTTTTACGGGCTTCGTTTCATGGGGTATTAGGTAAATTGTAGCAATAAAACAATAAGCTGTACTTTGTGCACAAAAAGCTAATTGTCTGCAGTAGAACCGGCGTATAATAGACGGTTTTCAGAAAAACCGGCTGCATAATTGGCGTTTGGAATCATAATGTTACTTTAGAAGTACACTATTGTATTTTAAAAAACAAATATGTAATAATACATAGATAGAAAATAATTAATAAACGTATATATGCAGTTTTTCAATATTTAGAAAATATAGATCTTCCGAATAGCTGTATTTTTACTCAAAATGTGCAACTAAGAATCATTCAAAGATTTCAAATTGGGTAAACATATTAATCAATAGCCACAACGAGTTTTACTTATTATCTCTGTTCCACGAAGTTTACTAAATCACTTTAATTTCATTGAAATTAATTAAAAACACCAAAAATCAACAAAATAAATATTTAAACATAATATCATATCTACGTTTCATATTTCTCTTTTTGGTCGAAAACGGAAAGTACTTCGAGGGCAGGAATTATATCCTCCTAAACCATAATTTACAGTAGAATTGAATGGTCTATGAGTTAATAAATAACATATTATCTAAAGTGAGTGTCCCGTAAGACAGACTTATCAAGAAAACTAAAAATATGCATCTCATATTTTTTAATATTGGCGGATCATATATTCCAAGAGCTACCGAACAATTTTAGCGAAATAGTTTTGTTTATATCATTCTCATATTACATATCGTCTATAAGCTTTTTTTAGTTCAACAATGAACCAAAAATCAAATACTTCTATCTTACAGAAACAAATTGCTGTAATTCCCTTTATACAGGGCGGGGTACTACGCACTAGAAGACATGAATGTCCTGTCCTTTCTGTCTAAAAAGTATACGGTGGGATGCATCCTATATTGGCTCATCAGATAGTGATGATAGGTTGAAAACAAATTTCTCACGAGTATCTAGGAGCCATCTATATTGAATTGCAGAAACTAGAGACCACTGTGTATTTCTTAACTACATACCCTTCAATGAACTACGTACGTACTAATGAAAAATTTGGTTACGATGCCTGCTTTTTCATTACCAGTATCTGATGAGTCCCTATATAGGGAAAACATGTCATGGTGAGCGCGGAGCACAAACTTTTACAAAGAAGGAACAGTGCATTCATTTTATTAGTCATTTTTTGCACAGCGACGATATGTTGAATATACAGAGTGAAGATATAAATGAATCAGTAAGACTCAAATTTGAAAAAGAATTGCAAATTAAAAAATATGAAAACAAAAGGAAGATCAGATCTTACATTAGATTTCGTGGTATTAGTATTTGGGTCTAAATTATATATACACAGCACTGGTTTCTGTTCCCTCGATATCTTCAATGTAAATAATTTTTTCTTCACAAGCTGACGCATAATGCTGGTAATAATTAGTACTTAACCGTCTGGCATTTTCAGGCTTGCATATTATTGCTAATAAAAATTTCAGTTGGTATAAAATACTTTATGAAACTTATGTATCAGCCCTTGGCGCAGTGCTAAGCATACAAACAAGTTATTTATTAAATGAATTAACAAAATCCACCGTTAAATAACTGTTAATAAAGACTGGAAATATTGTAGAATTTAATGATTAAGCACTGTAATGATATTATAAAACTGAGATGCAAATTTTCAGGTGTGTATTATTTGTGGAACCTCACCGTGATATACTATATACATAAGTGTTTTTCAACAGTCAAATTTTAGTATTTTACATATATTTACGGTTTCTGTAACTTCACCTTATACTTACTGGTTGTTTTGCTTTGTGATAGATATCGCAGAATATTCCAGAGTTTCAACATTATGATATATAGATAGTTCATTTATGTAAATAATTCAACTCCTGTACTAAATTACTACTATTGTAAAAGAAAAAAGAATGTGCTATATATTGCATGGTTGTAAAGTGATATATTGAAATTATTGACGGCATATTTGCTCGTCACCGGGCGTGGAATGTACCGGCAATCAGTGCCAGATGTATTTACAGTTTCATCAACCAAAATTGAAGTCAGTATATTGATAGATATACAGAGTTGGAATAAAATAAGGAACCATGTAAATACCTTTGAGATTAAAAAGACGATATTCATGAAACTTTGCATACACATACAATGACACATAATGCATCTGGTACCATATATGTTCGGTTACTACTCTACTTCCGGTTTCACCGGAAATACCCTGTAAATCTGTATATTTTTATGGATTTTAAAAGAACTTGTTACTCCTAACTCAACACCAAGCAATATTGGGACAGTTAACCGCCATAACTTTAGGTATTGATCAAATCAGAATCCTCAAAAGCATCCAAACAAGTTTAATGTTTCGATGAGAATGTTTCCAGGAGAATAGGCCCATTTTTCATAGACGGAAACTGGTATTTCTGATAACCTGAAATTTAGATTTTCTAAATAACCAAATTCCTGCACTTAAACACAATGTTAAGTTACCACAAAATTTTTAGTTTCAACAATATGGAGCGCCTCCCCACTACGGACTACCTAAGTCTGACGTCAGAATGGGCGGGTCATTTTAAAAACCTTTCCAAACATTTCCAACTTCTGTGTATTTGTCCCATAAGTTTTTCATTGTTTGAAGAATAAATAATGACTTTTTGTTATAAACATTCATTCTGTGCGATTGGTAATATTTGTTGTTTGTGAATTTGTGAGGTAAGAATATCAAAGTATTAAGATATTTTTTATGAATATTCATATTTTAAGGTTATGTTAGGATTTGATTGAAACTTCAATTATTTTGTACTGTATTTCAAGTTATTTTGTTGTTGTTTTTATCAGGGTTATTTCAAAATAAATCAATGAATTTATTTATGAAGTTGAAAAATATTTGAATTAATGTTTTATTATTTTTTCGTTGACAGTGATTTCATCCTGTTAAATGCTAAAAATATTCTTTTTCTCGTAGTTTAAGTTGTAATATAACATTCTGTGGAAACCTTTCTATCAAATTGCCATAATGAGTGTTTAAAAAAATGTTTTTTTAATATTTTTTGAGTTTATTTTTTAGACCTGGGCATATAATGGCTAGTAAATATGTATTGAGTATATCCAGTATTACTGAATTTTTAAGTAATGACAACAAAACTACTATTAACTATTTAAACTACAAGAAAACGAATATATTTAGTATTTTTAGGGGATAAAATCACTAGCACTTAAAAAATGAATTTAACTTTGATCAAATAAAAGGCAGATATCGAGCACAGTTTTATTAATTTAATTTTGCCCAATTAATTTAACTATTTTTTACCTTCGTAAATAAATTCAATGATTTATTGATTAATTTTTAAATAACCCCGATAAAAACAAAAATACCTTGAAATACAGTAAAAAATAATTAAACTTTTAATCAAACCATAACATAATCTTAAAATATGAACATTCATGTGTTCATGTTCATTTAATGTTCATAACCATAGTCCTTGTGGTTATTATATTAAAACCAATATTTCTAACTTCTTATGGAACAAATACACACAAATTAGAAATGTTTGGAAAGGTTTTTAAAAACCTTTGTCCATTGTGACGTCAGAGCTTAGGTACTCCATTACCGACGGGTTAGAGATTTTTGAATGCGAATTTTTTAAATCGATGTTTATCACGTGTTTATATTAGGCAACCAACAGGCTTGCAAGATTTGAGACAAACAATTAGTGATGAATTTGAACTAATAGATGGGAAGTTTTAGAAAGAGTGACCCACGAATTTATTAATACTCTTGCACATTGTCAGGAGGTAAACGGTGAGCGGTTTGAACATTTGAAGTGATTTTTGAAATTATTATTCTTATTGGTCCTAGTAAATAAATTTATCTATTCTTTAACTTTAAAGTGATTTATATCTCGGGTTAATAATTTTTTTAAATAAGTTATTTTAAAATCTGCAAAAATATATAGTGTTTCCCACTTAATCAAATAAGTTAAAGAGTATTTCCAGTGAAACCGCAAGTTTCATGAATATCGTCTTTTTCGTTTCCAAGATATTTACTTGGTTTCATACTTTATTTCAACTCTGTATATTTTATTACACACAGGGAACATATTAACTTGCATTTGACAAAACTTCTCTGTTTGCTACTGAAGTTTTAAGATCTATTATTTTGTTTGAAGTGTTTTTATACAGGGTGGTCCTTAAGTAATTGTACAAAAAGAAACAGTAGATTCTACACTTTAAAATATTACGATTTACGCTAAATTGCTTTAATAAAATGTTGATATTAAGAAAGATACAGGGTGTTAAAGTGTATAACTATAACTTTCATGTTTGTAAACATTTATGCATAAAAATTTACAACTGGGTACTTTTAAATATGAGAAATTATAATTTGATGCACACTTTGATGTAGCGGATAGAGGGCGCCACATATGCCACATATGTGACATAAATTTGCACTTACTTTTTTGCTCTTTGAGTGAACTGTATTTGTGATACAAAATATTAAAGATACATTATTTCAACAAAAAAAAGGTATACCTGTTAATAACTTTTAAACTCAATAGTTTTCGAGATAATCGCATTTTACAAATCAGCTGCATATTTCTGAGTTAAGGCAATTACCCCAGGCAACGAAGCAAAAATAGACAAAAACATTAATAAATCTAAATTTTGGTATAAAATACCAATAACTAAAGTTAATAGTTAACGAAATATTAAATAAAATAAATATATCAGCAGGATAATTAATAATAGGATATGACAAAAAACAGAATAATAGGATTTTACATCAAACATTTTATATTTTATGTTAAATTAAAGTCGTAATCAAAACATTTTGTTTACAAACCAAATTAAGAAATAGTTAAACTAAATTACTAAACTTTTTGTTAAAGTAAGTGTTCGATATGTCTACCATTTTCATTAATTCATTTGTCAATATATTCCATAAAAATCATCTCATATTAAATAGCATCATTGGTTCTAAAGAAACTGTTGCAGTATTTATTTCTTCCCATATTTGGTTGCAAATGTTTATGGCATTCTTATAGACACGTTGTTTTAATACGCCCCATACACCAAAATCAAGCGGATTAAATTCTGGGCTACGTGGTGGCTATAATGTATAATGGACGAATCTATATCCAAATCTTATAGTATATTATGTCGCAAAGGTTAAATAATGTATTAAACTGTGATGTATCTCATTCATTGGTTACTTATATACACTCATATAAGCTTACGAGAACTATAATTACATATCGAACAAATGGACTATTATGATAATGATGATAATATTATGAACTAACGAACTAATATTATGCTGAACTAAATTGCCTGTTTGTTTACTATATTTATAACAATATCGGTTATTAGGCCAACGATGATGTTTTTGTAAAAATGCTGAGTCTTTAAGGTAAGATTTGTAGCAAAAGTATTATGAAACAAGACACGTGTGTTATTTCATACCTGTGCTTTAGTTTCCATTTGTCATAATAAAAATGGGTAAACAACAATTTACGTAATGAATAATAAGTATTATTTTGGGTTTTTTTATAAACTAAATAATTATATCAATATCTCACCACATTGCCAATGAATATGACTGCCACGTCCAATCCAACGTTCAGAAAAGGTATATTTAACTATGTTCTCAACGCCTTCTCTCTAGAATGTGGTGGTGTACCATCTTACATAAACCATATATTTTGGTTTTTCAGCATTTTACAATAGGGAAAAAGTAATACAACGCCAGTAGGTATAGAAATTTAAGAAGCGATAGAAAAGGGAAATTGTATACATGATGACGGCCAGCGTCTGAATACGGACACGGCACCTAAAGAAGAAGATGAAGAATATTTTCTCCAATAAGACATTTAGCAGCCATAACAAAAATTTTGTAATGTTACATTATCATCTTTGAGTTGTTTTAATAAGAATAAACTATGAATTATGCTTATCTACAGGTATTGAGTGCTTTACCGCACAAATATCACAACTAAGAATTATGAGGCAGCTGACTTATAAAATGCGATTATCTCGAAAACGGTTAAATTTTGAGGTTACTAACAAGTATACCTTTTCTTTGTAAAAATAATGTATGTTTAATATTTTTTAACACAAATAGAGGTAACTTTAAGAGCAAAAAAGTTAAGCGCAAATCTATGCCACACCTGTGGCATATGTGGCGCCATCTATCAGTAACATTAATTTATGTATAAAATTATAATTTATCCTACTTAAAAGCGTCCAATTATAAATTTTTGTCCAAAAATATTTACAAACGTAAAAGTTATAGCGAAAAATAGAATTTTAAATTTCCACTTTAACACCCTGTATCTTTCTTAATATCAACATTTTATTAAAGCAAGTTGGCTTAAAGCGTAATATTTTATTTAAAGTGCAGAATCTATGGTTTCTGTTTGTACAATTACTTTAGGACCACCCTGTATACGATATTGGTTTCTTTTTCGCAGAGATTCGATAGAAAGGCTAAGAAATGAATATACAACAGATGGCGCAAAGCAGCAAATGTTTAATATTCTATATTCACTACCACAGTTCATAGATTAAGAGCCTAGTACGCATTTGTTTTAAAAATCTGTGCATAACCTATATAGCAATGCTTAAACACAAAACTGGAATCCATATTCACTTAGTATCCCAGTTAAAACTGACTTAAATATAATTTTGTACAATTTATAATTGGTTTTCGAATTTGTCTAAAACTAGCATAACGTCTGACTCTTGATGTATATTACCGTTTCTTCTTCGATAATCTTTTCTACTTTTTTTAGATCTATGATTACTCTTAACACTTTTCTTTTGAATCTCTTTTTCTGCTTTTATTTCGAGTAAGGGTCAGTATGTTCCCTTTGGGTTAAATCTTAAATTATCGACATCATATCGTTTTAATTTTAATTCTTAACATTTAAAACGTAAATCAAAGATTTTTATACCGTTTTGGAAGTGGCACAAGTAAGTAATCATACCACCGGTCTATATTAACAGTCAAAATTTTACTCATATTGTTTATAAAATTAAAGTGGGATTACTTACTTTCAGGTTTCATTGTTGATGGTCTGATAGGACCGAACGTTTTAAAAATTGTAATCTTTTTGGATATTGTCATAATTTTATTAATTTTTATAAATATATTAATTACACTAGAAATTTTTACTTTATTGTAAGTCTTTTTAAACTATTGGGAATTTTCATTTTATACGATCTTCTGAGTTTCTTATAGAAATATACTCAGTAGAAAGTATTAACGATATGTCTTATAAAGTATAAATCTACAAAAAACGTATAAAATATAGAATTAATAAAGGATGTAGGTAGTAGAGAGTTTTTTAGTAACAAAAGTCCTACCACAGAAATATTTTATATTCTAAAGTTTTTCGAAATATGTAAGTAACGAATTAAAGGAAGAGAGTATCACTAAAAGCTTTACTATTTAGCAAATTGAAAACAAAAAATTGTTGATCCCTATATCCTTGAAAAATATAAAAAGTAAGAACAAATTCTAAAGACATTTAGAACACATTTTATTTTCGGTAATGCGATACAACTTACATATTTGTATTGTAATTCGTTATGATTCAGGTATTGCATTGCTTTTCGCAATATAAAGTGGCTTTAAATGATGAATATTTTGGATGATCACTATCAGTCTCGTATTCTTTTCAGTTGGTATACCAAATTTCGCTGTTTCAGTAGTAAAAATCTCAAGGAACTAATATTTCGAACGAATTTATTATTAAATTAGTACAACTCATTTTTAATATAAATAGAAGTTTTATTTTGAATCAAAAATTATAAAACTAAAAATATCTACACAAACATAGGTATCTGTTGATTCTAAGGAAAACGCAAATGTTATGTATCGGAAATTAAAAGTAAAATACAAACCGGTTACTTTATAAAACCAAATAAAACTAAAAACTGATTCTACTTTAATATTGTTTCACAGCAGACTGCCAGTATCATCATTTAGATCCGATGTAACAATGGTAAAAGTTTACACAATTTTGAATAAATATTCATACTCTCATTCAAGATTAATATTATAAAATACCATAAAATTAGTTTTAAAATAAAATGAATAAAATCAATAACAACAAATCTTACAATTTTGAGATAAGATGTAGCATTTAGAAAAAAAAATTATAATTTGTGCTGGCATCGTTTTTTTCTCAATACCATGAAAAATATGGCTTTTGATAGAAAGAATTATTCCAGCGAGTATTCATTCAATTTAAAAATCAGAGTCTTTCTCACTATATCATTTTCCTCATTCTTTTCACGCCATTTTGGCTGTTCAATTTCTAACACAACAATGCAGGGTTGGTACTGCAAGAAATAAACATACAATAGACATTCCATTACATCTTCAGACACAGCAAATACTATTCCGTTGTTCCCTGTCAACTTCACTTCGAAGTCCGTGAGCTACACAATTTTAAGCAGGTATTTGAATAACATGAAAATTGGTGTAAAATACATTTAAAATTGTCTTAAACACAAAATCGAATCAGTTGAATTTAGTAAGTTGCATTTTTTTTTTTTTTAATAAATGAGGAATTTGGCGAACGACAACTCCGACCATTATGAAATTGTACTTTGATGTGATTTTAGGTTATTGTTTAATAACTGTTATTTACTATCTTTTATAACGTCTAAGTAATATTGAAATTAAGTATAGGAGAGCGGTTCGGTAAGTACTTCGATAGCGCCACTATCGCAAAAGAAATTTACTACCTTGTAGTACTTTCTCGTAGACGGCTACTGTCAAAATTTCAGCCGAATCGGATCCGTAATTTTATTTTGACCGCGTGTCGCGTGAAATCGCGAAGTGAAATCAAACAGCGCTGGGATGATGGGTACGGTGACTCTTCTTCTTCGATGATCACCGTGAAAAATTGGTTTAACGGGTTTCAACGTTGTCGCACGTTGGTTTTTGATGAGCCACGCACATGTACCAGTAAAACGGCTATCGCGGAGTATAACTTGACAAAATTCACGATCTCGTACTGGCAGACCACTGATTGAAGATGCCCTTCATAGCTGAAACAATAAATATTTTAAGAAATTGCATGGATCATATACTATCAAATCCTACATGAAATTTTAGGATTGAGAAAACTGTCGGCGCGATGTGTACTTCGTTTGCTTGGGTTAGTGTTAACGGAAGTTTTTTTATCCTGGTATTATTATTTTCTTTTCTCATTCACAAACAATTTAATTAAAAATGGCTTGAAAATTTGAGGATAAAAGACCCTTAACCTAATTAGAATTGGAATTGGGAGGACGAAAAAATATTGATGGGTGAATTAGATGATGGCAGCCTTCAATCAAATGACGAAACTTCCAGTAATTCAGAAAGTGAAGACAGAGTGCAAAATTGTTTCAGCACGTAGAATCTGAGTACGAGCCAGAATTTTCTGGTGTTAAAAGCAGCTATTTTGAGTGTAGCAGTCCTAAAACGAAAAAAAGAAAGCCTAATAACCACTCTACTTCTGTTTCTATGCCTAGCACTTCATGTAGAGTTCAATATGAGATTTCTTCTGTGGGTATACTCAGCCTCAGCCTCATTAAAACCAAAAAGGTAATGAAGAAGTGTGTTTTCAACAAGTTAAGGAGCGAGAAACCGAAAACATCGTGGACGAATCTGAACCGCATACTTCCACTTTGACTACGAGCTTCAAAGGCAACAATGGTCATAGCTGGTGTACTGTATCTAATCTTCGGAAACGTGCTACAAAAAGGAATATTTTGCATATTGTTCAAGGACTATCTAGACAGACAAAACATGCTAATACACCATTAGATGTATTTCAGTGTTTAATGAACGATTCTATGTTCGAAAAAATTCTGTTGCACACCAATACTCAAAGTCTAAAAATTTTAAAGCTTTTAAACATACTAATTCTCTCGTAACAAGGGATGAACTAAATGCTCTTGTTAGACTACTAAAATTTTCTGGAGCACAAAAAGATAACCATCTTCATAGTGGAGAGGTGCTTGATACCAAAATTTCTAGCTCCGTTTATAGAGCAACAATGAGCTGCGAAAGATTTGATTTTCTTCTACATAATCTTAGGTTCGGTGATAAAACCACAAGAACTGAAAGAAAAAATATAGATAGGTTTGCCCCTATCCGGGAAATATGGGAGGAATTTATTTTTCATTGTAAAGAGTCCTATCGACCAGGTAACTATTGACGAGCAGTTATTAGCCGGCCTAGTATAATCCCGAATAAGCCGGCCAAGTACGGAATTAAAATTGTGATGACTCGCCACGTTGGCACCAAGTACGCAGACCCTTATCTCGGCAAACATACGCACAAAAATGGAGAATCTCTAGGAGAATACCGTGTTAAAAAATTGATTGAAACTATTTACGGAAGTTACCGAAACGTCACAATGCACAATTGGTTCACTTCAGTGAACCTTGCGGATACTCTTTTGAAGCCTCCTCACAACCTTACAATTATTGGTACTTGGTGGAAAAATGAACGAGAGATACCTCCTGAAATGATTAATCTTAAAAATAGAGAAATCGGAAATTCAAGATTTTGCTTTGACCTAGAGAAGACGTTAGTGTCGTATAAATCCAAAAAGAACAAAACCGTTCTAGTTTTATCGACAATGCACGAAGGTTCAGTTGCTTGTCCAACTACTAAAAAACCAGAAATAATATTGCCCTATAACCAAACAAAGGTTGGTGTGGACACTTTCGACCAAATGTGTGGTCACCGAAGTTGCTCTCGAGAAACTCGAAGATGGCCTCTTTGTATATTCTATGGTATGATCAACATAGGGTATACACTCTTGGATTATTATATAATCATAATTTATTATGAAATAATCAGGAACCAATCACGAGAAAGGCTTTTATGTTAAATCTACATCAACAACTCAAGATTATGGCTTGAAAAGCGTTTTGCGATACCGACTTTGCAACGTTCGGTGAAGCTTCTTATTAGCGATTTAATTCAAATTCTATTGGAAGTTGCTGACCTCAATCAACCTTCTAACAAACGTACTACATGTTACATCTGTCCCTCCAAAAAAAGAAGAATGAAGTCACTTCATTGCAATCACTGCAGACGAGCATCTTGCGCAGAACACCGTGCACCTGTGACGTAGATAAATAAATTTTGAATTGTTTCGCATATTTTAAGCATAAAAATGTTTCTTTGTTCATTTTAAAAATTAATCAAAATTTTATCTTAATTTTTTGTTTTACTTTTTTGGAATTGAAAAAAAAAATCGTAAACGTTACGAATGGTTAGTACCTACGAGAGTGGAAATTAAGGTTAACGTTCTGGGGTTAAAAATAATCTGTCTTATGCCTTGTCACAAATTATACCTTGATGTGAGCTGTACTTTAGACTAAGTCTTTTTTGCCCTTTCGCGCAATTCAGTTTGAAATTAAAATAGTTAATGTTTTCAGGATTTATTTTTATTCGGACATGCGTATTTCCAAGGTTCATAATGTTTTGCAAAAACTTGACTTGTTCCAATGCTAATATAAAAATTAAACGTAGCTTACTGGTGTAATTTATTTCTTGGAGTACCAACCTTGTATGTAATATATTATTACCAAAACAAAATGTATCACTGTGCTTGATTTTATGTTGATATAACCTTGTTTATAGTTGTATTCTGTTGCGCAAATACGATTCATATCTAATTTGTAGGTATATAACGACATAATATGTATCAGGTAGCTGGTGAACATTATTATATCTTAAAAACTGGCCCGAACAGTACCTAGTAATAAATAACGATAGTCAACAATAAAGAAACGTACTAAATTAACAAAATTATTTGATTAAATTTCAGTGTATGCAATATCCTATAGTATCAATTCGTTTTGCTTTGGTATAATGTGAAAGTGGGATCAAAGTGATATCGGAAATTAAATAGCACTACGCAAATTTATACGTTCAGTATGTTTTACGAACATAAATTATTTAACAATCATAATTCGTTTTGCTTTGGTATAAATGTAAAAATGAAATCAAAAATAATATCGAACATTAACAGTTATTACGCAAATTTGTATCTTTAATAAGTTTTAAATCCTACAGATATCCATAGTATGTATGGACGCAAATCGTCCGAACGAAAAACAAAAATCATCACAAAGAAAAACTTCTTTCAGTCTTCATCTACCGAAAATATTTACCTGACTAGGTTCAAGCATTATATTAAAAACTGCTAGGCCAGACCTCAGAAAAACAAAAAAAAAAACAATAAAAAAGAAAAAATAAAACATTGCTATTGGAACAATAATAAACATTAAACGTATATAATTTCACTTAAAATAGTTCAATTAAAGAGTCATGAAGTTTTATTCAATATTTAGCTTAACAGTTAGACAGTTTCTATTTTTCAATTAATCACTTTTAATCGGTGTTTCTGATTATCTCTATTGAAAAGTGTTTCTTTTAAATTGATTCTACGACAGTAGAAGCCTGTTGAGTTTAATGATGACATTAGTAATTTATCTGCATCATCATCTGATAATTATATACCTCCAGAACAACACTCGTCTGCAGAATCGGAATTAGTCAAATGTGATCAACTGTCCTTAAAAATAGCTGCAGCAACTGAACCTTAGACATCCAATTCACTTATTACGAATTATGGATTGGTCCTTCGAGCCGGATTAATATACCGACTAAAATATTTACCTTTTATAAATTATTTTTGGCTACTCAGTTATTGACCCTTAAAGAATATATCTTCTGTAAAGCTCTTACAACTATTATACAGTTGTCGTTTCTTGAAACATTTCTCGAGAATCAATAAAAAGGTCGACTTTTCAAAAAGACACACTCATCAATACTACATTATTGAAGATTTTTCTAATAGATCCTACCGTTTTTTTATAATTTTCTTACTATTTTAATTTGAGAAAACAAAATCTTTAATAGCGGATTTGTATTACGACATTAGCCTCAGAATTAAAGTCGATTTTCCCGACAAAATTGAAACACTGAAAAAAATACTGGTCGGCAACTTTAATTCTTTAGAAATTGAGACAATTGATTTTAATATAAATAAAAATATATAATCAAGTGCCAATGGTAATAAGCACTTAGCGTTTTGTTTTAGATGTATTTTGATGACAAACAAGATACAAATGTTCAATTTTCAATGCAAACCAATCAGTTTTACCACATGTAATGTAAAAAAAATTGAATTCCAACAAATAGTTTGAATTGATTGAATTCCAACAAATAGTTTTATTTTTTCGTTTTTAAGAGTCCAAGGTCTGGTCTTTGGTGAGGTTATAGAAACTTAGGAAAGGTGTATAAATCAATTAAATAATAACGCAAGAGTTTAATCCCACATATCGGATTCTCTTACACTGTTCGATTCGCAGATATTTTCAGTATCTTCTTCATCGTCATATTCGGCAAAAGGCATGTCACCCGTTTGTTGTTGTTTTTGTTTTTTTCTGCGCAGCGCCTCCCGTTCTTCTTTGGTGAATTCTTTACGAAATTCGTAAACTAAAGGATAAATATATTCGATAGCGGCTTGGACGTCTGCTACGCTTGGAGCTGAAATGAGAGAATTGTTTAGTACTTGCACATGCAACACATGGAATAAATATTTATTTATCCCTTTCCTTGAATTTTAACCATAAATCGTGATAAATCCAACAAAAAATAACAACAATAACCGTATATAATACGAGCACTAACAACTATATATTGAGACAAATTTAAATGTATAACAAATTTAGGTTTTATGTGCTAAATAAGCAATATTTATTTTAATTGACAAAAAATCACAAAACGTACAGTGCACAGATTCTAAATGTGCCGGTGGGAGATGGCTTCTATGCGCTGTATTATAGTCGATGTATGAGAGAAAGTTTTCAAAATAATGAAATAACAAATAATAATACAAAATTTGTTATTTCATTATTTCGAAAACTTTTTCTCTCATACACCAACTATAATACAACGCAAAGAAGCCATCTCCCACCGGCATGTTTAGAATCTGTGCACTATAATTAATATTTTCTTATACAACCCATATAACGTATTAATGTCACAAGAATCATAAAAATGTATGTAAAAATTATTATTATTATGATTATACATAAGCAACTGGACAAGTGCCTATTATACCCAAAAACAAAGAAATTACTTTAGTACCTAACCTACTAGTAAATTACAAAATTACAAAAAAATACAAAATGTTATTACGGCATAAGTGGGCTATTTTTACCAATTCGAAGCATTACATATTTTTCTGCATTTAAGGGTAGTAGCTAATGGCAACACCAAGTTAAAATAGATTCCAAGTCCATTTCGAGGGTTAGCTGGTTTGTGATTGGATTGACATATATTTTTGTGTCACCAGTCTAGAACGATATTTTACTTGAAATATAATAAGGAAAATCGCTGGTATAAACTGTACCAAGCAGGGGTCCAAGGGCAGAACCCTGAGGCATTCCATTTTCCACTAACCTGTCTTGTGAGAAAGATTCGCCAACTCTAACTTTCTAATGTCGATCTATCAGGAAATCATCTATCCAATGAAGTTAAGTACCGCGAACTCTGAAATGTTTTAGCTTATGTAAAAGTCTGCGCTTAGGTACACGGTCAAAGGCTATAGAGAAATCGAGATAGACAACTTCAACCGGCTGCGAACTGTTAAGTGATGACGTCCAGTCTACACAATGTAGAATATTGGTGAGAGTAGAGCGACCAGAGACAAATCCATGTTGTTGTGTTGGAATAACATGTTCCTGGAGAAGGAATTTGATCATCTCCTCGGAAATAATTCCATGACTTTGCCAACTACTGGCAGCAAGCTAATCGGACGATAATTGTTGGGGTCGAGTTTGTTGGCTTTATTAAAAATAAGGGTGATGGATACTAATTTCCAACTAGGGGGCAAGGAATTCTGGATAAAAGAAGTTTGTATAATTAGCGTTAGTCCGAAGTTTAATTAAGTGCTGTTTGACATGATCCACTGTGAATTCAACTTACTGTAAGGATGCGCCGACACGATTACAGTTAATAGCAGGTAGATAGCCATCATTCGATTCTTTAGTAAAAACCTGTGAAAATACTAAAGAGAAAGTTTCGGAAGATTCTTTGTCAGAAGAGCATAAAGTCCGGTTGGTTTTTCTAGTAGAGGAATCGAAACTTTAGACGTCAAGGAGGATCGTATGTATTTGTACTTTTTTAATGTTACCACTTTCAATAACACTTGTTTTTTTGCAAAGCAAAACACTGCAAAATTTTGTCTTAGAGTTTTTAGAGATGTTTGTAAGTTATTTGAAATCTGCGGTGGTTTTGGAAATCACTGAGAAGCCTGGTGTATTTAAATTTCCGCCATAGATGTCGTTTGTGAATAATTTGTTTTATTGCTGTTCGATTTATCCAGGGTTTAAGGTTGTTTTTATAAATATTACGGAAGGTGGTATTTGTAGAAATTATATTGTGAACGGTATCGAGAAATGCAGTCCATTTTAATGAGGGGTCGTTTAAGTCTGCAAAAAATAAATGCCAGTCGATTTGAGGGAGTTCAGTGTCAACTTCAGAAAAGTCGGTAGTAGCATATGTTACAATATTATTTTTGCGGGTAGTATTTGATTGAACTCGATGTGAGCCGTTATAACTGCATGATCTAACATTTCTATAGGAGAACTGACTTCGAGAGATGAAATCAGCTGTTTGTCGTTAACAAGCACTAGATCTAAAGTAGAAGGTTGGTTATTAATTCTAAATCTAGTAGGTTCTGTGATGAGTATCAAGATTTAATTTACTACAAAGCTTTTAAAGTATGAGCGTTTTCGGCGTCAGATAATGAAGTTATTGGCCAGGTGATCTCTGCGAAATTAACATCTGGACGAAACAGATGGACGATATATACATACTAAATTAAGCCAAATTTAATAATTTAATTATTAAAGGATTTTTAATAACAGATAAGTATCTATTCGTGGTAAAAATATTAGATAAATAAATGCATACACCGCTACCCATACGATTTTCTCTGTCTTTACGATATATTGCATCCCTTTATATTAACAAGGAGTCAGGAATTGTGGGTTTAAGTCAGGATTCGGCAAGACAAATAATGTCAGGTTTAAGTTGCACTGTGCATAAAAATACGTGCGGAATGATTGCTGGGTTTCGCAAGTTGTGAATTTATACTATGAACAGCTAACTCCTCCTGAACCGGTCGATTTCTATATTTTTCTGTCATTGGGGAGACTTTGTTACTGATTGCAAAGAATAAAATAGTCCACTACAAAAAAAAAGATGGTCTGCATATACGAAGACTATCAGTGTGAATATCTTCCCGTTAACGGTACCGTAGATCACATCTTATGCTTCAAGAAATGGAACCGTGCCAGAAGTATGATATAGACCTGCACAAGATGTTCATAGATTTCCTTAAAGAATTTAATTGTAAGATAAGCAGTGAACAGGAATGATTAATGCAAAGCTTTAGGATACCAATGAAACTCACGATTTTGAACAGCTGCCAGGGGGAGGCATACGTAGAAGGAAAGTCTTAAAGGACTTATGTTAAGTGTAAGCATTGTACACAGGTCAAAAATGGCATGCACTTCCGCGGAAGCCTATCAGGACTCTTCAGAGCGATAAGCAGAAGCTCTAAACGTGAAATATTTTTTCCGTCTAAAACAAACAGTTGAAATCCGAGTATTTCTTAGTTTTTCGAAATCAAAATTCAGATTGTTGCCTATATCTATTTTATTGTTATTTAACTATTTTTTTGTCAACAGGTACTCCCATCCGAAAAAACAACACATATAACGTCGACACAGTTAACACACTGTATGTATAAATTTTTTGACATTGACATTTGACATTTTGAAATTGACAAATGTCAAGGTAAGCAATGCAAATCAGACTACCGAAATAAGCAGACGTGTAAAAATGGGATGGGCAGCATTCGGAAGACTCTCATACATACTTAAAAATAAAAATATACCTCAAAGACTGCGAACCAAAATGTTTAATTCCTGTATCCTACCTGTACTTACATATGGAGCTCAAACCTGGACATTCACTAAAATAAACATGGAGAAGATCAGAAAAACTCAGAGAGCTATGGAACGATAGATGCTGGGTATCTCACTCAAAGACCATAAAACCAATGAAGACATTCGTAATAGAACAAAAATGAAAGATGCTGTCGAACATGGAGCTAAACTGAAATGTAAATGGGCTGGACATAACGAACGTCTTAAGGATGGCCGGTGGAATAAAGAAATCGGAAATTGGCGGCCTTATGAAGCCATATGAGGAAAACCGCAAATGCGATGGAGCGACGATATTAAAAGAACTGCAGGACCAATGGGGAAACGTCTTACAAACAACAGAGATGAATGGCGAGAATTAGGAGAGGCATATATTCGGCAATCCGAATAGAGAGAAGGGCTTAATAAAATGTATAAATTTTTAAGAGATTAGGGTTTTAAATAAATGAATCATCAATGTTCAAGATCTTATCTGTTAAAATTTTTGCAAAAGGATAAATAACTCCAAAAATATAAATTTTTCATCTGATACCTTATACCTAATAGATCCAAAATGTTGCACAGAATATAAAAATATCATATGTTCAAACCTAACAAGAATAGAGATAATTTGAATTTTCAGCCTACATGAAACATTCATAATAACACCTTATTGGGAATAAACATTACTAAAAAAAACATACACAATTA
This sequence comes from Diabrotica undecimpunctata, assembly GCF_040954645.1. NCBI lineage: Eukaryota > Metazoa > Arthropoda > Insecta > Coleoptera > Chrysomelidae > Diabrotica > Diabrotica undecimpunctata. Next base: position 138,154,900 of record NC_092807.1, read on the forward strand.
TACAATAAAGTTTACTGTTTAATGTCTATATGGTCTTACCAGTTACTGTAACACTTCCGGTAGAGAAAATTTTTAGAGTAGCTTTTGGAGTTTTCAGTTTATAAGTAACTCCTGGGTGCAGTTCTGGTTCATACCTGTAATAATAATTTTATTATCAGTACGCATACTTCACAAATCGTTTAAATATTAATTTTATGTTTGTGGAAGTAATTAAGATTTGATAAATCTATCATAATTATGTATATGCTGTAATTGCGATTAATTTTATAGACTTGTATTGATATTGTATTGTTGTTTTTATTAACGTCACCGAACGTGACTGAAAATAAGTGAATTGGAATATCTTCCAATCATGGTGATCAGTTAAATCGGTTTCAGATTAGAAAATATTAATCAAAAACTCAAATTACAGACGCCATTAAGTAATAAGAATTTTTGGTATGCTAGTAAGAATACTGACATCCAATGGATACATTGAAAACCGATCATTATCCGACTGAGAAACATCTAACTGAAACTAGTGTCTGTACTACAGTGCCAACAGAACCAATAGAACCGACATAAAAAGCAGTATCGAAAAAACTTCTCAATGTCTAATCAGATAGATAAGCACAATTTTAATAGTAATCTTTCTAATGCTAATTACTCAAATAATAACAACATAAACAACAATGACGATAATAAAAACTTGAAATCGACCTCCCGTCAAAACAATATTAAAAAATGTCCGGTATTTAATTCCTCTAATGCAGTATATCGCAAACTTTCTTAACCCTGCTGTACCGTTCGACTTATGCAAACGTACTCTTCGGGTCAATATGGCCCAAGTATGGTTTACGGTCCTTAATCGAAATAAAATAAGCTAATGATGCTAAACAAAACTTTGTTAACAAAAAATATAGTTAATTAAACAAAAATTATGTTGCTACTGTAAATTAAACCTTATTAACAAAAATAAAAGGCTTTTTTTTCTTTCCCAGAAAAGCCTAAGAAGAAATACCTACAAAATTTAATTTAGTTTACAACTGGGACAGTAATAAAAAGAATGGGTTTTACAAATATGTTTGTGATATACACAACATTAAATATTAGTCTTGTTATCGTTTTTAGAGCAAAATTTACAGCGTGCTTGTTTAGCAGGCGGAGTTGGATTGTACATAGACGGTTCATTAGAATTTTCATCTTCTCTACTCGCTTCTGTTCGTGTTCTTTTTACCAGTTCTTGTGAGTCTTTAGTTCTTGGTAAATTTTTCCTGGAAAGGATAAGTGGTTTCACCGGTGTTTTTCTCAATTCCTCAAGAAAAATTCGCCGTTTTGTAAGTTTGTTGATGTTCCATTGGGGATTTATTGATGTCCATAAAACGAACGCGTTGTGGGCAGAAATGTTCAGCATATTATAAAAACAATCATAGACCAGCGATTTGTCTTTCTCTTACATGTAGTACTAAAAAGCTGATCTAGTATTCACTGCTCCCTTACTGGAATTGTATTCTAAAATAATTTGGGGCTTTTTGTCATTTCTGTCACTAATAGCCTTATCATTATGCAAAGTACTCATGAGAATAACATTTTTATTCTTTTTAGGAATATAATTAACAACAGTGGTATCTTGCGTAAAGTAAAAAGACGAACTATGAACTTCTTTATTCGCAATTTGTGCTAGAAGCTCTGGCTTATTTTTTCTTATAGTCCCCAGCATTGTATTTATTCTTTTTAGAAGAAGTTTTCCTAAATTGTATGATGTAAAAAAGTTATCACAAGTAATATTGTGGCCTTTCAAATCACTACGCAAGTCGCACACCACACGCATTCCTTGATTCCGTTCCGGCGTGGCATCTGCTTTCTTTCCTGTATAGATCTGCCATTTTAGAACATACGAACTTTTTACTTGGAATGGTTAAAAAATTTTGGTAGATTTTATACCCATTTTTCGCAAATTTCACATATTGCAGCAAGTTTATCAGTACGTCTCCTATCCTGTCTAGTAGTCTTGGTATCAAAACGTATTACTTGCTAAATTTTTGTAAATACTTCCAGGAACATTGTTGTTCGAAATACACTACGACCCGTTTCTTCATTTCACAAACTTTTAGTTGATTCGCCATGGGACTTAAAAACTCCAGCTAATAATAAAAGACCAATGTATGCTTGAAAACCAATTCTATCCAAGTCTTTCCAGTTAGTTCCAAAAACACGCTGTCCTTCCATGTTGGTAATATTTATAATTTGATTTGCAACCATGTCAGGAAAGAGCGTCAAGTGGATTTTTGATATCGAAAATTCGTGCACATGCGTACCTTGTAACTCCTGGAGCATTACTTATAACATTGGCCGTTATTCTTATTAACGGAAGATACTTGAACCATCTTAGATATGCAGATGATGTAGTACTAAGTAATAGCCGACACGTGGAATGCACTGAATACGATGATTTAGGAGCTACACACAGAATCCCTAAAAAAAGAACTGAAAATAAATTTCAGCAAAACTAAACTAATGTCAAACAAAGATGACAAACCTATGATAAACATCCAAGGGACAGAGATAGAACACGTAGATGAATATACATATCTGGGTCAAAATGTCAAGGTAACCAAAGAAAATCAGACTACCGAAATAAGTAGACATGTAAAAATGGGATGGGCAGCATTCGGAAGACTCTCATACGTACTTAAAAATAAAAATATACCTCAAAGACTGCGAACCCAAGTGTTTAATTCCTGTATCCTACCTGTACTTACATATGGAAATCAAACCTCGATATTCGCTAAAATAAACATGGAGAAGATCAGAAAAACTCGAGAGAGCTATGGAACGACAGATGTTGGGTATCTCACTCAAAGACCATAACAGAAATTAACGGCGACGAGAATTAGGAGAGGCCTATGTTCAGCAATCCGAACAGAGAGAAGGGCTTAAAAAAATTCCTAATAATTAGTATCAGAGAGAATTTATTTCAGTTTTTCCCAAACAAGTTTAAGTATACCACTTTAACATCTATTTGTAAAATTGATATTTCCATGTCAAGGACATTCACAATTATCAATAAAAAGCAAATATACATAGTTCTAAAAAAAGTGGCCCACGCGATGTTCGTACGAAGTTTTTTAATTCATTACCTAAAAAAATGTTTTAGTTTAGTAGCAAACAGCGAAAGAAATTTTAATTAGATTTGATCTACGGAAGACGAATATAATAAAATATTAGTATACTTTAGTACACAATTCAGTATATTATGTATTTATAGAATGTTTTAGTTTTAGAGACATAATATATTTTCTTTGTACACGGAACCGGTCATTTAGTTAACTATTGTAAATAGATATCAATACATCCTCATAGATAGGCCAGAGAAATTAGCAAATAAAAAGCTTTTTCGTGACACTCTTTGATACAGATATCTTACAACTGTTACTGCTTTTGATAAATTTTATGAAAACAATGTAATAAACAAAATATGCAAAAGAGTAAACGTCATTTTTTACTTATAAACAATATAATATAAACTATTAGCCCAGTTTGGTTAAAAAAAGGTCGAAAAATGTTTCGCAGATATCTGAAGGTTTTAAAACATAGGTGGGGGTTACCAGATGACGAATAGATGAAAAGGTACTCGTATTTTTACCTTGCCTTTTTTTTTAAACAATAATTTATGGTCACAATTTGATTTTTTGTCTAAAGTTTTTTCCCTTATATTTTAAATAAACAATATTTATATCATTTTTTTATATCAAGAATATCTTTATTTTCCCGTTTTTTCAATTAAAATTGATAAACAATTTACGAAGATATGCAAAAAAACAGTTTTTTTGCACTAATTTATAAATTTTATGAATTTTTTTACACATTATATTATTATATTCCTTATATTAATTATAATTGTTTGTATTTTTATAATTAACAATGTTGATTTTTATTCTATTTTTCGTACAAATATGATATACAATATTAATCTAATCTGCGTTACTGCTTTGATAAAATAAGTCGATTTTTTCATTACTTGTCTTATTAAATTTTGCAATGTTTATTGAACTTTACTTTTTTTTTATTTTCTTTACATATATTGGTTTAAAAGTTAAAATTTGGTTCATTCATTCGACTTCACTGTCAGCTCTGAACCTTTTTGTTGCAGGTTGTTTGTCTTCACTTATTAAATCAGTCTCTAAATATACATTTTCAGAATCACTCTCGTCGTCAAACGTAACTGTACCGTGGTTGCAGCATATTTTCTCCTTTACTTCTTCCTCAGTACAATTTATGCACAAGTTCGTACAATTCAAACCACGTTTTCTGCACCCACATCTAGTAGTTTTGCAACCTGTGGTGCATTTTCATGTAATGTGTTGTAATGTCTCTTCGGGAATTAAATTATCTAGAGTATAAATTGGTTCAAAACCAGTGGCACTTTATCTCCAACCATAGACACAAGCATCTAACTTATTACCTAACTACATTATTTGTAATTGATAGTAAACCCGAAGAACATGCTGTTTGGCTGCACCTTCAGTTAGTTGCAGAGTTTCTAGTTTAAAAGATGATTTACCGATACATATTTCTGTTGAATTGTAAGTATCTTAAATCATTTGAAGAAAGTGTATTGTTGTGTTTTTTGTTTATAATTATTTAATATAATCAATTATTCATTCAATAGTTTTAAATATTACTTACAATTTTAAATCAAAAAGTAATTAAATGCGTTTAGTTAAAACTTTTTTGTTCAAAATACACAAAATATTTTACTCAAAGAAGTATAAGTATATTGCTTTTTAAAGCCACTACACTGAGACTGACCAAATTTTTTTAGCGTGGTGCTGAAACAGTTTCCCCTCCACTTTCCTATGTCGAGCTTTCGAAAGGCTGTAAGTTTCGAAAAATTGGATGATTTTTATAGATATAAGTTTTAATATAAAGTTTAGATTTTCATTAAAAATTTTTGCAAATTTTACTTCTTAATATTTATAAATAATGGAGAAATAATTTTTTAAAAAATAGTCGCTAACTTCGTTCCTATTGGTCATAGAAGGTTTTTTTCTTTAAAAGTGAGTTTTTTTACCATCTATCCAATGGTCGTACGTACAAGCCTGTAGCTTGAAAAATGTAGAAGTTATTACAATTGTTTATAAGTAAAAAAAAACCCTTTTTCAAACGTTTATTTTGTAAATAATTTCGATGAAAACGCAATATACATTAAACTTCTGAGATAGATTAAGTCTTAAAGAATCCTATGAAATTTGCTAAAATGTGTCTAGGATCATTTGTAGGGCAATTTCAATAGTTTAAATAATTAGCCTCTGGGATAAATAAATTAAATAACTTTTAAACTATTTGACCGATCGGGGGAAAATTTTGCACACATTTAAAAGACGGTAATTACTCGATTTTCAAATGTTTCAATAACAATTTATTTTGTTAATAAAAAAATTAATAAAACTTATAAATTAGTGCAAAAAAAACTGCTTTTTGCAAATATCTCCGTAAATTATTTATCAATTTTAATTGAAAAAACGGGAAAATAAAGATAAACTTGATATAAAAAAATGATAAAAATATTATTTATTTAAAATATAAGGGAAAAAATTTATAGACAAAAAATCAAATTGTGACCATAAATTATTGTTTAAAAAAAAACGCAAGGTAAAAATACGAGTACCTTTTCATCTATTCGTCATCTAGTAACCCCCACATATGTCTTAAAAGCTTCAGATATCTGCGAACAATTTTGCCGTGAAATCGATTATTTTTGCATAACCGGACTGGGCTATATGTAAGATCGCTATTTGACTTTAAATATTAAAGGTGAATACCGGTCAATTATATAAAAAAGTGACTCAATTTTACTTAAAAAGCATACAAAATTCTTTAAAATGACAGTAAAGTAATTTCTGTTAATGTATTGCTTAATTATTGCAAAAATAGCTTCAAAAGTCGATTTTTTGAAAATTATTAATAACTTTTCTAAAAATGCACAAAAAACTTTAATTTTGCCTGATAATAAGAACAATCTTATATACTAAAAGGCTAAGCCCTTTTCTTGTGCGCAATACTCCTCCTAAACGGTGATAGATAGGAGAATAATTTTTTCGAATAATTAAACAGATTGTTGAGTAGATTCCCCCTAAGGTTTAAAATTTAAAAAATTCGAACCGGTTTAAAAATGGCGGCCATAAAATGAATTTTTCCTATAGTAAAGTATAGGAATTTTACAGGTTTCATTCTTCAAAATTTCAATGTTTTTTTAAAATATTATGCCCGCGTCTACTTTTTTCTTATACTTACTGATTGAATTCAGAATTGTATAATATATATAAATATATTAAAATCCATTTCTCATTCAATATTATACACAATGCAACAACGCGTCAATTCTCGAATGCTGGAATGCACCAACAAGTGTTTCCACTTAAGGAATAACGATAATGACCACTCAAAATTCGGGATCCTCCTGTCCCCGATTTTAATTTATGGGATCTGTTTTACACTATCTGATGAGTTGGTATTTTTTTATTTTTATGTTTAGTTAGAAAGTATTCTGTTTCCAACAAGTGCAGCGTGTGTGAGGTGTTGTGATTGATATTTAGAGATTTAGACTACGTTTTGAGTTTAATACTTGAATAATTAAATAATGAGGTAAGCATTACTTTGTTTTTAATTTATTAGTTAGAAATATATTATTAATTTTGTTGGGAATAAGCCACAATTTTACTTTAAATTAGGTTTATTTTAAATAAATAAATAAAAAATAAACTTATTATAAAGTAAAATTGTGGCGTATTCTCAAAAAAGTGGAACAGTAGGCGGTAGTGTAGACTAGCGCGCAGCATCATACTGTTTTCTGTATTTTTTAAATTTAAATAATATTTAAATATAAATTTAGTTAGTTAGTTAGTTAGAGTTCTCAAACCGACTTCTTTTTCTTAAACGTGGTATTTTACAATCTAAAATATGCAAAAAAAAGTTACTTCCGGTTTTACTTCCGTTTTATATTTAAGAGGGGCGGAGTCTAACAATCATATTGTTTCCGTTTCCTAATGTAAATCTTCCTGAAAATCCTAAAAAACTGTATCGATTTTCAATTTAAAAAAATTGGCGTCGATACAGTTTATTTTTAGGATTTTTGGAACATTTACACCAGGCGACGGAAACGATGGATCGTTAGACTCCGCCCCTGTAAAATATCAGCAAAACTTACATCAAAACTCGATGTCGAGTTGGTCCGCTAGTATCATATGTATTCAGCTATAAAAATTTCAAGGAGTATCACAAATAATTTAACGATTAAAAAATGTAGGTTAAATATTGTAAAATAGGTTTACAAAAGTACTGTGAATTTAAGCTTATAAATATTTAAAATAACTCAAACGCATTAACATATAAGTTAATTTTTTTATTTGAAATATCGGCATTTTTACACGAATTTCGAAACAAAATTCAATATCTACCTACGACCCTTAAAAACCAAGTTAGCAGTTTTTTTATTTCTCGATTTTACTATTTCAAAAACTGAATTCATAAATTCAAAATAAAAGTCGCAATATCCCTGGTTCGAATCAACGAAAATTGATGTTTTTTTTGTTTAATTTGAGGTACCTCGTTGCAAAGATTATACAAATTCAATTAGTTGTGAATTGTTTATTTAACTGAGTATTGTATTATAGTTATAAACAATATCCTTTAAAAATAAATTTTACAAAAAAAATAATTTTTTTATTTCAAAATCAAATCTAAACATGTTATTTTTCTTGAATTATTATGCTTATTATTTTTACAATTACTTTTCGTGACTGAAAAACATTAAATATATTACATACAAATCAATTGTTGTAAACTTTGTATAAATATAAATAAAAATGGTAAAATTAAGTATGTAAATTGTTATACATTAAACATACAGTATGTTAAGATTTAAATTAGATATACACACTATAAATGGCAACACTGCGCGCCGTCAACTTTCCACGAACCTCCGTTGCCCCGTCGCCAATAATTTGTCATTATACAGTGGTAGTTTAAGAAATAAGAGCGTAGATTTTAACTTATTTTTGTAAACAACATGTCTGCTTATACGCCTGCACAAAAGTTTCAAATAATAAAATGGTTTTATGGTGGTAATTCTGGACAACAGTGTGTAGATTCATTTTCTGTGTTTTTTGAGGGGAGACCAATTCCTTGCGTACAGTCAGTTCATAATATTGTTAAAAATTTTGAGAGTTATTGCCTCAAAAATTGAAGAAAATGTCACGCTTAAGATGTGTCACCAGAAAAAGGTTGGGAAAGAGAATACCGGAATACACAAATTTGTGCAACAATCGAGGTAGATACAACACGTTCAAGTATTGCTTGTCAAATTTAACGTGATACTTGGCCGATTTGAAATTAGGCTCCACCCACGATGCGCATTCGACCACAACACAATTCGTCCTTATTATTTCTTGGCCCTTCTAAGTGCAAGGTACTGGTATAGTCTGCGACAAAGTTTCTTTATTTTACTTATGTTTAAAGTTACTGTGTGTTGAAGAAATATCGTATTACAATAGATTTAACTTTTTAAATAATTATTATTGTTCTGAAGCTACTTTCTTGTGGCATTTTAAATTAATTACTATTGAAATGGGAATAAGCCACAATTAAAGGTTAAAATACGTTTATTGACGTTTCAATTTCCACTTCGGAAATCGTTCTCAAAATACAAACATTAGTAATTTTTTTTTCCAAAAAAACAAAATTTGTTTAATTTACTAATGTTTATATTTTGGGAACGATTTCCGAAGTGGAAATTGAAACGTCAATAAACGTATTTTAAACTTTAATTGTGGCTTATTCCCATTTCAATAGTAATTTAAATAATTATTGTTAAGTATTTTAAATTATAAACATGGATTTTCATTCAAAATTAGAAGGCAAAGTCTTGTCTGGACAAACGAGGGAGGTAATAGCAAATGTAATTATTTTTATGCAGAGAAAAGCGATGCAAAATCCGCATGTTAAAGATTTTAAAAAAGTTCAAGAGCGTGCTTCCTTAGCAACGGGAGTAAGTATAGCCACTATAAAACGGATCTCTCGTGAAATGAAAAATATAGAAGAAGGTGCTTCTACACAATTTTCGACGCCTAACAAAAGAATGAGATCTGCCCCAAAATCCAACTTTGGCGATTTTGACAAAGGTTTACTTCGGCGTATAATAATAAATTATGTCACGGAAAAACGAGTTCCTTCATTGCGACATATTACAAAAAAAAATTAATGAAGACAATATTTATACAGGGTCGCATGAAACTTTGAGAAAAGTGATGAGAGATATGGGATTTCGATGGAAGAAAGCGAAGAATAACAGGAAAATCCTAATGGAAAAACCCGATATACGGGTATATATAAGTGCCCCGGAGGAAGTTTCTCAGAAATATTAAACAATATAGGGAAGAAAATCGGCCCATAATTTACATGGATGAAACTTATATTCATTCCTCTTGCACAAACCCAGAAATAAAACTTATGAAATAGATCAAATTATGCACAATGCAGGTCACTCTGTCTTAAGACTACCTCCCTACCACCCGGACTTAAATCCAATTGAGAGTGTGGGCTGCTCTAAAACAATATGTGGCAAATAAAAATGTAGATTTTAAATTTAAAAATGTTGAAACATATTGTGATGAGTTTTTCTGCAAATTTTCCCAAGATGAGTGGAAAAAATATTGCGAGCATGCTATTTCTTATGAGCGTTATTAAATGGAAAAGGAACCAGCTCTAGACTTAATTGTAGACGATTTAATAATACATTTGCAGAAAGATAGTGACACTAATAGTGTGGATTCTCTAGAAAATAGTAGTTCGGAGACAGAAGACGAACTTTAATTGTAATCGTGTCTTTTGTGGTGAGTTATAAATTAAATTATCTCAAGTGTCTTGTGTAGTCAAGTAATTTGTATCTAAAAGTAGTATTAGACATCAGACTAATCAGTGAGTTTGAGCGCCAGCGGCACCGAAACACCTTTCTGAAGGACGCGTAAACTGAGCATTGAAGTCACGTACCGACAGACGTAGGCGGATGGACGGGCCTTTTGGGCACCCAGTCGCCGAGGAGAACAAAATTCATTTTGCCAATTCGACGACTGAGTGACCGAACACACACACAGTTTGGACAGCGAGACATCGACCCAGGTCGATGGGCGATGGCCCACTGTCTGGACAACACATTTAGGGAACATGAGTCCTAAGTAGTCATTCAGTTTTTAGTCATCCAAAGGGAGAAAAGCTCTTCTAGCTACCCCTAAAATTAGGTGGCTTAACCACATACGGAAGATGTTCTATTAAACAGGGTCTCCAAAGTAAAAAATGAGTAGTCTCCTCTGCGAGGGGGAGGGGTGGAAGGATAGCTTGTGGGTCAGATAGGTACCACTCGAAGGGAGTGTGACCGGTTTGATCTTCAGACATGTGGGTCCCACTATTCCATTGGAACACATATCTCTGTAGGAGCTGGGTTGTACGCTTGTGTGTGTGTTTTTATTTAAAATAAAAATTATTCTTATGCTATTTTCTTGTGGCATAATAATGTAATTTACTATTTTTATTGGGAATAAGCCACTTTCCATATTGGGAAAAATTAAGTAATAAATGTTTCGTCGGTATGTTCCAGGTATAAGATAAACTACTGTTCTTTTATTCTTATACAGTTTACTGTAACGCAAATGTAAAGCTTTCATCTCTGCCAATATTCCTCTTATTAAATTACAGAACGAGACATTTATAGAAGTGTTCGAAAAAACTGCCGCTTCAACATGACTGAATGGTCAATATTAATGAGTCAAATAAAATATAATTATTACAAGAATTTTTTTACCAAGTAACAAAACAAAATATTTTGTATTTTGAGAAAAAATTCCGAAGGAAAAATTTAAACGTCAAAATAACATAAAATATAGATATATAATAGAAGTTCCATTAACAAATAAGGCCACTCTCTGTAAACTTGTAGTAGGGAGTGTACCAACGAGGCGAAGAGAACGAGCGCATTATGTATCTCTTTTCCTCTGAATGCGTTCTCACTTAATTTTCTACGCAAGTGGACAAATTTGTCAAGTATCACCTTAAATTTGACAAGCTGTAGAAGCGTTGCTAGGAAGTTAGATGTTAGCAATGTTAATTTAACGAAAGTATTGAAAAAGCACGGTTACAAGAATTTTAAATAATCGAAAACGTAGCAGCTTTATTCAGACGACTACTTTCGAAGAATGGAGTTTTGTGAAACACTAATAACGAAGGCTAATGATGAACCCAATTTTATTAAAAACATTTTATTTACTGATGAATCTTCTGTTTCGTTAGTAGGGAGACACAATCCTTCCCTTACGAGGTATTGGGCGCGGGAAATCCAGCACAGAAGTGTTGTTTACCAAACTCAACGTCCTTGAAAAGTTAACGTCTGGACTGGCATTTTAGAAGACCACATAATAGGTCCATTTTTTATTGAGCGCAACTTGAATAGTAGAGTATACCTCGATTTGTTACAGAATCAGATTTTTCCCGCTATTCTCTATCTTCCTGATGTAAACGTGGAGAATGTTTGGTTTCGTCAAGACGGCTGTTCAGTTCACAACGCTGGAATAATTAGGGAGTACTTAAACAATACTTTCCCGAATCGAGTTATCAGTGGAACAGGCGATATTAACTGGCCTACGCGATCTCCAGATCTTACACCCATGGACTTATTTTTTCTTCTTCTTCTTCCTCTTTATAAGCAATTCTGCTTGTTCATTTGCGGATTGGTGACTTATCTCTTGCTATTTTGACGACACGGGTTTCCTCCATTCTGCTTATGTCGTTATTCCATTCTTTTTTTTCTATTTTGTATCCATTCATTTATACACTGTACGTTACATTTTCTTCTAATGTCTTCACTTCTCTTTCGATCTCTCAGAGTATTTCAGTAGCCTTTGCGTTGTGGCCGTGTCGGATCTTGTTTCTGAGGCATATGTCATTATTGGTCTTACACTGGCTTTATAAATTCTTGATTTCATCTCAGTGTTAATGTGTCTGTTTCGCCATATAGTGTTATTAAGGCATCCTGCCAGTCTATTTGCTTCTTGTAGTTGATCTCTCACTTCTTTGTCCAGGTCTCCATAGCTAAACAGTGTAATTCCCAGGTATTTTATTTCCAATACTTGTTCAATACTGATGCCATCAATTTCTATTTTACATCTTGTTGGTTCTTTGCTGACTACTATTGTTTTAGTTTTCTGAGATGAGATTTTCATATTAAATTCCTTTGCTCTTATGTTAAATCTGTGGACCAGTTTTTGCAAACTATCTTCATCTTTGGCTATCATTATTGCGTCGTCTGCGTAACAGAGTATTTTGATTTCTTTGTTTCCCATTTTGTATCCTCTTCCTTTGTTAACGCTTTTGATGATTTCATCCATGATCAAATTGAAGAGCATCGGGCTCAATGAATCACCTTGTCTTATTCCGCTGCCTATTTCTATTTTCTATAGGTTCTGTAAGTTTCCCATCTATTCTGACTTCCATTTTGTTGTTTTGGTAGATGTTTTCGATAGTTTTTATAATATTTAGCGGAGCTTCTCTGTTATACAGAAGATGGATTACATCTTTGATTACATTTTTTTGGGACATTTAAAAAGCATCATCTACGATCATCCTGAGGCTAGAACCTAAAATTAAAAAACCTAATAAGAGAAGTCTCCAATTCTGTTACAGCCGAATTTCTTACATCTGCCCACAGAAGTTTTTATGACAGATTGGGATACTGTACAGCCGTAGAAGGCCAAATATTTGAATCATTTCTGTAGGACATAAAGAATTATTTCTTATTTTATTAGGAATTATTTTTTATTTTCAACAAGAGTATATTTTTAAAGAAATGCGCCTTTATTTTGAATTCAACCACAAAAAATTGTTCACATTATTAGAAACCGCCTTATAATGGTCAGTGTAGTTTTATTGAGTTTATTGACATGTCAATATTGTCATTTTTATCAGTTGTTATCAATAGGTCCTCAAAGACACTTTGTCTCAGGACCATGTAATCTATGTAGAGCCATATGTTGCCATGTTACCAATTCCAACGGTAACTTAAACATCCTAATTTATAATAATATATAATGTAACATATCTATAAATTAATAACATTTAAAGGGTTTTCACCCATATATTTTAGTGGCTCATAGCATGTATACTTCGTTACCCTGATGATGGAATTTACATTCTGAAAATGTTCTGTAATGTATTTGTGATATAGCCCGTTTGTTTATTATATACCTTTTATAAAGGATTTGAAATAAAAAATTTTGTGATACATGGTATACAGCCAGCTACAGGAACTTAGTTTCCTAGTGGATTATAAACTTTTTAATCATTAAATTATTTAATTTGATAAAATAAGCCTTTCGCTTCAATAAAGTGCTTTCAGAATTCATCTAGATCTAATAGTGTACACACAATAACATAATAATAATGATGAACACATAATAATGATCCCCTCTCAATGTTATAGTAAGTAACTATTTGAATAATATTGAGAATGGAATTCTATTTAATCCAAAACATTTTTGAAAATATATAAATAGCATGGGAAAAATGTACAACCTGCCATCTAGTATGTTCTATTTGGTAATTTTTTCTCAACTCCATATTCTAATTCTAAAAATCAAATCCCAATTTTTAATTATCACCAGTGTGTCAATATGAATAATTATAATATTAAGCTCTGTGACATAATTGATAGTGTTTTAAAGATGAATTGGAAATTATCGCTTTAACCAGATTGTTTGCCAGCTTATGTACTCAAGCCTTTTTACTCTTGCAAAACCTATCCACTACTTATTTAATTCATCAGTGAGTCCTGGTATTTTCTTGATTTTTCGAAAACTAGATATTTAACACCTTTTCAAATCCGGTAATAAAAATGATATTGAAAATTATAGGGCTGTTTGTAGACAATCAGTATTACCCAAATTATTTGAGTGTCTTGTAAATAATTTCTTAGCATATAATTGTAAAGATTTAAATGATGTTCAACAACATGGCTTTTCTAAGGGTAAGTCTACATGCACGAACTTAATATTGTGTACTAATTTTATTGCTAATTCAGTTGAACAAAAGGGGCAGGTTGATGCTATCTACAAGACTTCTCTAAAGCCTTTGATAGAGTTAACCATGATATGCTATTGCTAAATACTTGAGTGGATAAGTAATGTGTCTGGTAGGTGTCAGTATGTAAAATATGGAAAATGTTTATCTCAGCGAGTCTCTGTGACCTCAGGAGTTCCTCAGGGGTCTCATATTGGGCCTCTTTTATTTAATATATTTGCTAATGATATATCATCAATCATTAAAAGTAGTTACTTTCTAATGTTTGCTGATGACCTTAAAATATTTCGAATAGTTAATAACCTAGTTGATGCCTCTTTGTTACAAAATGATCTTAAAGGCTTAGCTATTTGGTGCGAGATAAATATGGAATACTTAAATATAAAAGTATTTTAAAATTACTTTTGGTAGATCAAGGGAGTTAATAAAGTATTGTTTTTGTATAAATGTACCTTTAGATGTAAATTAATTTTTAAATATCATACAAATGAAACTTCAACTAAAGCTCTAAAGATATTGGGATTTATTCTTATAAATTGTAAATATTTTCAGCAAAAACAAACTTATCTGTTTTGGAGAATGGTTTTCTTATTTGGTCTCCTTTATATAATAGTGATATCTACAGTATCGAGAAAGTTCAAAATAAATTTTTGAGGGTATGTGTTTACAAGATTGGTTTTAATACACATAATGATGATATACATTCAATATTAATATCTTGTTGGTACATCGTAGAAGGGTTGAAGCTGATTTATGTTTCCTTCATTAGTTGTTGAAGATCCAGTTACTAAGTTTAATAAGTTTTAATGGTAATACTAAAAGAACTCGTAATACTGAGATTTTCAACATCCCATTTCATATTACAAATTATGGTCAAAATGAACCCATTACAAGAATTTTAAGAACTGCCAATGAGCACAGCAATAGTTTAGAGTTATTTGGAATACCTTCAACAACATTTAAGAAATCAGTTAAAGTTTTGAGCATGATTAGGTACCTAAATAAGTTAAGTTCCTAATTAAATTTAGTTTAATTCTAATTTTAGTTTGTTTTTATTTAACGGAACTTATGCTTTGTACAGGTTGTTTTGTAAAAAATGGAATATCCATAAATACATAATAATAAATAAAATACTAAGAGCCAAACAGATGGATGGAAAAATACAGACAAGAAGAGGTCACAAATGAAGTGTCAGACAAATGATAAAAATAAAACATGAAATTACAGATGAAATAATCAACATACAATTAAAATGGTAGTGTATTTACAGAGAATATCCAATCGCAGTATCTCAAAAAGTTCAGTTAGATTTCTAAAGATTGTGTACTTGTTTATGTTTACATTTAAAAGTAACTCATAATTGGTATTGATTAACTGAACTAACTAATACAATAATTAAAGTTAATATTTTTATTAAGATAATTTATAACAATAAACAAACTTAATAGAATTTTTAAATTCCAGCTACTATTAATTTGAATATTTATTGCACATTTTTAATTCAGGGCCAGCTGATATCAAAAGTTCCTTGAATCAGCTAGTTTTATTAAAAAAAAAACTAAATAAAAACAGGCTTGTCTTGACCATTAAAATAGCAAATTATCTAGTAGTTTAGTTTTAAATTTTTTTCATCTGTATAAAAATGTAATGTTTGTCCTAAATTGTTATCAAGAGAATAAGAATAACCATATGAATAAAAAGTTGAAGGATTGAAAAAGGAGAATAGGTACAAACTACATAACTGAAAGGAAAATACTGCGAGAAGAAATCTTAGGAATTTATTATAATTTCTTCTCACCAGATATTAATTAATATTTCTGATATAAAAATGAGCAAATATACTAAATATATGATTATAAGTATCAATAATCACTAGGAATAGATGACGACAGTAGAGCTAAATTGGTCTATGTAACAATTTTGACAATTTCATCTAGTTGGTATTAGGCATTAGTTTCATTAAAGTTAATGTGTAAAAGTGGTCTAAGATCCATTAGAAGAAGGGTGACTCATAGACCACTTTTGTCTTAAAAATCAATTGATCTATGGAACATAGACCAGCCTAATCAGTGACGTTTATAGGTTAGGTTATTTATCAAATTTAACAAATAGTTCTTAGTTTGTGACTCATTTAGTAGTCTAAAATTGATGTATTTCATTTGATGAAATGATGAATGAATGGATGATTGATTTATCATTTTTCTTATCATCCCACTTCGTCACCCAGTGGACAAAGCAGATGATTTAGATCCCTTGATGAATGCAGTGTTAGAACGTGGACCATCTGATATCCAAAATATGGGTAATTTGGGAGAAGCCTTTGACAATGTTTCAAATACTAAAAAGTCTCTGGTGAAGAATACACTACAACAAAAGGTAAAACTATATTGGGCAAAGTATTTACACCCACTACATGTAATTGTGTTTGAAATGCAACACTAAGATTACAGTAGAAACACAAAGAACAATACATGATGTCTTCTACAGAATGCCATCCAGGGGCGCTCAAACGGTACAATGAACACAGTACCATCTAAATGGCACAGAATAATTCTGGCCAAGATTAGTTGAAAGCAAGCTACTAGACAATTTGTAAGAACGGGCCAAAAAGTTTGTAAATCTTTTTTTTTGCAAATGGTAAGTATCAGCAATCATAGTTTGAATTATGCTCTTAATAACAAAAATGGACCCTCAAATATTCCTACGCCAGGTCAAAGAGGCAAGAAAGTACCAGGTAACAAAAAAAAAAACAGAAGAACAGTTGAATTTTATACAAAGTCACATACAAAGTTTCCCTAAATTTATAAGTAATTATGGAGAGTGAAAATCTGATTGTTTGTATTTATCACCAGAATTATCTTTAAATAATTTGTTTAAACTATAAAAAAAAAATGTAAAGATGATGGTGTAGCCATTTTACTGAATTTAATTTACATTTTTATGTGCTAAAGTCAGATACATGTAAAACATGTGACGAGTTTGAAATCAGAATCAACAGTGAAAGTGACTTGGTACAATGTATCGCAATAAGAAGTAATGAAGATGAACACTTGTAACTTGCAAAACAAGTGAGAGATATTTTAAATGATTGCAAGAAGAAATCTCATGAAGATAATACAATTGTTAACTGCACATTTGATTTGGAACATATCTTACCTCTTCCACATATTAGTGAAGCCTATTATTTAAGGCAATTAAATTTGCTTAATTTTGGTGTTCATTCCTATGGAAAAGAAAAGGAGAGGGTGATCATGAACATGTGGTATGAAACTGTAGCAGGAAGAAGATCTCACGAAATTACATTCTGTCTTTATAATTATAGGTATGTGAGAATTGCCTGTTGAAACTAAAACATTATTATTGTTCAGCGACTTTGTTCAGGGCAGAATTGAAACTGGAATGTTTCATTTTTTTGTTTTGTTTATGGTGAATCTATTGCCCAATTTAGACAGTATAGTAATTCACTACCTAATTAGTGGTCACACTTACTTGCCCAATGATACAGATTTTTCTTTTATCAGTAGAGCTCAGGAACAAAAAAAGTCAGGTTTATTCACCAGGCCAATGGATGGATCTTGTCAAGCAATGTATACAACAAAATCACTATATAGGTTTAGATTGATCTAAAAAATGGATTTACAATGGAATAATGAAAGTACAGTTTGGTACTGAATGAGTATATTTATTTATACAAGTATTTATGAAAACATTCAGGTTAGATTTGTAGAAAAGTCAAACTGAAATGAAATGTCGAGACAAATGCATTTAGAAGTTTTTGTCTGCTGAATCTTTGTGCTCAATGTCAGCCACTGAGGTCATCTCAACGCACCCATTACTTAGCTTTTTGATTACAAGTGGCAAATGTAAATTCACAAGTGGTCTAACTGCTCTTGCGCACTTTTGTGCGCAAAAAACGGTTACCTATATGTTTGACATTTTGAATTTTGAACATTTAAACATAAACGAACTTATTAGTCTTCTAACTTGATTCCATTTTTTAAACCATGTTTAAACACTGGTTAAGTCACCAATACTGAAAGAATACTATGAATCCTTAAATACTAGCCATCGAGAATTTAAACCACAATTAAAAATTTGTAAAGACACTAATGGTGAAATTCTACATGATAAAAACTCAGTTCTTAACAGATGGGCACAACATTTCAACGAACATCTAAATATAAACGATATTGAAGGAGAGTACAACATAGAAAATCAACAAAATATATGTCAACTACACAGTGAAGACCCAACAAGAGAAGAAGTGTCAAATGCAATCCTAAAACTCAAAGATAATAAAGCCCCAGAAATCGATGAAATCTGTTGTTAAATGTATAAAAAAGGTGGTGATCAACTTTTTGCAGCAATCCATAAACTAATAGTACTTATATGGCAGAATAAATGGGTACCAGAAGAGTGGCTGAAGGGAATAATATGTCCGTTGCATAAAAAGGGTGATCAACTGGAGTGTAAGAACTATAGAGGCATTACTCTGTTAGCATCTGCGTATAAAATCTTCGGCAATGTATTATTTGAAAGACTGAAACATTTTACAAAGGATATTGTTGGTCAATATCAATTCAGATTTACTGCTGGAAAGTCAACTACACATCAAATACAAGCACATAATAGGCAGATTCTAGAAAAGTCACTAGAGTATAACATAGAAACACACCATCTCTTCATTGACTTCAAAGCAGCCTATGACAGTGTGAAAAGAACTGCATTATATAATGCAATGATCGACTTTGGGATCCCACCTAAGTTAGTTAAGTTGACCCAACTAACAATGCATAACGTAAGCTCATGCGTTAGAAGTGAAGGAGAAAACTCTATGTTCTATGACATTAATAATGGTCTATGACAGGGGGACGTGTTGGCGTGTCTGCTCTTTAATATTGCCTTGGAAAAGGCAGTCAGACAATTAAATATTAGAATGAATGGAACTATTTTTAATAGATCGACACAAATTCTCGCATTCGCTGACGATATAGTAATAGTAGGCAGAAGTATGAGAGACATGGTGCAGTGTTTTACAAGGCTTGCGGATGCAGCAAGTGAATTAGGACTTGTGGTAAACGAGGAAAAAACCAAATATATGTTGGTTTCTAAAAATCCTCGATATATCCAACAGAGAATTCAAATTAACAACCATACCTTTTAGCAAGTCACAGAATTTACATATCTTGGATCACTAGTAAACACAACAAACACGACAAGCGACGAAATAAAAAGACGCATAGCAATAGCAAACAGAACTGTTCACGGCCTCCAGAAACATTTAAAAAATAAAAATATAAAACATGCAGTAAAGCTTAATATATACAGAACCTTAATAAGACCGGTTTTGATATATGGAGCTGAAACGTGGATCTTATCTCAAAATGATAAAAGACTTCTTGGTATTTTTGAGAGAAAAATTCTTAGAAAGATTTTTGGGGCTGTAAATGAAAATAGGCTATGGCGTCGAAGATACAACTTTGAACTATATTAGTTATACACCGATCCACATATTGTGAAATTCGTTAAAGTGCAGGAACTTAGATGGGCTGGACACATTGCTAGGATGTCAGATCACAAATACACGAAGAGATTAACATTTTCAAAACCAGAGGGCACAAGAAACAGAGGATGACCACGAATGAGATGGATTGATGATGTGGAAGAAGACCTACAGATTG
The DNA here is from genome assembly GCF_040954645.1 of Diabrotica undecimpunctata. Classification (NCBI taxonomy): domain Eukaryota; kingdom Metazoa; phylum Arthropoda; class Insecta; order Coleoptera; family Chrysomelidae; genus Diabrotica; species Diabrotica undecimpunctata. The sequence continues at coordinate 138,174,684 of NC_092807.1, forward strand.
TAAGATGATGTTAGAAGATGGAGGGAAGTTGCCAGGAATCGACAGGAGCAGCAACTTCTTTGTGAGCAGGCCAAGATCCACAAAGGATTGTCGAGTCACTTATAATAATAATAAATTTGCTTAATTTTGGTGTTCATTCCTATGGAAAAGAAAAGGAGAAGGTGATCATAAACATGTGGTATAAAACTGTAGCAGGGAGAGGATCTCAGGAAATTACATTCTGTCTTTATAATTATAGGTATGCGAGAATTGCCTGTTGAAACTAAAACATTATTATTGTTCAGCGACTTTGTTCAGGGCAGACTTGAAACTGGAATGTTTCATTTTTTTGTTTTGTTTATGGTGAATCTATTGCCCAATTTAGACAGTATAGTAATTCACTACCTAATTAGTGGTCACACTTACTTGCCCAATGATACAGATTTTTCTTTTATCAGTAGAGCTCAGGAACAAAAAAAGTCAGGTTTATTCACCAGGCTAATGGATGGATCTTGTCAAGCAATGTATACAACAAAATCACTATATTTGTTTAGATTGATCTAAAAAATGGATTTACAATGGAATAATATAAGTACAGTTTGGTACTGAATGAGTATATTTATTTATAGAAGTATTTATGAAAACATTCAGGTTAGATTTGTAGAAAAGTCAAACATGAAATGAAATGTCGAGATAAATGCGTTTAGAAGTTTTTGTCTGCTGAATCTTTGTGCTTAATGTCAGCCAGTGAGGTCATCTCAACGCACCCATTACTTAGCTTTTTGATTACAAGTGGCAAATGTAAATTCACAAGTGGTCTAAGTACTTTTGTGCGCAAAAAATGGTTACCTATATGTTTGACATTTTGAATTTTGAACATTTAAGCATAAACGAACTTATTAGTTTTCTAACTTGATTCCATTTTTTTAAACCATGTTTAAACACTGGTTAAGTCACCAATATTAAAGGAAAGACCTAAACATGTTTTACCAATTATCTCAAATAATCTTGTAAAATAGACCAGTTTAGCTCCACTGAGTATTACAGAATTGGACCCACTTATTGCAGCGATGATTCCTAGAGAATAACCATGAACTATGAGCTGGAATTAATGCAGAGTGCAGAATCGTTAGATTTGTAAAGTCACAAAGACTAAACTGGCTTGGCCACTTAGAAAGAATGCCTGATAATCCAGCTGTAAAGGTAATCTAGAGATGGAAACCCCAAGCAAATAGGACAAGAGGAAGGCCTCGTAAAAGGTGGATAGGATAGATGATGTAGAAGAAGATCTTAAAACCATAAACATCAGGCATTGATGAAGGAAAGTATCTAATGGCATAATAGAAGAACGTTTTTAAGCAGGCTATGACCCACAAAGGGTTGTAGCACCATTAGAAGAAGAAGATGAAGAAGAGAAGGATATATTGTAGTTTAACATTCTAAATGGATCTGCTACTTTGCTCTACTTTAATATGCAGGTGTATATGATCGGCCTACGGATGAGCAGAGACGGATACTTGCAGCTTGGTTACACACTCCATAGATATCTACTGTGCTTGAGTTTGTACACTTAAAAACCAGAATACAGATGGATTTCTTATTTGACTACCATTTTGAGCATATTTTTGCAAAATAGAGTGTCACCTGATTAAAGTGATGACGATGACATAGTCTTTTTATTTGGATGTTATCAGTTGAATGGCCACTAGTTCAAGATTCACTAAAGTTCCAGATTTTTAAAATAATATAAACTTATGTAAAACTATGAGATCATTTTAATAGATCTTAAATTAATCATTAGGTTATTAGTTTCTGATATTAATGAAAAATGAAAATAATGACATTGATTAACTTAATAGTTTTATAAGAATGTAACATTGCATAACATTATATTAAAAACAGTTGTTTTAATTTCTTTAGTGTATCATATATGATGATGAGAGAATTTATTATCCCATCTAAAAACCAATGAAATATTACAAATAATGATACTCCTCCAGTTTTATTGGGATTGAATATGAACAGGTTAAATCAACTTAAAAAATATATTTAGCTGTTTTTAGATTAGAAAATTTGGTTTTCTTTTATAAATTTATCACCCCACTTCTTAACTTATGCTCACCTCTAGTATTAGTGGCCTAATTTATGACTAATTTTGTGTATGAAGACTACAGAAGAGATACTTTAGAAGTAAAAACTAAAATAATAAATGTGAATTGGAGTCATACAACTGTCAATGGTTAAAATAATACCTAAAGGAGATAGTAAAGGGGAGATTTTATTTAGTACCTAGTTAATAAAATAGTCATAGCAAAAAAATGCAACAGTTTCACTCATAATTATTAAAAAATTGTTATACTTACTCCGCTTCTCTGTGCCTCTCTGAAAAGGAGCTAATTTTTATTGAAAAGGGCATAGAGCAAGTCCCAAGTACATTAACCACTCTATAATTGTTGAATCTCACATTGAATCCAAGTTTTTGTAAACATCGTGCAAACCTACGTGCTGCCTGTTTGGCAGCTATCTCACTAGTAGCACCAGTACAAGTTATTTTTCCTGATGACCAAATGCTGGCTGTTGTATAAGGTCTTCTAAGTTTCATAGTAACCATACCATTTTCTTTACGGTATTCCACATTTGCACCTGATAAAGCTATTTCGCGGAGATTTAAATGACACCTAACACTAAAACTACATACTACATTATTTATTACAATGTCTATTTCATTTTCTTCAATAGTTTGTTCTTGTTCATATTCATTGTTTTTAAGCTCACACTGTTCAACACTAGTTTCATCAATTTGAGATTTTTCTTCCTCAGTCTCATTGATAACTTCTACTTGTTCATAACCATTTATATTTTGTACCTGATGTACAAGACCATTGCCATTAGACAGTCCTTTGATACCATTTTTCTGAATAACTGTAGCCATGTTACAATTTCAGTTGAATCTAAAAATTTTAAAACTTAAGAGAATACACATGCATGACCAAACTAAATTTAGTAAATTGTAATTTAGGATTACACCATATAAATTTGCGAATGCACTCAAAATTTTCACAACATTAATAAGCAGCTTTTTCTGAAGTACAGTAGGAAAAAGACAGAACTTATATATAATAATTTAATATCCAAATGTAAGTTAAAGCCAATTCATCATCTGATAATTAATATAATACCTAGACCTACACCTACAGAGAGATCCATATTCCACATTAAGCAAAGTAGGAGAGAGAATTCGAGAAACTAGTATTTATACTGATTGACCCTAAACAAGCAACTACTAAAAAAAATGATATATATTAAGACATAACAACCTATTAAAATTAGGTCAGTAAATTTATGATGATAAAAAAAGTTTAAATAACAGCTGCAAAACACAAAAAAGATTCAATAAAGATAATAACAGCTATATATCTGGTAATTAACTCAAACCTCACACTTATCAACTTAGAACAGAATGTTGTTAATTTTCAATGTACAGAACATCTAAATACATAATAAGAAATAATTTAAAATATCATGTTAACTGAAAGTAATGATATGATTTAAAAGAAAAGCACTAAACTGATTATTCCATAGGCACCATTTAAAATTAAGAACATCTGAAAGTATTAACATTTAGAACTAAACTATTAATAAGGAGTACTGAAAATTGTTGTTAGTCTGAACTAAATATGACACAACACAAGATTGAGGATCTCCAAGCCAGACCTAAGAGTTGGTACAAAAATTTAACATCATGATCAAGTAGGTACAACAGCAGAAATAGCAGGACAATCCCTAATTAATGAATATCTTGACCTAGAAGATCGAAACAGCATGTTTAACTTTTTGTTATTGTGATTATTTGAATTGCCTTGCCCATAGATCTACCTTCCTATTTTACTTCTCAAGAAACTAAGGCAAGGAAAAGGTAGAGTAGCATTCATTAATTGGAAGGACTCAAAAAAGGACATAATCAAAACCGAGATGGTTTATTTAATTTTTAATATAAACATTAGTCAATCAATTACCTTCAAAGTTACACATGTATTTGGTTTTAAATCGATGTTAGACCACACAGGAAGTAAAAAGATCCAATATATCTAGTTTCAATTACTATTTACACGATTATTTACATTTAAACGCATACTTTTAACTCCACAGTATTCGATAATGCATGTAGTAAACGATACTGTTACATTTGAGCTAATTATTTGGGTAATTTTAACACTAGCCTTTGTAAGAAGCCATGACACACCACGGTAAACTCCACTCTTCAATCTAAAATTGACTGATGATGGGATGGATGAAATGAAATTAGTCGCTAGCTCAGTTCTTTTTAGCTGAACGAATCAGGTTGATTTGATAGTACTCAAACCATCATTATCTCTCTTTATCATTTGTAAATCCTTGCGAAACAAACGCAGGATAACCAACTGTGAAGTGTTGTTTTGTTAATTCAAAATACGTTCTTTGACGTTTCGCCATAGGTGGGCCAAAAAATATTAGGATATGCAGAATGAGAATATGCAATCGATTGTAGGTCGTTTGTAGATGATTGTAATAGGTCCAGTGCACAGACCGCTATCCAGTGTTTTTATGGGCCAATAATTAATTCGTTCATAATCAATTAATGATTTTTGGGCATTACGCTAGCGGACACAAAAATGAGAGTTACTAATTTTTTAGATAAAAACTAATGTAATATATAAGAAATACTTGATAGCTTATTATAAAACTAACAAATCGTTTGTAGATTCGGTTATTTAGTTTTTAGGATTAAATAATTAAGAAAAACAATTAAATTATTCTGAGTGTGCGCCATCTGCTAGCCGAATTCCAGACTAATTATTAAAGAGAAACTCGGTTGAGTTCACGGTTCGTAGACTACTCACGGGTTGAGTTCACGGTTCGTAGACTTACTACGGTTGCCTCTTCCGACTAACTAATGAACATTAAGCCCAAAATTACGTCACGAGAGTACAGTAATTTGAATCGTAACATTGTTAATCGTCGTTTTTATGTCTTTGATGTGTGGAAAATAGTAGATAGTTATAAAATAAAGATGTCTAGTGGATTATAATACCTAATTATAGAAAACTGTTGATATGTAGGTAGTTTGGTACTTAAAATTAAACAGAATAAAGTCCTAGATTTACGTAAATCTAGGACTTCAATCTCCATTTTACACTGAAAATTTGTCGCGTATACTGAATTTTCATCAATACTGGATTAAATATTGAATGAATTACCGAATTACATAACTATTTTTTTCATATCTAAAATTATTTTTACAATTGGTCACACTATAACCTGTGCCTGGCATTCTAAAAGTTCATCAACATTATTATTACGTTAATACACAATGAAATTTTAAAGTTTTAACCTACGTTATAAAAAGATACGAAGACAATAGGTACGATGTACAACTACAATAAATAACGTTTCTTCGATAATTCAAAATAAGTTTTTATAGAAATCAACACCAAAATTAAAAAATACAAAAATATAAAGTAAACTGAGATATTTAAGAAACGATAAATAATAAAGCAAATAATAACCTGAAAGATAATTACCACGAACAGACTGTGATAATAAAATGGGTTTTGTATTTTTGTGTACTCTGGTGACGTAACTCAAGCATCCCCACCCCAGTCGGAAGAGGCAACCGTAGTAAGTCTACGAACCGTGGGTTGAGTTTACCCAAGCAATGACGTATAAAGTACAAGCTGAATATAGCCGCAAATGTCAAAAATATTTTTTGACAGTATTGGCATGTTTTTATAATGTAATGTATATGTTGTATGTTTCAAATATAAAAAGATAAAGCTTTTAAAAATACATTTTGATTATACTATTTTATGAATTCTACAATTTTTAATTTATATGAAGTAATAACGAGTAAATATTTGTCTCTTTCAAGATTAATTGCAAACATCTGTTGTTATCTGGCAACTGCTGATTTGACGATTGCCAAATCTATCTCCTAATCTATCAAAGGGTAATTGCTAAAAAATTTCTAATAATTAACTGTAATTAATCTACAAAGAAACAAATATTTACTCATTGTTGTTTTATATAAATCAAAAATTGCCGAATTCATAACATAATATAAACAAAATGTACTTTTCTATAGCTTTATCTTTTTATATTTGAAGCATACAGCATCTACCTCATAAAAACATGCTAACACTGCTATACCGAAATTTTTTGTTCCATGTTTGACATTTGCGGCTATAATCAGCTTGTACTTTCGGTGAACTCAACCGAGAAACTCATAGAGCAAATAGATGTTCGTAAAATAAACACATTTTGTACTTATTAAAAAAAGCTAATGTAGTAGATGAAAAATTGTTAGAATAATTTAATTGTTTTTTTACTAAGTTTTTTCTTAACTATTTAATCCTAAAAACAACTAAATGGCCGACCCTAAAAATTATTTGTTAACCTACAAACTATTTGCTATCTAGCTATTACATTAGTTTTTATTTAAAAAATAAGTAAATTGTTAAATTATTAACCACACAAAAAACTAATTTGTTATATAATAAGCTACAAACGAGCTCCTATCTATAACATTGGTTTTTTTTATGTGTTTATTTTACAAAAATCTTTTTGCTCTTGTAATAATCTTTGAAGTATTATGCGTTTCATAAAATGAGTTTATCTTCAATAATAATTAGTCTGGCATTCTGCTAGCAGATGGTGCACACTCATAATAATTTAATTGTTTTTTTTTAATATAATAATAAATAATCCTAAAACAACTAAATAACCGACCCTACAAACGATTTGTTAGTTTTATAATAACGTACAAACGATTTATTCTCTATTATATTAGTTTTTATCTGAAAAATAAGTAATTTTCATTTTTGTGTCGGCTAGCGTCATGCCCACAGACCATTCGTCATGCCCAAGCTGGACCTATACAATCATCTAAAAACGACCTTCAATCGATTGCATATGCTCATTATTCTTATTCGAATCACAGAATAATAAAACAATCAGAATGCCCACTCTGCTTGTCAATATAAGTATACTTCATCTAATTTACATACCGTTGTACGTCATCCGCGTCATAGCACGTGACTTCACATGGTACCAACACGAAATCACCGAAATATTTAGGCGGTAGGTGTGTTCTTTTTTATAATCACTTTGCCGAGTACACTGGTATTACAGCCACTAGACATATTTTATTATATACGCGTAGAAATAATATTTAAAGATTTCTATTAATGTTAACCTAAAGAATTACACAATAATGTCATTTCGACGTTTCATTTAATTTGTATAAATGCATTATAAAGCGTTTTTATGAAGAACATTTATTCGGAACACACTGTAACTGTAATCGAACGAAGGTGATATTTTGGCATAAATTGGTAGCACTTATTTGACAGTTGCGGTGTTGACTAATGTTAATAAATAATGAAAAAAGTGTTGTTTTTGTTTAAGTAATCCATTTTACATCTTTATACGACGCATACAAGCGGCTCAAATTGTTTGTTAACAAGTTTATTTTTTAACTGTTGTTTTGTTTCTATTTATTTACATTAAATATTAATTTGTTTTGTTGTATAATTCACTCTTACAATAATTATGTGACCTATTTGATTTAAAATGGATTCAGGATTAAAATTGATTTTTTTATACTTTGGCAACTATGTCAACTTCGATCTCTGTCAATGATAATGACGTGTAACAGTAAGTAAATTAGATGGACTGTACCATAGCACACTACCACCTAGCATTGAAACTTCCGTGTTAAGGAATAAAACAATGATTGGCGCATCACCTAGTGATCGGGCGCATAACTATATATACATGGCGCTAAATTCAAAAGTTTAGTAATATTACCTAGGATTGTGAACTCATTTTAAAGTAAAGGAAAATCGATATAATCCTAAAATAACAAGAAAAATCTTTATCCTATACGATAATAAATATTTTTCGTATACTTTTTGGGTTTTCTTGTTATGTTGGGACTATATTTATTTTCCATTACATTAAAATGCCAAAGTGGTTAAAAAAATTACAGAATAAAATATAGAATAAAATCTTTATTTATAAAAATGTTACAAGAAATGTTATATGTGTTACAAGAAATATTAATAATACAAGCCATGTGTAGTATAATTTAGTTTTCTTAATGTTGTAACAAGAACGGGTCAGTATTTAAATAATTGTTTTGTCATTCTTATCAAGTTTTATGTGAATAAAAGCCTAATTCTGCAAAAGACATTTTACTACAATTTTATTCGCATAAATTTACAATGGGGAAGTACTTTAGACCAGATAAACTAGAGGCTGGTCCAAACTGTCAAACTTCCACCAAAGAATTCAAACATTAGTAAGTATATAACATTCAAGAATTTTTTAGAAAGCAATGAATCTAAAGATAAATCCCTAGAAGGTAAAGATAAGTACATGCTTTTAAAAAATTAATCTACGATTACATAAGCGAAGCAATCAATCTGGAAAACCAATTGCTTTTTTCACACATACCCTCACAGATTCTGAATAAAAACATTATGCAATTGAAAAAAAAGCAAATGAGTTGAAGTATTTAAAAAAATGCAGACATTATCTGGTAGAAAAGCAATTCTAACCAATTACAGATTAAATCACTATTTGGTTTATATAGAATGACGGTATATATCAAATCTAACAAGGAGAACTAGCTTTACTTCACAAGAATTTATTAATTATCTACACTCTAAAGGAATATATTCAAGTAGAACAACACCATATAAACATGAAGAAAATGGTTAAGTCGAAAAATACAATGAGTTATATGGAAATTGGTGAATCTAGCATAGAAAACCAAAAATTTAGAATTCACTTAATGGAAAACTGCTTTACCATGTGCTCTGCACTATATAAGAAGTTTACTGTTGAATTGTTATATTATTGAATCAAGATAATGATGAAGGTCCAAATAACACACTAGAGAATTCCACTACTAAATAAATACCAGATGAGACAGAAAATTTACCTGTTCAAAAACCTGATGATAATGATGAACCAAGATTGGAAAATTCAGATTTTCATTCTAGCTGTAAATCAGCTGGAGCTAAAAATAAACCAAAATAGTTACAATATTTTGTTCAAAAATAGGGACGGGTGAATGTAGTATAATTTAGTGTTCTAAATGTTGTGACAGAAACTTGTCAGTATTTAAATATTTTTTTTGTAATTCTAATGTCAAATTAAAGCCTAATAAGCAACAGACAGCCATCAGACATTCTGAGTTTTTTGTAGTACTTTCATCCTAATGCAATAACACACACTATCAGTGGTCAGTGAAAACTCTTACAGTCTGGCGTTCTACTCACAGAAAGAGAGAACTCAAGGACCCTGCTAAGTTGGAAACAGAACAATTAAATGATTTAGTTCTAGAAAGAAGTTTATATACATTTATACTCATACTATATGTTATATATTTATATGATAATACTTTTATTCTTATAATCAGAATCATAATATGAGTTCCAGAAAAATATTCTGGTTATCAACAAAATTATGATTTTGATTAGATTAGCAAAATATTGCTTCTTGCAAAAAGAAAACCCAAGAATGAGGAATAACCGAATGATAGCAAATAGAAAAAACGAACAAAAAAAAAGAACAATGGATAAGGTAAATAATTTATTTCTAAGGTATGCTTAAAGTTTTCACCCAGAATGTAAGCTTTGCTAAAACCTGATATAGTAACTTTATTTGCTCAGTATAAACTCCAAACAACAGAGGATAATAATGTTTTTATGCCTGAAATGACAAACACAATTACAATCAACAGATTTTTTCACCAGTATGTCATCTTAAGATCAGACATCCCATCCCTGTCGTCAACAGAATAGGAAAGATCCCTGTCAACACATTCAAATTTATTTATTCATAACTCTGAAGGCCTTACCGCTGTCTATGTGGATGCAGGCTAATATACTGGACAAGCCGATTAAGTGTTACAACTTAGTGGTTAAGTACACAGTATTTTAAGATAATAAAATTAAATAATGTGAAATAAAAATATATTATGTACACAAACACATGCATGTACACACATATATATATATATATATATATATATATATATATATATATATAATTAAAGATGTAATGACATTTTAAAACCTATAAACCCAACTGTTAGTTCTATGATTCTAAAATCCAGCACAAACAAAGATGGAAAAATAACATAACAAAAATAAAAAAATATGTAAAGTATTACCTAGTTACAATAAAAACATGAAGTATTTTACACAGTTAAGTTTCCAAACTCTATGGTACCAGTAACTCTTCTACTAATATTTATATATTTATTGAGGGACATATTAAATACATTTACATTTAGGTTGTTTAACAAAGATAAGTATCTATTCAGTGGGCTATTAGCACCATAGGTTGTTTTACAAAATGGAACATTAAAAGTACATAGATGAGGCAAACCATGGTATTATAATATGGTACTCTAAGACCAATCTCACTCACAAGAGAGGGACAGATCCCTCCTCATACTTAAAGCAGGCAAGCTCATAGACCTCTCCATGATAGTGTAGTCATGGTCTGCTAATCTAATCCAACTTTGAAAGGCGCACACCTGTAGAAATTTATGCCGAACCCTCTCTAAGGTGATGCTTTTTAAGATAGTTGTTGAACCACCACCTACAAATAATTCAAATACTAAGCTAAGTAAGACTGGTTTTATAATATATAATTTTAGGTTAAATTTATAAACTAATTTTATAGTAAAAGGTCAGATATAATGTGAATAAGAATATAGGTCAGTGGTATAATAGTTCTTACCTGGTCCTGGTAAAAACAAACTCGGAACGGCTGTTCTCGTAATACCGCTATTTCCAACATTGACTATATCTTCCTCTTTAAAATGACTAGCGCATACACGAAAATTGTTATAAATAGTTTCTTTTGCAGCATTCTCTAATTAGGGCTCTTAACAGCATTCACCCATTTATCAAACATATCCATATAATATCCTGGACTTAAAAAAGTAGTATCAAAGAATATAGACGCTTAAGCGTCTATATTCTTTGGTAGTATCCATGCAATCTGGAACACATCTTTTTTGTTCAGTTCTTCGTCTCTACATTGTTATTCCATGTAAAAAATCGTCGAAAATTGTACGATTTTGCACTACAAAAAATTTTAAATTATAAAATAAATTATAAAAAATAAAACAAATACAAATATGGCGCCGTATTTGTCTAAACTCAACTTTGACTTGATCACAGCACACTCACTCCGTGCAGGAACGAGACTAGCAGCGCCACCAAGCGAATGGGCGCCTAATCCGAACATGATTTGACCTTGGCTATCCCTGTTACCAATCTAGGTGTAATTTATCTATGGACTGTACACGCATCTCGTTCGCGCAGTGCTCAGTGCACCACATGCAGGTCTAGGTGTTCCATGTCCCCTTGTTCCTGTCCTATAATAAGAAGCGTCTGTCGTGTCGTGTGTCAATTTTTTCTTCGTGCTGTTGGTATCATCAATACTTGCACTCACTAAAAGAGTAAAACAATAAAGAGATAAATACATCGTATTCTTTAGTTTTATGTTGAAAAAATAAGTCTTAATAGAAAGTATCATCAGTGTAACATATTTACAAACAAAAAACATGCATTGAACAAGTGTACTAAATAGTACACCATGGATTTACGAACTGTAATAAATAATGTAAGAAACTTCTTCAGTTCTCTTCCGTTTCAGCCCGCCGGGTCTGAAAGAAATAGAAAGAGAAGGTAATTTGCTGTATACTTTATTAAACTTTGAAATTTATGCTTATTAGTATATAATAAAGAACAATTGGAACTTATAGCACTCCAAAACTGATTATAAGCAAAATATAAGACCCCCAAATAGACTAAAAGCCCAAACTTTTAATTAGTGTTAGTAAACTAGTTAATTGTAAGGCACAACAAATGTATCTCGCTTAAAACAAAGTAATATTAATAAAATGTACATTGTTTATTATTAACATGACATAAAAACCGCCAGACTAAACTGTTGTAAACTAAAAATAGGATCTAAATTATTTTCTCCACTTTGGAAAAATGTATCAAAAGCTAATAATAAAATAATAAGTATGTATTTAAAAAACAATTGTTCTGAACACTATAAAAACTACATGTATTTCACTGTTTCATATGAGTTCTCAAAATTAATGTAATTATTACTATTTATATTTTCAGTGCTTTGGATTCTATTGATTCATGTATGAGCCCTAAGATCAGAAGAATTCAGTCTATTAACTTGGATCGTAAGTATTATAAACTCTATATTGTAGTAAAATTATGTATGTAGTTTGCTTAAAATGTTGCCATTGTCTAGGAAAAACATAAAAACTAGTAGGTATATAATCCTGGATGATACTGGTACATACATAGATTTTTTTAGTTTCTTTTTTTAATAATTTAAGTGAAACACTTTTTGAAATTTACTTTTAAGTGATAAAATAAAGATATGTAAGATTGTGAAGCACAGTAAATTCCACTTTTGCCATATGTTTTGAATAACTTGTTACCAAACTATCCATCAGATACTTGCAGGAACAATGTAATGGCGGCACCACACTTTGCTATGTGTTATTCGTTATGTGCCATATTTGGCTGAATTAGACAAAGTGCGGAGGGTGAACATTTGTCAATTTTTTGCTTTATTCACAGCCATAAGCAAATACAGTCAAAATCATTTATAACGAACTTCAGGGGACTGATGGTTTTTGTACGTTGTAGCGAGTGTTCTCTGTAAGCGGTTCTATCGGTTATAATGAACAGGTTGCTATAAACGATATTACGCTGGTAGGAACAGTTAGTTCTTTGTACCTAGGTTTATGATGGAAAAATGTGTTACTTTATCTATACTTATAATATGTTATAACATATTATACATAACATTTAACATATGTGTTTATTGTACTTACGTAAATCTAAATATGTACATACATATATGTATAATATGTATTGAAATAAGTATAAGTAGTCAATAAAGTATGCTCATAATATAAAGACTTCTCAAAATCTTTGTATTATAAAAATGTAGGCATACACATATACTATTTACTTTTAAAAAGACAAAGAAAAATACATACATTTATGTATTACAAAATATGTAAATACATTTTACCTGAATATTTAATAAAAAAAGTCTGAAATTTTTGTTTGTCGCCTTCCTTGAACTTCTGAACATTTCTTCTGAAAAACATTTTTTCAATTGATGTGGAAACAATCGATAATGATTCTTTCACACTCTGGGAAGTTTCAGCAGTCTGAATAAATGCTCTTATAGTGGAACAAGCAGCATACGCTTCAGCAACAGTAGGAATTTTTCCGAAATCTTCCAATTCTTCATAAGCCTCATCAGGACTTTGTTTATCACTAGTTTGGTGACTCAGTACGATGTCAATATCTGACAGTTCTTCGCTCGTACTTATTTCGTCATCCACTCGTACATAGTCATCTGCAGAGTAGTCAGAACCGATAAGGGAAATGCCATCCTGCAAATGCGTTTGTGCAATATCGTTGTATGCGATTCCTGATGGTTGTAAGTGGTTAGTTAGGCCGGAAAAACGAAAACAATTGATGATCGTTTCCTTCCGCACAGATTCCCATGCCTTTGATATCATTAGTATAGCGTCAAGAATACTGGCTTTCGTACCGTCGTTAATCTCTCTCTTTTCGATGATTTTGTACACCAATTCTTAGACTTCTTATTACTCTTGGTCCATGGACTGCAGTACGGACGTACAATTTGGAGGCAGGAAATTTGGAAAATTATGTGTTTCTTTTTTTGTAAAAGTCCACTGACCCATTTTATTAAAGTGTTTTCAAAAATAGCCGACGTTATCCAGGCGTTTTTATTGAAATCGTAATCAACAGGAAGATTTTTCATGTTTTTACAACAGTGTGGCATTTTACTTTTTCCTATCACCAAAAGCTTCCTTTTTATGGAGCCGGACATGTTGGCTGCAACAAGAACTGTAACTCGCTCTTTTGAGAGTTTATCACCGGAATATTTCTCCCCTTTAAACTTTAACGTGTGATCAGGTGTCACTCTAAAAAATAACCCCATCTCATCAGCATTAAAAATTTCATCATTGCTATAGCCGGACCTGAGTGTAGGCCACACATTTTCAACTCAGTCATTTGTAATTGATCTGTCAACAACTGCTGACTCATCTGAAATTTTTCCATGGACACTACTGTGGCGAGCTCGGAAACGTTGAACCCAAGAAGCATTACACTTAAAATTCTTCTTCAAAATCACAGCGAAAGTGTCAGACTTTACCTGAAGCATCGGCCCACTCACGGGTACAGTGTTTGCGCGTTGTTGTTTGAACCAATCGAGCAAAGCACTTTCAATGTCACTGTGATTTGATGACCGAACGCGTTTTCGTTTTTCACACTTATTAAATTGCATAATAATTTTCTCTCGCCGTTTCATCATTCCAGCAATTGTTGAGCGTGACGTTTTAAATTCCCGGGCAATCGAACTTGCGGAATCACCGGAATCGACTCGGCAAATTATTCCAAACTGTTCCTCAATAGTAAATTGTTTCCGTGACATGTTTTCTATGAAGGCTAGACACAACTGAATTCAAATTAAGAAACTCTTGGCTTGGGCCAAATAGTGTAATATAAACAAAATTTTGTAATACAATGGACCCGTCTTGGGAGTTCTAAATGTCTAAAGGACAAGTAATTAAGTGTAAATGCCTGCCCGTATGTACTATAACCATAAATTAATAAATCCTTACTTCTCATTTCGTGGTACTAAATATCGGTAATACCTGTGAGAAATACAACACTACAATGTCCATTTTCATAACTTTACAGGATAGCACTTTTAAACTTATTTATTAAGATTTGGAAACAATATTATATTGAATATTGTATCTACTGTCATTTACATCATGCGTTGGTTATAATTTTTTATTATTTATTTATTATACAGTGTGTAAAAATGTCATACTTGAAAAAAATGGATGTTGTATCATCTGAGGTACAGATATGTACTTGAAATTGTACGCTGTAACCAATATTTTAACTGCTAGTGTTCCAAGAAATACGTTTGCTCTAGCCAATTTGTTCATTATAAGCAATATAAATGCGTTTTTTGTGTGTTATTTTATGGGACCTACTATTTTGTTTGTTATATCCGATTGTACATTATAGCCGGTGTCGTTGTAAACGATTTTGACTGTACCTGAATAGCAAATATGCTTATTCATCCACTTGTCAGTTTTTTGACACACTTTAAAGGAAAGGAATATGCTGAATGAATGCTGAATATTAAGTGTCGACTGACCATGTGCCCACACTTCACTTGCACTGGTGTGGCAGTTCTCTTGCTGTTTATCTTAGCCTAACTTTATTGCAATACTCGTTATTCTTGAATCTTGAACCATTAATTATATAAATTTGTGTTTTTATATATACACCCAACATACCTATTATGCTTTGATTTGTGATTTACCTACTTTGAAATCTTCTTCTTCTTTTTATGTAGACATGACTCTGTCTACTGTGAAATGGAGTGGATAAATGAAAAGGTAATGAGATTTCTGGATTTATACCAGAAGCAGCCTTATCCAAAAAATAGTTACCATAAATCAAAAACAAATAATAATGATGCCTAGAATGAAATCAAAATGACTTGTTATCATGCACCAGCATCTTCTCTGCTGTCTTTTAGTCACTTTGTGTTTACATAATAAGTATTGGTAAACTCCATTTAAGTAAAATTAATGATTTTACAACTACCTTTAACAGTATGTTAGACTACTGATGGGAAGGATATATCCATATATTTTAAAATTAATTGATATTTTTATGTTCATATTCAACTTTCATCAGCACATATATCAATATTTAAGATTCAATTAATTCCCACACAGGATTAATATACCATATTGGCATTTATGTAATATAATTCAGAACATAATTATATCACATATTATAAATAACAAGTTATTTAAAAAAAGTAATCTATTGATGTCTCAGCAGTTTAGAATCCGATTGTCAAAAAAATGTGTGTTTATAATAAGTATTGAGTTTCGTTTTCTATCTTTATTTGTTTATTTTTATAGTATTAAGTATTTCAGCAGTGTGAATATTGTTTTGTAATTTGTATTTAATAAAACTAGAATGAAAAATGGCTCCATCCAAAAGCAATGTTTGGTTGCATTTTAATAAACTTAATAAAAATAATCTTGCACTACAATTTTTGCTCCCAACATCAAGAAAGACCTCCAATATTAAAGGGATTTTATATATTAATGCATCTTTACTTTTAAATTTGGAAGAAATTTTTTTATTTATTTATTATTTTATGTTATTTAATTACACAAGCATATATCGATATATTGCATAATATATCCATATATTTTTTTCATATTCGCGATAGCCAATTCCGACAGGAGCGCTCAAGATTTCAAAGATGGACGATAACTTCGGGAAAACAAATCATTTTGTCATTTGATCTCGAAGCTATAAAACGTTTAATATAAATCATTTACACATGTGTTTTGCCAAAGTAAAAGTTGGAGTACGTTCTTCAAATTTTATTTGTTGGCGATTCGAGTTTATACATGCGGTAATTGACTCCCAAACCCGAATAAAAATAAAATTAAATGTTTGTTTTTTTTACAGTATGTCTGAAACACGGAAAGTAAAAGTTACATTATCTCAATTATTTTTGTGATTGCAAGGTCGGCAGAGATCTTTAGTTGAGGGTGATGCAATTTTTGGAGCTGGCCACATTATATTTTGTAAATTACGACTTACGTTTTCTACTAATAACTTCATGAGATCTTTGGGCACTTTAGCTGATGAAACAGCATTTTTCAGTCTTCTCAATTTAGTTTTAGGTATTACTATAAAGTAAATTAGATATAAATATATTAAAATATAAATAATATTTTAATCAACACTTATTTGGAAAGTAATCGTTCTCAGTAAAATGTAAACTACACAGTCATGTACTTGGTTATAGGTCTGCCAATTCGCAAAATGCATTGCCAAATTTTTCTCATATTCTCGTCCAGTGGAAACTTATGTATGGAATTTTTTTGTGAATTATAATAGCATAACATTGAGGAACACTGCAATAGTTTTTTGAAGTCGAAATCATTGTTAATTACAATAAAAACCGGTCGCTAATATGTATACAAATTAATGACAATTTCAATGTTTTCCCGAACTGGATGCTTTTAAAATCTGCCACCAGGCGTCGCCCTCTTTGCGGTTCCTCGCGAAAACATTATTAAAGTAATGAACTTGATACATGAAATCAAGATTTTTCCATAAGCTTTGTGAAGAATTGGGTGCACATATTTTTAATTTATTATCGCAATCCTTCTTGGTTCTCCAAAGATAAAGTACTTGCACCTATATATGAACTAAGAAACAAATTATACATGTATCTACAGACAGAATCACATGATGATGTGCAAAACTTTATTAATACAGAGTTTATAATATAATTGGCATATCTCTGTGACATATTTAACAAATTAAATGATCTTAATAAGTCTTTGCAAGCAAACAATACTCATATCCTGCAATTGGCAGAAAATTACTAGGTTTTAGAAGGAAAAGAAAATTTGAAGATCAAGTAATTGACAGTTTCCCTGCTTTACAAGGTATACTACAACAAAAATCAATAGGAATCCTCAATCCTTTTTTAAAAATAATGTTAACACAACATTTGCTATTATGAAACGAACGCTTTGAAAAATATTTTCCAGATAATCTAGAGCAAAATGACTGAGTTAGAAACCCTTTCCAGTCATTCACACCATAGAACACTTTCAACAGAGGAAGAAAAACAACTAATAGAATTGTCCTGTGATTCCTGATTTTCTCATAAATATCAAGCCATCAGCACTGCAGCATTAAAGAATTAAATGCAGATTGAAGTGCAAATTTGAAACTTCTCACATGTGCGAAACAGGCGATTTTCTGCAGTTGTAGTAGTAAAGAACAAGTGCAGGTCAAAACTAGACATAGAGAAAGAACTGAGAGTGGCAGTTTCCAAACTGGAACCCACTATTTCATAGGCTCTGCTGATAAAAACAATCACATTATAAATGTCCAAATAGTGGTTTTCTTATAACCTATTACTAGGTTAGTAGGTACTAAAATTGGTAAGTATTTTTGAGGGTTGAGTTGAGGGGCATCATAAAGAAATGGCAAAGTTTGAAATGGTGTCACAGAAGAAACAAGTTTGCGAAGCCTTGGTATAGCCAACATCCATAAAGAACAGGCACAGAAGTAATGCTTTATATCTTCCAGGTTTTCTGTTATAATACTGTTGGTGTATAAAATAATTATTACAGAAATGTCATTTACCAGAGCAACTTGTTCCAACATCCAGTTTTACTACATATGAGTATAAATAACTTTATATAATCTATATAATTTTTATATACTTTCTTGAATAGATTTGGTAGCATTTTTACAATTACAGTTTCATTAATATTCCAATGATTTGTTATTTGAGGCCTCTCCTTTATAGTTTCTTTCCCCTGAAACAAGTTAAAAGACTTTGCTACGTCCAGCATTATAAAAAGCTTTTTTTTTAACAAGTTCTATTTTTGTTTTTATCAAAATTCAATATTAAATTAGTATTCTAAGAATTAATAATCTTTATGAAGTTTCCTTTTTTTCATCTGCCTATTAGTCTCCATTTTAATATTTTCTTTATTGATTTTGTAACTTCTTGTATAGGGACATGTCCCAGCCATGATAGACTTTGACTTTCAACAAATCTTATAATATCGTGCCCTTCATTCAATTCATTAATCTCATTGTTTCTCTTGATTCTCCATGTGTCTTCTTCCTCTTGCACCAGGCTGTATACTTTTCTCAGTATATTTCTCTTGAATGTGTGAGTTGCTCTTCATCTTTTCTGTCGTTACACAACCATAGTTTACTTTGGATCTAATTATTGTTCCGTAGATAGTCATTTTGGTTATTTTGTCTAATAATAATTTCGATGTCATCAATCTTTTATTAGCAAAGTATGTACGATTTCCACTGGAAATCATACAAATTTACGGAACTCTTTTAATAATCTTATTGATAATTTTGTAAAAATTAAAATAAGGAGAATAATTTTTTTAAACTATTTACATTGTGTTTTATACATTTTGTATGATTGACAAAAGATAAAATAAATATAATTAAATTTAGGAAAACTGAAGGGCACCTTTTGCTAGTTTTGAAGGCGGTCATCTTAGATCCTAGCACCTGTGACTGTGACTGCCTCACAGTACCAATATTTTCTGAGAAGAAGTCAAAAGTGTGAATCCATAAAGTGTATTTTTAGGGATATATTGCGTCCTAGGGCTTTATAATTTTAAAGGAGTTCTGAAACTTGTTGTTCATAGTCCTTGTCTTTTGTATTACCAAGAAATCTATTATAGACTAGGGAAATAAGGTTTTTTTCATGATACTGACCCGGCCAGGTAAACGACAGTTGTTTTGAGTAGTATGGAGCTCTGTAACAAAAATCTATATGTTTCCACAGTCGATTTTTTGGACTTGATTAGTTATTAACAAATTAAGGTCAAAACCGGTAAATTTTCACTTTTTTCGTCTATCAGCAAAAAGTGAAGCATTTGAATCAAATTTAAGAGTTACAAACTTATGAGTCATATAAAAACCTTCAAAATGGCCTTTTGTAAATGTTGTTATCCTTATTTGTTGTTGAATTTTGCGTCTCGTAATTTAAGGGTTCTGTTGTACTAGTGCTAATGTCATCGCATTAGTAGCGCCGCGTTAGTGTATGCCCAACGGGGCAGTGACACTACCGCGGGGAGTAAATTATACGAACGAGATTGCCGTTTGTATATTTTACTCCTTGATGGTGCCATTGTCCGGTTGGGCCAACGCTAACACGACGTTATTAGCGTTCTATAACTGGGCCCTAAAATATGATCAAAATTTCAAAGCGATCGGTGAAATTATTTAAAAGTTATTTTATTTGTTTATCTCAAATTAAATTTGTTTGCAACAATATATGTAAGTCAGAATATAATCAAGTTATATAATAGTCTCCCGTTTTATACCGCTGTCGCGGCTTTGGGAGTATAGCAGGGTAGTCTGCTATATCTAGGGCCTACGGTATATAAGGAAGGTAACATGGCCAGTGCTACGCTTCAACCGTCTATTATTACCCCTGGTTTTACCCAAGGTACTCATTTTTATTCAGGCTGAGTCGACCTGGGGCCTATAGACATTTTTAAAATGTCTAGATGTTCTTTATATAGAATATAAAGAACAATATTATATTCTTTAGATATAATCAAGTTATTTATACTAAAACAATTTTTAATTGAAGGTGATTAATTGGCAATATCGCAAAGCGACGAAATCATATTCCACTTATCAACTTTGCAGAGGCGTACCAAAATAATATTTAATTATTTATTTAAACACATAAGTAATTACGTAAAAATTAAATCTAAGACCGTTATAATTATTAAATTATCATGTGTGTTTTGACAGGTATCTTATATTTGTCTAACAAAATAAAGAAAACATTTTATTGTTATTATAGAGTGCCTAATACGGTACTTCAAAAAAACAGAAAACTTTGCAAAATACTTATTTTTACATTAGACTAAACAAATTTGAAATTTAAACATACGATATCGTCATTACACTTCATGTTCCATTTATGGAATTGCTGTGTGCTGTAAACGTTATATTTGTTTTTTTTTACTTTTTTTGAAAGTTTCCTTGTGTTTATTTTTTTTATCCTTGTTTATATTTCATATAAATTAAAATGAGCTAAGCTAAACTATTATCATGTGAATGCGTGTATGTAGTAGTGCATTTTTTAGTAAATTCTCGAAATATGAAATAAAGAGAGCACTAACTACTACAGATTTAATGGCTTTGTTAGAACAAGCCAGACAGAGACAGTTAGAATGTAGAAGACATTGATAATAATATTTGTCCTGTGATTCCTGATATTCTCAAATATCAAGCCATCAGCACTGCAGCATTAAATAATTAAATGCAGATTGAAGTGCAAATTTGAAACTTCTCACATGTGCGAAACAGGCGATTTTCTGCAGTTGTAGTAGTAAAGAACAAGTGCAGGTCAAAACTAGACATAGAGAAAGAACTGAGAGTGGCAGTTTCGAAACTGGAACCCACTATTTCATAGGCTCTGCTGATAAAAACAATCACATATGTCCAAAGTGCTGACTCACTTGATGTGGTTTATGTGTCGCCGGAATCAGATGAAGTTTCCGATGTAGAAGACATTGATAATAATATTTGTGAAGAAGGAATAAAATCGGATATTGGAGTTACATATGAAATACAAGTGAATGGGAATTCTGACGATTCTTATTATGATATTCGGACCACATATCAAAACGTCAAAAGAAAAAAAAAACAGGCAAAAATAGTAAATCCAAATTTGTCCCAAGTTGGGTAAAATCAGATACTCATTCATACTCAGTAGTAATTCAACATCAGTCTGATTGATATTTAGACAATATAAAAGCCAACCGTGGAGGCAAGTCACTTATTGAAGTTTTTTCATTCTTTTTTGATAAATAAGTAATTGACAGCATTTTATATTTTACAAATATTTATGCATCCCAAAATAACCGTCACGATTTTGAAATGAGTGACATAGATTTAAATAAAAATATTGCATATGTATATTATCAGGGTTATCACGCTCCGCGTCAAGTTGATATGTATTGTTCGAAGGATGAGGATAAAGAAGTGCACATTATATAAGAGAAAGCATCAGCCGACATAGATTTCGTTTAATCAAACATGAAGAGAAGAGAATAGTGAAGAAACCGCTACGTCAGTGTCATAGATGAAACTAGATGCGACAATATTGGCCACATTACAAAAAGAAACGATACTAGTGTAAGAATGTCGGATGTGCAAAAGTAATACTATTTATTTATGTAAAAGGTGTCGATCTACACCCCGAATGTTTCGAAAATTTTCACCTTAAAATTTAATTTACTTTTCAGATACAATATGTTGCTTTATTAAAAATTGTACTGTTTTTCCTTGAAAATGAGAAAAAAAATCTTTTTGGTTGTAAATTAGTCTTACTTTATGTGTTTTTAATTCCATCTGAGAAATTAATTGTCAAATTTCTCTTTGTTTATTGTATCAGGCGTTAATAGGTTAATACTATAAAAAGAATAAACTTACCTCAAATTAACTATTTTAAAGTTAATAATAAAGCCTATTTAATAAATATATTCCCAAGAAATAGAACATACCGTGTCTATACACATATAGAATGTAGAACAAATAAACTATTTCTCTCATACCCATTCTTTCCAAGAACGTAAATATATAGACCAGCGAAATGTTGATAAGTTTACCGATGTTTCAAACTATCCAATGAACTTTTCTAACTACAGTCAAAATCGTTTACAATGACACCGGCTATAACGTACAATTGGATATAACAAACAAAATAATAGGTCCCATACAATGAGATACAAAAAACGCATTTATATTGCTTATAATGAACAAATCGGTTAGAGCAAACGTATTTCTTGGAACACTAGCAGTTAAAATATTGGTTACAGCTTACAATTTCAAGTACATGTCTGTACCTCAGATGATACATCCATTTTTTTTGAAGTATGACATTTTTACACACTGTATAATAAATAAATAATAAAAAATTATAACCAACGCATGATGTAAATGACAGTAGATACAATGTTCAATATAATATTGTTTCCACATCTTAATAAATAAGTTTAAAAGTGCTATACTGTAAAGTTATGAAAATGGACATTGTATTGTTGTATTTCTCACAGGTATTACTGATATTTAGTACCACGAAATGAGAAGTAAGGATTTATTAATTTATGTTTATAGTACATACGGGAAGGCATCTACACTTAATTACTTGTCCTTTAGACATTTAGACCTCCCAAGACGGGTCCATTGTATTACAAAATTTTGTTTATATTACACCATTGGCCCAAGCCAAGGGTTTCTGAATTTGAATTCAGTTGTGTCTAGCCTTCATAGAAAACAAGTCACAAAAACAATTTACTATTGAGGAACAGTTTGGAATAATTTGCCGAGTCGGTTCCGGTGATTCCGCAAGTTCGATTGCCCGGGAATTTAAAACATCACGCTCAACAATTGCTGGAATGATGAAACGGCGAGAGAAAATTATTATGCAATTTAATAAGTGTAAAAAAGGAAAACGCGTTCGGTCATCAAATCACACTGACATTGAAAGTGTTTGCTCGATTGGTTCAAACAACAACGCGCAAACTATGTACCCGTGAGTGGGTCGATGCTTCAGGTAAAGGCTGACGCTTTCGCTGTGATTTTGAAGAAGGATTTTAAGTGTAATGCTTCCTGGGTTCAACGTTTCCGAGCTCGCCACAGTAGTGTCCATGGAAAAATTTTAGGTGAGTCAGCAGTTGTTGACAGACCAATTACAAATGGCTGAGTTGAAAATGTGTGGCCTACACTCAGGTCCGGCTATAGCGATGATGAAATTTTTAATGCTGACGAGATGGGGTTATTTTTTAGAGTGACACCTGATCACACGTTAAAGTTTAAAGGGGAAAAATGTTCCGGTGGTAAACTCTCAAAAGAGCGAGTTACAGTTTTTGTTGCAACCAACATGTCCGGCTCCATAAAAAGGAAGCTTTTGGTGATAGGAAAAAGTAAAATGCCGCGCTGTTTTAAAAACATGAAAAATCTCCCTGTTGATTACGATTTCAATAAAAACGCCTGGATAACGTCGGCTATTTTTGAAAAGACTTTAATAAAATGGACTTTTACAACAAAAGAAACACATAATTTTAATTGTCGACAACTGTCCGTCCCACCCTCCAGTTGACAGGTTAAAACAAATTAAACTCGTTTATCTGCCTCCAAATTATACGTCCGTACTGCAGCCCATGGACCAAGGAGTAATAAGAAGTCTTTCGGAAAGAATTGGTGTACAAAATCATCGAAAAGAGAGAGAATAACGACGATACAAAAGCCAGTATTCTTGACGCTATACTAATGATATCAAAGGCATGGGAATCTGTGCGGAAGGAAACGATCATCAATTGTTTTCGTTTTTCCGGCCTAACTAACGACTTACAACCATCAGGAATCGCATACAACGATATTGCATAAACGCATTTGCAGGATGCCATTTCCCTTCTCAGTTCTGACTGCTCTGCAGATGACTATGTACGAGTGGATGACGAAATAAGTACGAGCAAAGAACTGTCAGATATTGACATCGTACTGAGTCACCAAACTAGTTATAAACAAAGTCCTGATGAGGCTTATAAAGAATTGGAAGATTTTGGCAAAATCCCTACTGTTGCTCAAGCGTATGCTGCTTGTATAAGAGCATTTATTCAGACTGCTGAAACTTCCCAGAGTGTGAAAGAATCATTATCGATTGTTTCCACATCAATTGAAAAAATGTTTTTTAGAAGAAATATTGTCAGAAGTTCAAGGAAGGCGACAAACAAAAATTACAGACTTTTTTCATTAAATATTCAGGTAAAATGTTGTATTTACATATTTTGTAATACATAAATGTATGTATTTTTCTTTGTCTTTTTAAAAGTAAATAGTATATGTATGCCTACATTTTTATAATACAAAGATTTTGAGTAGTCTTTATATTATGAGCATACTTTATTGACTACTTATACTTATTTCAATACATATTATACATATATGTATGTACATATTTAGATTTACGTAAGTACAATAAACACATATGTTAAATGTTATGTTTAATATGTTATAACATATTATAAGTATAGATAAAGTAACACATTTTTGCGTCATAAACCTAGGTACAACGAACTAACTGTTCCTACCAGTGTAATATCGTTTATAGCAACCTGTTCATTATAACCGATAGAACCGTTTACAGAGAACACTTGCTACAACGTACAAAAACCATCAGTCCCCTGAAGTTCGTTATAAATGATTTTGACTGTATACGCTCGTGAATCGAACCAATTTATATTGTTACGGGGGCAAATTTTATGGAACTATCTTACTGCTCACTTATTTACATTGGTGAAGCATACACAATAAAAATGACTCCGGTAAGAATTTACTTCTCAATTAACATTGTTGCCGTTAGCTCTTAGTTAAATTTGTAGATGAGTCACCTTTAATTGAAAATTGTCCGACTATAGTAACAATTTTGAAGTAATATGTATTTTTAAGTAGTAGTAAGTGTATTTTTCTTTTTAGGAGAGAATTATTATATGAGTCCAAAACCTTTGAGAAGAGCATCTGTATATAAAACTCCCCCTAGTACAAAAAAGGTAGAATCAGTAGTTCTAGATGACGATGATGATGATCTAATTAGCAGTAAAAAATTAAATGGAAACACTCTCAACAGTAATGCTAGGACTGGAAAATTTACTTCTACTCCATATGGTAACAGTTTTAGTAAAAAATTGGTAAATGGATCAGATAGTAAAGATGTATTATTTGTTAAAGAACTCAGACCATCCAGTGATGAAGATGTAACATTTGTCAAAGAACTCAAATCATCTGCGCTAAAGAGAGCTGATGCATTAAAAAAAGGTAAAAGATAATTTTGATTTGAGGGATCTATTATTACCATTTCTCTGGAAAGTAGTTTTGGTTTTTATTTGTCAACCACTTTTATATTTTATATATCGAGCGTGCTTTTTTTAAGTAAGTACAGTTTTAAAATTACTGTTGAGGCCTGTGTTTTGCGCATGAGCAGTGTGTATTCACATCTGTTGGCACGCCACATACGTCTTATGGCAACATCGATCGTTTATACGTTTGCATTTGCTTATTTCAAATACCTCCCCTGCACCGGTTATGAAATACATTTGATTAGAGCTAAAGCCGTAAAAGCAGTTGAAATAAAAATGAAATGGAAAATGACTTATGAAAAATGTAATTTCACTGAATTGCAATAAAATTTACATGGATAGATTCGTCTTCTATGATGTTATTGTAGACAATGGTGTAGAAACATGAAAGAAACTGCTGAAGAATTACTATTCATGGAAGGTAAACAAAGAAGAATAAGAACAAATGTTTTGGTGAAAAATGTCGGATTATAACAGAAAGAAAAAACAGCATATTTACTGATTCAACAGAGGCACAGAACCCAACAAGCAGAGGAGGAATATAAATAACTACGTAAAGAAGAAAAGAATATCCACCGCAGAAAGGGAGAAAATACGAACAAAGAACTACAAGAACTAAGTAAGCCAATAGACAGAAGTAAATTTTACCAGAAATTGAACAAAAGTTGAAAAGGATTCAGGCAAAAGAAATGAAGAGATAAGGAGGATATGTTGACAGAACACCAAGAAAAACTAATCCTCCTGAATGGGACCAAAGATATTTTAGATTATATTGATGTATTAGACTTCCGTTTGTAATACTCCATTTAACAATTTTTATAAAAATATTGCTTTTAATTATGTGTTCTTAATATACGCTGTAGGCTAAATAAAAAATACATTCTCCGCTACTGACACACTTCTTGGTAAAACTCATGACACAGCTAAATGAAACGATAACTTAAGAGATCGCGTGTGACCCATTTGATTGTTTATTTGCAGGAATATACGGTGTAGGTAAAAGTTTATGGTCGGTATAGTAGAATTTAACATGATACCTAACACAGATATAAAATCATATTTTCAGCGAATAGACAAAGATAACAATCATATTTCCCTTGGTCTCCCCTCCATATTCCAATTAAAACATTGAATTGATTCAAAAAATTGGCGGTCAGTGGCGCGGTTATATTGCCATTCAAAACTGAATGATGATATTAAAAATGAAACACTAATTGACACAAATACTGGTACAGAATTTCTTAAATCCATGAGAAATTTACAGATTCGCATTTTTATTTGACGAAATTGTAACCTAATTTCCAATAAAACAAGATCATTTTGGCAAAACCTCCATTCGTTTGTTCTCTTCAATGGTAAACTGCATACGAAGCAGGCCGAACGCAATTCTATGTATTTCTTTTTAGAGGTAACCGCGTAAGTATGAAGATAAAAATTTGATATGCCGAGTGTTTATACAACAGAAGAACGGGTACAAATAATAAAATGGTATTTTGGGGCCAATTCAGTACAAGAAACTATTAATTTATTTATTATGCCTTTTGAAAATAGGCCAATACCTATAGAAAAAACTGTATTGGTCATTATTCATCAATTTCAGATCAACCTCGCGAAAAGAAAATTTCTCAAGAACGAGAAATTAGGGAAATTCAACTTTGTGCATTGGCTGAAGCGACGCCGTGTTCATTTAAACAAATTTCCGATAAAGTTGATTTGAATGCAAAAATGAGGAATATTTTGAAAAGAAACAGTTTTGTTATAAAGTGCAGACAACTCAACAAATATTTCCTGATGATCAATTTAAACGGATGCAATTTTGTGAAATTACAGATGAGTCCTCCTTCACAATTCACAAGAAACATAATCCATCCGTTTTTCGTTATTGGTCGCAGGAGAATAAGCATTTGAGTGTGTCTGTGTGTACGCAGTATTCACAAAAGTTGAATGTTTGGACTGGAATTTTGGGAGGCCATATTATTGGTTATCGAAGCTTTGCATGAAACCGAAAAAGGTATTCTACTAAATGGTTACCGGCTAAACAACCAGATATGCAGATGACACCATAGTATTTGCGGACAACTCAGAAGACCTACAAGTTCTTATGAACAAAATCACGTATTACAGTCAATAATATGGACTCAATATAAACGTTAAGAAGACAAAGCTTATGATAATTAGCAAGAAAAGGATAACAGAAGGTCTTTATGGTGTTGAATCGTGGACCTTGAACGAAGATATGTGCAGAAAACTGAAAGCATTTGAAATGTGGCTATACCAGAGAATGCTTAAGATCCCGTGGACTGACCGAGTCACAAATGAGGAGGTCCTCAGAAGAATGAATAAGAACCGAGAGGTACTGACCACCATCAAATCTCGACGGTTGCAGTTCTTCGGACATATTATGCGAAATGAATCCAGATATGCTCTCCTTCAAGTCATCCTGCAAGGAAAAATATTTGGAAAACGAGGTCCAGGAAGAACATCGTGGTTAAAGAACCTCAGAATCTGGTTCAATACAACATCTGTGCAGCTTTTCCGCGCTGCTGCAGATAAGATAAGGATTGCCATGATGATCGCCAACATTCGTAACGGATAGGTACATCAAAAAGAAGAATATTATTGGTCCGTTTTTCATTGAAGTCAATTTAAACGTAGTCAAATATATCCAATTACTGCACAATCAAATTAATTAATCCTGCGCTTCAACGTCTTCAAATTAACTTCAACGAGACGGCTTGGTTTCAACCAGACGGCTGTCCTGCACATAATGCAAAAGTCACTATTAAGCGTAAATTTTTGCTGAACGTGTCATTAGTACAGACGGTACAATAAAATGACCCCTGGCTCACCTGACTTAGCTCCTCTAGACTTTTATTTTTGGGGGATGCTAAAAACGAAAATGGTACAGGCATGAGTTCGAGCGGAAAGGAAAAGATAATCCAACTTAGCCAAAACATATCATGAACTCAACGCCATGAGAAATGCGTTGTATAATAGATTTGGATACTGTTCGTTACAATTTGGTGGGCTGTTTGAACATTTAATTACCTAAGAATTTTATTTGGTTTAGAATTTATAATTGTTTGGAATTATTTTTAATTTAAACAGTAGTGTTGGAATTATTTTTTATTTGATTTCATTTTTATAGAACAAATTTTATACTTTTATACTAATTTTATCTTTTTTGTTTCATTTTTATAGAACTAATTGCTATTTTTACTCCTACTACCTCCAAAAAATCTAAACGAAAATATGGTTTCAAAGATATTATTTGGAAAATACCAAATAATATCTTATTTTTAATTAAAATACGTAATTTTTCGTCCAGTTTAAATTTAATATAATAAACCTACTCCTTCCTAATGCTTTACTAGTACTGTCTTTATTTATTATACTTTATGAAAGTCCAACCCACGAACCCATGCAATATGCATGGTATACGAAACTAGTTCTGTTCTGCTCGTTACCACAGTGTCATGTGTAAAATCAAAGTATCGTTACTTTGACGACGCGATGTTGCCAAATAGTTTTGTATGAAGCTTTTTTATTGTGGCGTCACAATGCAGTTTATTATTTTTATTGGGAATAAGGCACAATGTTATTTTAAAATAAGCTTATTTTGATGTTTAGATTTCCAATTCGGAAATCGTACTTAAAATACGAAACATTAATAAATTTTATTTATATAAAACGATTCAAAATGTTACATTAAACTTATTGTAAAGTAAAATTGTGGCATATTCTCAATATGTAATTTAAATCAATTCGCCCAAATTTAGAACATTGTTCAAATTATAAAAAGACAACAGGTCAAATAAAAACAATAAGTTTGCCAACGTTCAACTTCTGTTAAATTTATTATTTTCACTAATGCATTTTCGACGATATAAAGGGCAGACCTAATATCTCTATCTCTTTTTAAACTGGTGTTTCTCACTAAATCTCACGTAAGGTCCATACTGACGGTAGATTATTACCCAGGCTGTATAGTAAAAAGTAAAGGCTTTATCGTTACGCAACAAGAGTATAATTATTTACTTAGAAAGTATTAGAGAAATGAATAATTCTACTAAAAAGAGAATTTTGACAGTGGCATAGAACATGAAACCGATATCTTTGCATATTTTTAAATAAAACACTCTGTATCTCATAAAAGAACAATATTTTGTAAGTGATTTCGCTTAAATGGTCGCATTTTGACATCAAAATTGTGTGTGTAGTAAAAATATTTGCACATATTAATGAAACACCTTTTATGTTTTGTACTTTATTTCACTCTTTCTTTATCCATATTCCACCTCTGTTCATCGTTTTCAAAACTGTTAATATAATATTGTTTAAAATAATAAAAAATTGTTTTAGGATTAAACTATATACGGCCATACAGTGGAAGTATTTTTAAGCCAAAAATAGTACAGAATGAACGACAGTTAAAAGAAAAATATAATTCATCATTCGCATTATTAAATGGTACTTCATCAACCAATATGAATTCTTCCATACGCTTAAATGAAAAAAAATTATATAAAGAGATACTGGACTCCACACAATTTTTTACACCTAGAACATCGTTTAATGATTCTTTGTTGACCAGAAGAGGTAAAATAATGGCTGCAGCTTTATCACCCATAGGCTCTATGTCTACAAAAGATAGAATTAAAAAGGTATTAAACGATTTTGATAGCGATCCAGTAGTAATTAAGGATTCAGATTCTGATTCTGACATTGTTATCGTCAATCCTCCTTCACCGAAGCCTGATATTAAGGTTGAACCAGTCAATAGTCTAAAGAACATAATCAATTTTCCCGAGCAGAGCAAGAGTAAATGGTTAGATGATATGTAAGTAATGTTTTATTAATAGCTAATAATTGTAATGGGAGTGAGAGACAATGCTTTACTTCGGAAATGTCGTAATTTACTGATGTTTACAAAGGATCCTATACAACAGATTATTGTTAACAAGGTTTAGTCGAGTGATGAAGAGCTGATGAGTATTAATAGTCTTTTTTTTTATTATTTTAGTTTAAAATACACTCATGGACAAAAATATCGAATATTTTGGAATTTTAAAATTTTTGTTTTTTCAAAATAAATTCTGGTCAAGCAAGTCGTTTGTTGTAAAATAGAGTTTATTTTAACAATGTTTAATAAACAATTTTAAGTTTTTATGCAGAGAAAATTGTGAAAAAAATAAATGTTTAATATTAGGTAAATAAGGTTATTTTACTCTAAACTTAAATGATAATTTAAATTGTTTAAACAACTGGATTAAACTGAAAGAAGTGCAGGATCAGTAACGAGTATTCCCCACTCTAGCTCTTATTACTGCTTGCATTTTTCTCAGCATGCTTGCAAGTAAATTTTGGACATATCCTTGTGAAATTGCATTTCATTCATCCTGTGCAGCAAGCCGAAGCTGCTTTATCGTATTTGGAACGGGATTTCTTTGCCGTATGCTGCGTTTTAGGTGATCCCACATGTGCTCTATTGGGTTTAAATCCGGGCTAGACGGTGGCCAATCCAATCTTCAAATTTGGACCTCATCAAGATAATTACTCACTATGGCA
Source organism: Diabrotica undecimpunctata (assembly GCF_040954645.1). Lineage (NCBI taxonomy): Eukaryota > Metazoa > Arthropoda > Insecta > Coleoptera > Chrysomelidae > Diabrotica > Diabrotica undecimpunctata. The sequence goes on from NC_092807.1 coordinate 138,205,864, forward strand.
GCGGCATGTGGTCGAGCATTATCGTGCATTAACGTGAATCTTTCATATCCAATGTAACCAACATATGACAAATCATGATTTTGCAGGATGTTTTAAACGCAAGAATCACCAGTCATCTGTCCAATCACTTCCACAAGTGCGGTACGTACCTCCCAACTAATACCTTCCCAAAAAATTATGCCATCAACTCCAAAACTAACGGCCTGGGCGAGACTGTAGCTGGCGAATCGTTCTCCAACTCTTCTGTAGACATAATTTTGACCATCTGGCTTCCATAATAGGATTCTGGTCTCATCAGTGAAAAGAACGTTTTTCCAGTTGTCGATATTCCACTAAATATGTGTTCTTGCAAATTCCAAACGACGAGCTTTATGAGTGGAGGAGACGTGGAACTTTGGCGTGCCGTCCGGGCTTAAGTTTGCTTCTTTTGATCTTCGTCTAACTGTTTGTGAACTCACATTAACTTGTCTAACATTTAATAGCTCATTTCTGAGGTGCATCGATGTCAATGAACGATTTCGTGTAGAATTAAGAACCAAAATCGGTCATCAATTGCAGTTGCGCACCTTGGGCGTCCTTGACCAGGCCTTCATACAAAATTTCCTGTTTCGCGGTACCTTTTTAGAGTATTCGAAACTATAAATTCAGTTCTGCTAAGACGTCGTGCGATACCTTTTTGTGCATATCCTTCCTCGTACAAAATTACAATATGTGCTACTTGGACTTCATCGCAGTGCCGAATTGGTGGGTACTTGTTTTAAACTTAGTTGAATAAAAACAATATTTAATTAAACTTAATAAATTAAACTAAAAATAACCGAATTAGTATGATTTTTCTTTTACGTGAAAAAGGATTTTTATGATAAAATGTACAAATGACACTAACCACTGAATAAACATCAAAATATTTCAAACGAGTTGAGTACATCAGCCTACTATATGAGTATTATCAGTAATCTAAAATTATTTTGAAATAATAGTGACTACAAATAAAAATTGGAAAATTCCAAAATATTCGATATTTTTGTCCATGAGTGTATTTCGTTTATCTTCCTTTTTTTGGAATGTCGACTGTTATCAAGCGGTCGCAGCCAATTGGCCTATTGTAGATCTTCCATTTATTTGTCATACCCGTTCCAGAATTCTGAAGCCCAGTAGCAGCTTGTATGTCTAGTCGGTGAGCATCATATGTTTTTTGAGTCTCTAGGTAGTCTACCAAAAATGTGTGCCGCCTGAAATCTAGTGCCTCGCAGTCATGGTCGATTGTTTCAGATTCTCTTCTATAGACTCTGCAGTTTAACTCCATAGATTAGCCTCAGTGTATACAGGTGTCCCTTCATGGATCATGACTAGTTAGGAAGTCTGATGATTTTGAGCTGATTTCTGATTGCTTGAGGACGATGCTTTTTGGTACTCGCTGTATAATATTCCATTTTGGCTTCCCCGTTTATAACGATGTGCGGTGGAGGGAAATCCAGTAAAACCTTATAGTCCTGATGTTGATGTGCCCCTCAGAACCTATGTCATTCCAAGTGTTCAATTTTTCACAAGCGAAATACAATGCTATATTTTTCGCTGTATCAAATCCTATATTCTCAACCTCAGTATTAAAAATCATTACCTTAATCCAATCCTTAGTTCCTACCTTAATTGCTCCTAGTAGTCTTATAATATAGTCTTTCATCATCAACAGCTATTCCATTTATCATCGAATTTAAGCCTCCTTTCAGTGTGTACATTAATTTCTGTTCCTTGCTTTATTTGAGGATGGCACTTTTTGCCACACCTTTGGGCACACCACTGATTCATGTTATTGTTGATTTTACCATCATGTTATAAATCCAGTAGAATATTTTTGGTTTGAAACCTCACATTGTTTCATTAAGATATCTTGCTACTATTAAAGTAGTCACTATTATTTAAGTCAGAAATTCCGAAGCATATTTAACTGATTTTTATCCTTCCCTGGTTTCTTATTGTTAATTTTTTTTTATAATTAATTAACAAAAAATTAATAGAAACGTAATGCCTTTAAATTCCAAGGAACACTGTATAGAACCTCCCTAAGGTGACATTGGACCAAGTCAAGTTCTTCTTCCTATCTTTTTACTCCACTTTCGTATTTGACAAGAAACAAAATGAAAAAGAAGATATGTCAATCAAACTTGTTTGTCAGTTTAAATAATTGAGTAGTTATTTTATTTGTGTTTGAAAAATTAGCCTAGCATTATTGGCATAATGGGAAATTTTTTAACTAAACTATTTTTTCATTTAGAATTTTATCTATACTGGTGAGTTTTAAAACCAATGGGATATTACTTGTATACTATATACATGTATACATATCTCCATTTGTCCTAAGACCCTCCCTATGCTTAGCAATTTAAATCCATCCAGCCATTTTTATCCTAATTTTTATTTTTATCAGACGGTATTTAACGTATATTTGGCCCTTATACAGTGTGTATCATCCAAGTAGACTAAATTCGATTACCAATAAATAAAAGTGTTCGAAAAAAACGCTTGTAAATGTCGATACCACCTTTTCATATGTTTAAAATGGCTATGGCGAACACGCTGGCTACATCATAATCTTAAATATAAGTTTCGTCCAACATTAATCAACATTTAAGACATGTCCAAGCTAATAGCAAGTGTTATGTCTTCTTAAGTAAGCTAAGTCTTCTTCTTATATTAGATCCTTTGACTCTCTGATTAGATCTATGATTTTATACTTGTACTCGTAGCTGTGATATTGACTGCCAGCTATCTTGCCACCTTTTAAAGAAAGGGTCGTCCTAGTGGTATCTTGTTTGTTGGTTTTGAATCTCTTGCTATTCGGGCGGTTCTCTCTCTGCCCATTCTCGTGACATGTCGGTTCCATTCTCGTCATTTCTATCTTCCCCAACGTACTATGTCGTGTATGTTACAGAGGTCTCTTATTTGCTCAATAGGCATTTTATCTCTCAGAGTTTTCCCAGTTATTGACCTCAACGTTCTCATTTCTGATGTTCCCAATATTCTCTCGGTGGTTTCCACTGTGTCAGCTCTTGTTACTATCGCGTAGGATATTATTGGTCTTACATACGATTTATATAAACATACTTTCCCTTCCAGCCTCATATCATTATTTGTCCAGATTACAACTCTCAGGCATGCTGACACGTAAGCCGCTTTGTTTGCCTGATTTCGAACGCGTTCTTAAAGATTTCTCCGGCTAGATAGTTCGACTCCAAGATATTTAGCTAAGTCAGGAGGTTTAATTTTGCATACAAGAATTTTTACATACACTAATATTATCTGCAATTTGCGGGTTTGCTGGATAAGGTTTGTCAAAGCATTTTTTTGTCATTGTTTTGGAGCAGTAATAAAGAACTAACGCCATTCAAATTGCTACCAATGAAACAGGGACCTATAAATATGGTCTGCAACAATTCCTGACAAAGCATTAGCCTTTCCAGGGTTTTAAATATTATATTCATTTGTTATCCAGTGAAGATTTTTCATAGACCAATATTGTCAAAATTCCGTGTAAAGGTGCCTTCATCAAAAAACAAAATATCGGGTCACATTGTTATCTAGCTTTGTCTCATTTTGCTCACAAAAATATCAAACTAGGAGTATGTGCTTTTCGACTACAAGTATGAGGATTTTCATCAAACTCTAAATTTATTGGATTGGGAGCTGCTTTTTTTACCTGTTTTACATATCCAAGTTCGCGAAACTGTTTTTTTACTAATTTACTTTCCCATTTTCACGAGTACGACGGAGAAACACATATACTTTTCCTAGACTTGAAACAGGCGTTTGACAAACTAAACAGAAGAAAAATGATCCAAGACTTGACAATGACAATGCAAGATTCCCAAGCAATAATAGATACCCGAAGAAAACCTATTATTTATATCATTATAAGGACTCAAAATGGACCAACCAAAACCCCCCAAAGGCAAATTCTAGGTGCGCTACTAGTGATGGTGTTACATGAAGTACTATATAACTACCTGGTTTAGGAGAAAGAATCCACCCGAAATGCTAGTTTTTGAAATTTTCATTTTGGCCAGCTTTTTATGTATAATACCACTCTGCGACATACAGTTGTCTATGCTGATAAATAGGGTTTGACAATAAATTTTAACTTTCGACAATCTTTGACCTCGAGCTTGTTCTGTTTATCTTCAGTCCTGCTGATTGTCATAGTGAAAGTTGGCTAAATAGGACACTGACGTTGACTAAGCTTGAATGGGTTATGTGTGATTGCGCGCGCTTGCGTGTGTGTATGTGTATGTAAATATAATATTTAACACTAATTTAAGTTTAATCAACAGGATAAGTGATCACCAACAACGCGCAGCTGCTAGGCAACGCGAGCTTCAGGAACTCGTGGGTTGTTCACAACAACATGAAAAAATAAATAAAGATTTGCATATAGAATTACTATCCAACAAAATCAACAATGCGTTAAAAATTAAAGAATCTTTGATCCCATTACCAGAAAAAGAACCAGAAGTCGAACTACCGCCTTTATCTGATGAACAACTTAAAAAGGTCAGCAGGGCCTTTAAGGGCGATCCCAATGAAGTCCTGAGTAGAAAGTATAACCTTAACATTACGCGACGAGACCTATTAACGTTATCAGGTTTAAATTGGCTTAATGATGAAGTCATTAATTTTTACATGAATATGATTATAGAAAGAGGAAAAGATTCTAGGTATCCATCATGCCATGCATTTAATACATTCTTTTATACTAAATTACTAAAAGATGGCGCAGAATCTCTTAGAAGGTGGACCAAAAAAATTGATATTTTTGCTTGTGACATAATATGCATACCTATACATTTGAGTATGCATTGGTGTATGGCGATTGTCGATATGCGAGCCAAAACGATCAAGTAAGTATTTTATCTTTACATATAGCGCGATGCAAGTTATAATATGTAGGTACGATTGATTCCCAAAATTTATAACAATTAAAAAGTAGACAGAGTCCACAAAGATAAAGAATAATATCTTGATAATGCAGGTACGTGTATCTGTAACCACTAAATTTTATTAAGGTTGATCTTCACCCTCGATTAATTTGTTTCTGATCCTAGAGATGGCTCTACTGCGGCATGCTGCTGTGGTAAATTTTTTAACTTAATTGTAGATTTCTACATGATGACTCTGTAATATTTTCAAACCCTAACATAAATTGCAGTTTTCTATCATTATATCCATTGGCTGAGTTGCCAATTTGTGTAAACAGTAATTTTATCAAATACGCTATAACTTATAATACTAGTAGACCAAGTAAGCAAAGATATCTTTAACAATATCTTTATGTATAATACTTTACTGCTCTGCTGTGTCAGTCGGAATATAATATACCAAATAAACATTCATATTATCTAAAAAATTTTATTGACAACGAAATTATGTAGGTACTTGCGGCTATATCTGTAAATATCGTATTACCATTAAATTCGTACATCATGTTATATTACATTTTTGTTGATAGTTAAAAATTAAATGATTTGATATTATGTAACATTTTAGTGGGAAATAACAAAAATGTTATGCGAACATGTCTTTCTTTTGGTCTGTTTATTATTATCTATTACTATCTCAGTCTTTATGGATTAATAAATTTTACTATGTCTTCCTCTTCGTTTATATTTCTATTTCTTATTTCATGCTTCATTAGTCTTTTATATACCGCTTGTTCTGGCTTTATTGGTCTGTTTATTCTTATAATTTTTCTTTTAATAATACTTACTTTTTTGTATATTGTCTTTATTGTGATAATATATCATATTATTTTAATATAATTTAGAAGTTTGAATATCATATTACACAACGTGTTTATTTCCAATTTTAATTGAGAGCGTACCGCCTACTGCATTTTGTTTTGACCTTTATTTGGACATTGTCTGAATATGTATACTCCGCAAATTAGTTTATAATAGAAATAGCAAGCAATTTTACTTGAATTTTACAATGAATCATTTACTTGAATTTACCGTACGTAAATAAAAAATCCTTTTTGATTCGCTTTCCGTATCAGTTATTTTATTTTAATTAAATTGTGGACTATCACGGGTTGTGTTCCTCTGCATGTGCTAGCAGTAGAAAAGAGACATCTCTATGAGAGAAGAGAGCATTTGACAACAGCTATAAAAAAAGAAGAAAGGGAAAGATCAATGGAAAGATGGCAAAAAAAGGAGAACAACAAGGAAGATGTTGCCCAGTGAACCAAGATGCTGATCCCGAGCCTAAGGGGACTGGTTAGATTGTCTGTTTTAGGGCATATCTTCATAGGTTCAGAAAGACAGATACAGATAAATGCCTGTACTGCGAATATTCCGACATTGTTACTCACACAATGCTGGAGTGTAATAGACGTACAGTGGAGAGAAACAGAATGTATAAAGAAATAGGTATGAACCCTTTGACTGTAAGAGAGATGATCGTGAAGATGACGGGAAGTGCGGAGGGATGGAATAGTGTTCACAATTACATCCGAGCAGTCTTTAAAAAGAAAAAAGAAGAAGAGAAACACCAACCGGGCCAACCACAGAGATAAGATCTAATTACTATTTTAATGGGAATAAGCCGCAATTGAAGGTTAAAATAAGTTTATTGACGTTTGAATCTTTAATCTTTGATCTTGCACTGATAACTTGTTTATACTCCAACAATTAATAGAAAAAAGAATAGTACCAAAGTACATCTAGCCTTCATCGACCTAGAAAAGGCGTATGATACAGTTCCAAGACTTAAATTGTGGCAAGCTTTACAACAACTCGACATTAGTCCATACCTTTTAGGAATAATCACCACACAAGTATACAGGGATAACACTACTTACCTAAAAATCGGAAATAGACTATCAGTGCCAATAAAAGTAACTAAACGACTAAAACAAGGATGCAGTTCCGATTAAAATAGTAATTACTTTAAAATGCCACAGGAAAATAGCTTCAGAACAATAGATAAGATTTAGATAAGAGAAGGGAGTGTTCCAAAAATGTCGTCAGCCTTACAGTGGCCACCCCACTTTCGGAGTACGGTACGTGCGACAGTCAAATGCCCACAAGTACTCTTACTGGGTGGTTTTGGTTGGTAGGCAGGATAATAGATACCTGAATATTTGGCACTGCTATCTTTAGTACTTTAAATTAAACTAAAACCCAAATTTTAGGGACTCAAAATGGAGGTAGCATTAAAAAAATTTCAAACCTTCCCCCCTCAGACAAATTATGGGTACGCCACTGATTATGCAAGGAACACTATTGTTTATAAATACTAAAATAATTAACTAAAAACGCCTAAATAGGTTTTTAAAACGTCCCCCCTCAGACAAATTATGGGTACGCCACTGGTTATGCAAGGAACACTATTGTTTATAAATACTAAAATAATTAACTAAAAACGCCTAAATAGGTTTTTAAAACTAAATAGGTTTTTATAGATATATTACTTATAGAGTGTAAATTTTATGATATCGTCCTTTCAAAATAAAAGTTGCAGTATCTACTATTCTGTAACTCTGTAAGTTTCAGCATGACCGATTCAAAATTCAAACCGATAACATTCCTATTAAATTTTGTTATAATCTGCCAAAGTGTTGTACAAAGTAATTGATGTGGCAACCCTGTTAATGTGACGTTTCGTTTGAAGCGTTTGGAAGCCGAACGTAATGCTATCTATCGATGATAAATACTACCATTGCTTCAGATGGAGCCATCTCCCTACATTACAATTTGAAGGCGGCAGTTCAAAACATAATTCTTGTTTAACGAGATTTTTCATATGTTTAGGAAAAAATCATGAAAAAATATTTAACGTTTTATTGCAAATATTTTCCACTTTTACAGTTTTATATATGTTGTTATTAAAAAAAATTTCGGTTTCTTACCGGTAACTTCATTATAAGTAGAAACATATTATTTTTCCTATTGGAACAAAACTGTAAATTCAAAAATTTTCAAAAAATTCATAAGTATTTCATATAATTATATCTTGATGCTGTAAAAAAATTAACAAAATCCTATGTTTGGTTTTCCCGCTTTATACTTGGACAAAAGTATTTTTTTTTTATTTTTTTCAAAAATGAAAACATAAAGCTTGCTTAAAAGTTGTCAAAATACTTCTAGTCATCACATACCTTCTCAAATTTTTTGAATTTGGAGTTTGTCTTTTGGGGATGCAGATCAACATTAATACAAATCAATAAAAAATTGTGCAGGCTTACCAACAATACTTGATTATTCTATTCATTGAACTCTATACTATTTTTTTATATTTGAATGGATAAATAAAGAATAAAATAATCTTCTAGATAAAAATAGAAAACTGCAAGACATTATTTAAAAAATCATTTTTCGAGTTTAATTATATGCATAAATGACAAAGTCCGTTATATCTGCTATTATAAGAGATATTTATTGTTAAAATAACAATAACTGTAAATTATAAGATTATAATTATTACAAACGAGAATTTTACCGCTATAAAATTACTTTTTCTCGTCAGACTCTAGTTATGTCCCAATATATCTGTCAAAGACTTGTAATTTTTTAATAGTCATAGACTTCCACCCGTCAGAAAATATGAAAAGTTGTTTTGGCTGCTGCTAATGAAAGTATCCTGAAAAAATTAGCTGGTTATCTATGAATTTCGTCATAGTAGTTTTTCCATGTTCGTCGTCAGACGCGTTAAATGACCTATACGAGCCCCTTGACATATCAGTTGGTCCAACGTTAGATTGATAAGAAAATTAAATTTTAGAGAACAAAAATAATAGCGCAGCGTAAATTTTTTAAAAGTTTTAATGCATCGAACATTTTTGAATTTCTTGATTTCCCTTATTTTTAGTTACATCCCCTTTATTTTTATTGACATCCACAATTCTTCGAGGCATAGTTTTTACCAAGTTCTGATAAAATTCTAATGTAAACGAATCCCATATTTCTTGCAATTTTTTCTTCAATTCGTTGACGGACCTGGCAGGATGTTTTTTCAAAGGTTTTTTCATTTCGCGCCACAAAGTGTCAATCGAGGACAAGTCGGGACTGTTCGAAACCCATTTCAGAAGTGGTATGCTACGGTCTTCAATCCATTTTAAGCTCTTTTTTGAGGTATGACAACCTGGGCCGTCCTGTTGGAAGACAAAATCTTCCTCTGATGTTAAGTGGTGTTCCATAATCGGTAAAAGAGATTCTTCTAAAATATTCAAATATTTGTCCGTGTGTATAATCCCATCGATAAAATGTAACTTTCCCACAACTTTAGACTACATGCTGTCCCAGATCATGACAGATGCAGGAAATTTGTCTTTTCTCTTCGGACAGTCGGGATGGAAAGCTTCATTTTTCCTGCGAATGACGCGTCTCCAAATGTCTCCAACATACAAACTTCAAATCTGGACTCATCACTCCATTATATCGAATGTAATTTTTCGTCTATTTTTCTTTTGTTGTAATGTTAAAAGTTGCTTTTCCCTAGTCTAAAATAAAGTAAAATTTATTAAAAACAATTCGTACTAATTTTTTCAACTAATAAACTTACTTTGTAAGTATCAAATCCTAATTTGTGGGCCTCTCGGTGGTATATTTCTGAACGTATATTGGGGCTTTTCCCGTTTTTGGCTTTCAAAGGGCTTTGGTGGTTTCTTCCACTTTAAATTCGTTTTCGTCTACTTCTTTCTTGCATATTCTGCTCTTCCCTTTCCTGTTGTTCTAGTGGCTGTCCAAGTAATTATTTATAGTATTCTCTCTTTCTTTCTATCATGCTGATTTTCTTACATGTTTTAACTTACAAGGGTTTTTCCCTTTTTAAACCTTTTAGAGTTCAATATAACATCTTCGCATTTCCCATTTTTATTCCGAGTTCCTCCCAGCTTTTGTTTGGACTTATTTGAGCATTAGTTTGACTTTTTCTTTCTGTACTGTCTATATTGAATAGTCTTCCGTATTTTTGTTGTTTTAAAGATATTTCCTCCAAAGCTGATTGCTATTAATTTCTTTTTTATTTCCTTATTCGACCAACGTTTTTGTTTTCTTCCATTTTTTTACTAACCCGTACACTTCTGCTACTGTTGTTATTATAGTTTTAAACTTTTCCCATAACTCCTCTATGTCATTATTGTCTGTTGTGTGGCCTTTCAAAAGGCAAAGTAACCCCTTTGAAAGCCACATTTAGGCTTCATAAATCACCATAAGTGTCTACTCAGTTTATCTGCAATTTTTTGTATTTCAAAGTATCGGTTATAACATAGTATGTTCTTATGTAATTTATTTAATTTATTATAGGTATTACGACAGCATGGGTAATAGTAACGACAAGTGTTTGAATGCAATTATAGGATACCTCGAAAAAGAACATTTGGATAAAAAGAAATCAGAGCTGGATACTTCAGACTTCGAATTAGAAAATGTTACAGACATTCCTCAACAAATGAACGGTAGCGATTGTGGAATGTTTGCCTGTACTTTTGCTGAATTTACTACAAGAAACGCCGCAATAACGTTTAGTCAAGAACATATGCCCTATCTGAGGAAGAAAATGGTTGTAGAAATATTGGCGGGAGAACTTTTGATAAAGTGATTACATTTTTTGTGTGTAATTATATTATTTTAATTTATTATTAAATTGCAAACTAGATTTTTTAAATTTAAGTAGGTATTAAAATAAATATCATTTTTTGTAAGTAAACTTTATAAAATGTACTTGTTTTTCTGTTTATGTGATACCAACCTCTCATGTATATAAATCACTGACCAATAAAACAAAATTAATCGAAAAAATATGTTAGTGAAATTACATCGCTTGAATTTTAACAGTTTTCAGCAAAGTTGTCACAATTTATACAATGCTAATTTAATAAAAAATTTACAGATTTGCAGAAGATTTAAAAAAATGGATCCCTTTAGGTGACTGCTGATTATTACAGCCAAAACTGTAAGCGAGAGGGCTCACCAAACCGGCGTGACAGGTAGCTCATACTAAAGTAACATGACATTAAAAAGGCTAGTTAAATTCAAAATGTCATCTTCTGAGTTTTTACTATTCCGACATTCCAATTAAATGAACATATTATAGCCAATAATATCCAATACCACCAGGCAGGCATCGTAGGCTAACAAATGGCGCATTAGAAACAAGAAATAGACTATGTAATTTTTTTAACAAGCCTGCTGGTACCCTGCATTGGGAGCATGACAACTACGTTTTATAGCTCTGTGCATACATATGCCTAAATAAAAATAGGACATTCTGGTAAAAAGGTATGGTGTTTTTAGCCCTTATCTGTTTTATAAATAGTTTTATTATTGTAAACATTATGGTTTTACAATACAAGCTAATTTTTTTTAAAACGAAAGATTTTTATGCAGCTTCTTTTTTATTACGAAAATATAGACAGAACTCAAGTCTGGTCGTGTTTAAAATATCTAGATAAAAATTGAACATGCCAATAAAAACATGTCATGTTTTTAGAAATTGAAGAATTAAAACATATCTGCTAATCAAGAAAGTTATTGATGAATAAATAACCTTCTTCTACTTCTTGGAGATCTTTCAATCTGTTTAATTCTGAAGCTGCTTCTGGTTAATTTCCTGGGAAGGAGATTGCCAACTATCCCTCCATCTTTTAGGTGGTCTTCCTGGAAGTCTTGAACCGGGAGGGTTATTTTTTAGGGCAATTTTTGGGAGTCTATTCTCATCCATTCGTCTTACATGACTGTACCACATCCTTTTATGCTGCCTTCCCCATCTTACAATATCTTGAATTTTGCACTGCTCTCTAACGTTTGTATTTCTCACCCAGTCTCTTCTTGTTTTGCCCACTATTGTTCTTATTGTTTTCATCTCGGCAACCCTTAGCATCTGTTTCGTTTTGTTGGTATCTTCGCGCACTCCTATGCCATATGTCATGATCAGTCGTATGCAAGTCTTGTAGATTCTAATTTTACTATCTGTGCGCATATACGGATTTGACCAGACTATCTCCCGCAGACATCCCGACAATGCGGATGCTTTGTTGATCTGACTCCTTAGGTCCTTTACTGGGTCGTGTCTGCTTGATATATCTATGCCCAGATATCTGAATTGCATCACCTGTTCTATGGGGTTGTTCTCAACCACTAACTTACATCTGAGCGGATATTTTGCTATTGTCATACTTTTAGTTTTGTTGGTAGAAATGGTCATATTTAGTTGGCGGCTTATTTGAAAGAGCTGTCTCTGAAGATCATCTTCTGATTCGGCAATAATTGCTGCATCATCTGCGTAACACACCATACCAATTCTTTTGTTGCCCATTCTGTATCCTAGATTGAGAGATGTTACTTTGTTTATAATTTTGCCCATGAGTAGGTTAAACAAGAAGGGGCTTAAACTGTCGCCTTGTCTAATTCCTTCCGGTGTTAGAATATTTTAAGTGAGTTGGCCTCCTGCTCTAACTTTGGTTACATTGTTGTTATTTAGGTTATGGACTATCTTTGTTATGTTGGTCGGCGTTTTATTTTCTATTAATATATTTAGAATGTCTTCCATGCCGAACTCTATAGCTTTTTCTTTTATTTGTTTTATTATGAATACTGCATCTGTTATAGACCGCCCTCTTGTAAAACCTTGTTGTTCTTCAGCATTGGCGATTTGCCTTTCCAATTTGTCCTTAAGAATACTAGTAAAAAGTTTCATAGTTGTATTTAAGAGGGTTATTCCTCTGTAGTTTTGTGCGCAAGTTTTTTGTCCTTTTTTAAATATGGGGATTGTGTTGCTCTTATGCCATTCCTCTGGTGTTTCTGTGTCGTTTAAGATTTTGTTAAATAGTTGTGACAGTTTACTTGCAAGTTTAGGGCCCCTACATATTTTAAGAGTTCATTGGGTATACCATCTGTTCCAGGTGATTTTCTGTTTTTTAGCTTCCTGATCTTTGCTTCTACCTCTTCGTCATTGATTGTAGCACTTATATATGTTGCCATGTCTCTATAGGTACTCCCTTGGTCTGTACGAACTCGTTAACTGGTTTTTTCTGTTCCGAAGCATTTTCCATACTTTCTTTTGGGTACCATATAGGTCGTAGTGAATTTAGCCCAATGTTCTCTTGATTGATTTTATTCTTGCGTTTACTTCGTTTCTTACTTGGACATATTCTGCGAGAGTTTAAGTGGACATTAAGTACTTGTGACGGTGTTATCACTCGATTTCTGATTATAAAATCTATCATTGATCGCTGGCCTCGATTATTGTTAAAAGTGTATCTATCTTGGTCTTTATGAGGAAAGTATGTGTTGTTGATTCTCATTTCATTTCTAGCGCAAAAGTCTATTATTGCTTCGCCGTTTTCATTAATTATTTCTTCGTTGTACTTTTGTTTTATACCTGGTATCACATCGTTTAAGATCCGTGCATTAAGATCCCCGAATACAATAATTTTGTGTTTAGCATTTATGTTATCTACGGTGTTTTGTAGTTGCTGATAGAAATTTTTAGTTTCTGCTGTGGGCTTAGATATGTCTGGGGCACATGTGCTTATCAGGTGTGTTGTGCTGTTACGCATTTTTATAGAGATTCTTAATAACCTATCGTTGATGTATTCGATATCTTCGATGCTTTGTGTGTATTTATCGTGCAGCAAAATTCCGACTCCTGATTGTGCTCTTTCTTGTTTAGCTTTTCCGCTGTATATGAGTGTAAACTCTCCGTATTTTGATGTTCCTTGGCCCTTTTTCTTTGTTTCGGAGATAGCGCAGATGTCAATATTGTGTTTCTTCATTTCTATTATGATTTAGTATCTTCCGTTCCACGACGTTATGTTCCAGCACGCGATTCGTGTGATGGGGTGTTTAGGTTTTAGTTTACCAATTCGTTTTTCCGTTGTCATAGAGCGTGTTGTCATCTGATAGTTCCGTCTGGTATACGAGGCTGTATCTTCAGTTCTGCGAGCCAGTATGGATTCTTTACCCCGGGTAGGTGGCTAACCTCACCTTAGGGACCCTCCTCCGTTATCCGGGCTTGGGACCGGCAGTGTCATCCAATGAGCTACTCAATCCACCCATCAGACAACTCAGGCGGAGAATAAATAATGTTTTCTTTAATTTGAGACACGGTGTATAATAAATAATAGAAATAAATATTGTTATTATATTATTAGTAAAAATTATTACAAAACTTCACCTGTTGCCTTCATTTTTTTTACAATTTTTTCTCATGCAAGTTGTTAGACATTTCTGTTTGAATATTCCGGACTTGTGTTGTCATAGATACCTGGAAATTTCTCAATGGGACAAAACGAATATTAAATTCTGGACTGCCTTCCATATTTAAATTTTTCAACAAACACACATACAAAATGCAAGGAGCATGTGGCAAAAAGTAGAACAAGCTATTTTTTACAACGTGGCGTAGCAAGCCACTGTCACTGTCATTTTGGTGTGCGCTGAATCATTCGTTTGCATTGGTTACATTTTAAGTAACAGGCTAGACGCGCACTACTTGTCATGCCACTTTGGTGGGCGCTCTCCCTAAACAGGTACAGAAAAACTAATGTTCGATGTAACAATCATGGTTGCTGTGGAGCAGATTATGAAACCTGAAGTTTTTGTTTCAAATTCCGAGATAAAACGTATTTGTTCATAAACTGTAATTTTGATAACTGATTCATTATTTATATGAACTTTTTTTTTTCATTTGGAAGAGCCAAAATTATTTGAATTATGAAGAAATATTCGAAAACTGTACTTCAAGTTTCTAGTTCGGTTTTAAAAATTATCCAGTTGTTAATATTTCGTCCCGTTACTCCAGTTTAAAATAATAATAATGAGGGTTCTATGTTTCCTAGAACAGGAGATATTGCAAATTTTGAAGCGAGCTTCAATTTAAAGTTCTACTTCAAAAACTGGTGGACTTTTCCCCCAACGCTATCTTGACAGAATAGGCGCGAGAACCTTCAGTTTAAAGGTTTACAACTTTATTTCAAATTACTATAATTTGAACTCTAGATAGATAGAAATGACGTTTCATTTTATCTTTTTATAACAACTCGAGAACGACTAGATCGATTAGGCTAATTTTGATTTTTAAATATTTGTAAAAGCCCAAGGAAGGTTTAAAAGGTGAGAAAATATGATGAAATTGTAAGGAGAACAATTTTATTTTGACATACAAACAGTTACATAATATATGTATAGCATTTTTAATATAAAAATGCTTGCAAGTCATTCAAGATTTACGACGTCAGAACCCCAAAGCGTTGCCAAAACATCAGAATAGTTAGTGAGAAATTTTTAAAATGTCAACTATTTGTCAAACTATTATATTAACAGTAAATACACTTAGTTTTAAGATAACTGCAACACACTAAAATACATAAGAAAACATTTTAATACAAAATTATATATTCTAAATTTTAAACTTACCTCTTTTAGGGCTTTAATAGTAAAAACGTCCCGCCATTATTTCTTATTCAAAATAATCTATCTTATATGAAAGCTTATCAGCTTTCTACAGACTATTTGTATTTGTTTTGGCATAGCACAATAACAATACACAACAATAATTAGTTTTTGGAGCTATTAATCTAAATTTAATATGTATTTATAAATATAATTTATTAATATATATTATGATCAAATGGTGTAAGAAATCAAAACATAAACAAAATTCTTACTCTAAAAAAGCGCCAACACTTTTGCCACATGCTGAACTGTCAATAAAATTTGAAGTATTCCCGTATCAGTTGCGTACAATTGTCTAAATATTAGACTTAGTTATTTCATAAAATTTATATTATTAATAATAACAAATGTTTTTGTTTTTTAATCAATATAATTCTAAAATTTCCAATATAATGATGATTACATTTTTATGATTATTACACCATGTTGACGCGTATGAAAGATCGAGCAGTTCCGTATTGGTTTCGTATTATTAGCTGTGTTAGAAAAATTTTAACTCTAGATATGGTTGACGTTCTGGAAATTTTAAATATAAGTGACGTCACTTTATATAGATTGTGACGTGTAAGCATTTTTATATGAAAAATATATAGGGGTAATGCTCTGAATTTTTTGGTAATGATAAAGCTAGCATAGTCATAGCTATATCTCGGCAAGGAGAAGGGATACAGGGCTCATCTTGGCAGTATATTTTTTTGCTAATTAATTGCTGTTGATTAGTATACTAACCATCATCTCCTAGCTTTAAACATACCCCCGGAAACCGAGATATCGGCAAAAAAGCAATCCGCAAGGAATTTATTGCCGAAGCTTTACCTCAAGAAACAATTTATTGCTGCAACAGTTTTCGAGAAACAATGATTATGCTAATTTTACGGTAAATCTAGCACAGCCGTAGCTATATCTCTGCAATGAATAAGGCGTCAGAGCCCCTCTAGGCAGCATATTTTATTGCCAATTAATTTCTATGAGCCCCTTCCCATATCAGTTGGCACACCTATGGAATTTGCAGTTTAAGTCAATTACCATAAACAAATTATACTCTGCATGATTTTATAAGTTCCCATATTAATTAATATGGCATTTTGATTAATATTTATTAAACATATTACTATCATTATGGTTTTTTATTTAATTTCAACAATAAAAAAAATCACTAAATCCTGGCTATGCATTCAAAACAATAATATTGTCAGTTAATGTCAAATGTATTTTGTAGTATTCACAGGTAGTATTGTAAAGCTTTTTGCCCTTCGTCGATTGTAGAATGGGTCGAGGTAAAGTTATAGATGAGAAAATTTGTTCAATCATTATTAGATTTTTTAATTCTGGAAAATCCAATTCTGAAATCGCGAATATGTTGCAATTGTCACGCTATAGTGTAAGAAATATACTCAGAAGATACAAAACTACAGGTTCGGTCGTCACAACACCTAGAAATGTACGAACAAGTAAAATAACCGAAGCAGATCGAAGGGCATTAAGACACATTTTAGTGAAAAATCGACGAGCAAATTATATGGAGTTAAGCCTTTTATGGAGTGACGTTATTAGAAGACAAGTTTCTATATCAACATGTCACCGAGAGGCCCATAAATTAGGATTTGGTACTTACAAAGTAAGTTTTATAGTTGGAAACATTAGTTTTGTTTTAATAAATATAATTTTATTTTATGCTAAGGAAAAGCCACTTTTAACATTACAACAAAATAAAAATATACTAAGATGGACAAAAGAGCATAAAGATTGGACTCTGTTGCAATGGGATTCAATATAATGGAGTGATGAGTCCAGATTTGAAGTGTGTGTTGGAGATAGTTAGTAGAAGTCACGTCATTCTTCTTCTTCAAGTGCCCTCTCCGCTACGGAGTTTGGCAATCATCATTGCTATTCGTATCTTTGAAGCTGTTGCTCTAAATCATTGGTTAGATGTGCACTGGAACCAGTCTCTTATTTTGCGCAGCCAAGATATACGTCGTCTCCCCATGCTTCGTTTGTCCTGAATCTTTCCTTGGATAATTAACTGGAGCAATCGGTACTTTTTCCCTCTCATCACATGACCAATATATTCCAACTTTCTTCTCTTGATGGTGATCAACAGCTCCCGTTCTTTGTTCATTATTCGAAGAACTACACTATTTGTTACTTTGTCTGTCCAAGGTATTTTCAAAATTCTTCTGTATATCCACATTTCGAAGGCCTCTAGTTTATCGGTATTGCTCTTGTTTAAAGTCCAAGTCTCTACTCCGTACAGCAGTATCGAGAAGATGTAGCATCTAACCAATATAATTTTCAGGTTTAAGTTAATGTCATGACTTCCCAGAATGTCCTTCATATTAACAAAAGCAGCTCGAGCCTTTCCAATTAGCGTCATTAGCAGGAGACAATTCGCAGACAAATATTTGAATATTTTAGAAGAATCTCTTTTACCGATTATGGAACACTGTTTAACATCAGCGGAAGATTTTGTCTTCCAACAGTACGGCGCAGGTTGTCATACCTCAAAAGAGTGTAAAATGGATTGAAGACCATGGCATACTACTTCTGGAATGGCTTTCTAACAGTTCCGACTTGTCCCCGAAAGAGACTTTGTGGCGCGAAATGTCCGTCCGTCAATGAATCGAAGGAAAAATTGCTAGAAATATGGGATTCTTTGACATTACAATTTTGTCAGAACTTGGTAAAAACTATGCCTCGAAGAATTGTGGATGTTATTAAAAATTAAGGGGATGTAACTCAGTGGTAAACTTTCACATTTTTTTTTTTGTTAATATTACATATTCTCTTTTTTTTTTTAATTTATTATTATTCTGTTTAATCAATAGTTTTCATTACGTTATAAAATATTTTCTATAATTAGGAAATTCAAAAATGTTGTTAGATGCATTAAAACTTCTAAAATTTACGTTGCGTTTTTATTTTTGTTTTCTAAAATTTTATTTTATTATCAATCTAACGTTGGGCCAAATGATATGGAAAGGGGCTCGTAAATATATGGGTAAAAACCTTTTAAATGTAATTAGATTAACTTCGAATTACATCTTTCGTATTAAAGAACTAGGATGTTTAAGTTATAAACAGAATTGGTCACATTTTAACGTAGGACTCCAACCCCTAACTGGGGTTGCTAGTCCTTAGACGAAGTGAGGACTTGCAAGGCAATGTGTTAAAAGAACAAACCTCCGCATACAAAAATGTAGAGATTATAATTTAAAGAATTTCAGGTTATAAAGAAAAAAATCAAAATATAATTGATTTATTAAAAACAACAGAAATAGTAAAAAATATAACAAAAATAAAAACAATTTTCATAAAGGCCATGCGATCAATGCAAATTTAAAAAATTATTTTAATCACTCTCTTCAGATAATTCGGCATCTTCTTTAGGAATTAAAACTGTTTTCTTACGCTTGGGAACATATCCGGGACCTAGTTTTGATTTTCTGTACACTTCAATGGCTTTAATTTTGTTTCTTAAAGAAGTTGATTTATCCCTTAATCGTTGATGAATTACATCTTTAGTGTGTAAACTTCTTGTAGGAACAACTTTTTTGGACTTTGGTTTTTCCTCTAATACCTTCAAAACGTCTGTATTAATTTCGTTTACAATTCTAGCAGAATTCGAAGTGGTCGCTGTTAAAATTTTAATATCTTCATCTTCTTTTAGTTCTTGTGGTATATATTCAACGGAGGAGACAGGTTGGGGAACCATTTTCGGTTTTTTCTGTGCAGGATTATCGATTTTTATTTTCATTAGCTCGGTTTTCCGCTTTCTTCTGTTTTTCAGCTCTAATGCTAGATTTTCATAATCTTTAATGGCTTCCAGTTGATCCAAAGATCTATAATTACTCTCTGACTGTGATTTCTTATTAGACACTTTATTTTTGGTTTTGGGTTCCACTTCAGCCTGTTCTAAAACACATTTTGAATCGTTATCTCTTTTCCTTCTTGGAGCTGGCTTTCTCTTTCCTTCTTTAATTTGAGCAGTCTGTTTCCTCAACTTCTCTTTTTGTTTTGTTTTGTTGTTTAATTCTTCTGATGAATGTGACGTTTCATTTGGTTCTTTTCTTTTCTTTGCGGTTCTTTCTAGATGACTACTGCTAATTTCTTTTTCTAGTTGTACTTTTGCAGTATCTTGATCTGTTACTTCTTTACTTTTATACTTAATTGGGTCGATATCAGTTTCTTTAGTATCTTCGTTATTTTTATATGATTTCTCGATGTTTTTCTTTGATTTTGATTTGCTATTCTTACTAAATGATCGCTTTCCTGTGGCTAGTCGTTTTTCCTTTTCCAATTCGACCATTTCTTCAGCTATTAATTCATCTTGAGTTTTACCAAATCGATCTATTGCAGATTTAACTCTTTTACTTACTTTTCCTTCTATATTTAAAGGATCAACTTTAAATTTGGTTTTGAAGTAGTCTTTAATAGATTTTTGACTGTGGTTTTCTTCTAATCTCTTAATTATAGGATTTAATATTTCTTCGGTTTTTTTCATGGTCCAACCAAATTTTTGTTCCGCAAAAATGGTCAGACCTATAATATCAGGTTTACTCCATGAAAACGGGTCTTTGCTTGTTTCTATTTTGGGGTCCAAGTAAGCTTCGATAACTTGAGGATTAGGGAAGTGGTCTGCAAATGTTATATTCTTTAACTTATTTTTTAAAACTGATCGACCTGGACCTCCTGTTTTGCCCTTTAAATACCAAGATTTAAACTCTTTAAGTCCAGAGAGTAATTGGTGGTGCGATAAGGTAAATTCGTGTTGTTCCGATGGAGGAAAACTGGCTAATATTTCTAACGCAGTGACAGGTCCAACTCCTTGTATACCAGTCGTATAATCGCTACCCACCAGGAGTGCCAATAAAATCATTTGAAGCCTAGATAATTTGAAATGGTGTTCTATACTTTCTGATTTGAACTCCATAACGTATTTACTTTGATTGAAAAAATTTTTGTAAACTGTTTTACCACCAAATAACCAAATATCACTATCATCCGTTATTGTACCATTTGTAAGTTCTATTTCGTCTAAAAATGCACATTGTGCTTCCGCTTCCATCGGAGCTACTACATATGGTACTCCAAATAGCTCTAATAACTCCTAAAAAGAAAAAAAAGTATTAAAAACTAACCAAAGAATGAATGTGACAATTCTCTAATGAGAGCAAGTATCATTTGCAGGTTTTTCTTTAGCAAAAGCCTGCACTGACGTCCTAGACATAGCCTAAATTTTAGATAAAGTTTAGCATAAAGGTTTAAAACTACAAATTCACAACATTATTATCCTAAAATCACAAATGTAAATGTCTAGGCAATGCACTTGACATCCCCTGATATCACTGGAATAAAATGAAGGCTCAAAAGGACAAAACACTTTGGAATTGGATGAAGTATTTAGTATAAAACAAGAGCATGTATTCAATTTGCTTTAAAATTATTTTTGTATGTAGCTTTCATTTCGGAATTTCTAAGCCAACTTCTGGTTTTTGACAAGTAATGTGTGAGAGGCCTAAAATTTATATTAGAATCAGATTTTAAGTTTTTTCTGTTTTGCTGTATGGCTGTGAAAGTTGAACAGTATACTAACAGAAGAAACACATATGATTTTAAGATGCACGTCATATTCATGGGTACGAAAAGTTACCAACG
Source organism: Diabrotica undecimpunctata (assembly GCF_040954645.1). Lineage (NCBI taxonomy): Eukaryota > Metazoa > Arthropoda > Insecta > Coleoptera > Chrysomelidae > Diabrotica > Diabrotica undecimpunctata. The sequence continues at coordinate 138,226,968 of NC_092807.1, forward strand.
ATGAGGTACCTACTTCCGCGCATGAGTAAACAAAAAGAATTACTAAGCATGATCAAAGAGAGGAAAATACAATACTTAGGTCATGTGTTGAGAAGTGAAAGATATGAATTACTCTTAATCATATTGGAAAGTAAAGTACAGGGCAAAAGATCAGTAGAAAGACGTCAGAACTCGTGGCTGAAAGAAAGATGGCTTGACTGCTCATTCACAGAAATCTTTCACGCAGCAGTTTCCAAAGCTACAATTCCCATTTAGATTGCCAACCTTCGACAGGAGACGGCACAATAAGAAGTCATGTGGGGAAGAACAAAAAATCTTTTAGGTAGAAATTTAAAAATTATCTACGCAAATAAACATATTTGCTCTAAACAACCTTGCTTTGAGTTCGTATCTCTCCAGTAGTACTGAAAAAAGTGAACCTAATCTCACAGTAATTGATAGAAAAGATGGATTGATGTACAGAAAAGGATTTTACGGTAAAAGAAGCAATCAATATTGAGCATAATGAGAGGTACTATCACATGTTAAGGTGTTATTACGTAATATTTAATAGATATAATAAGATGGCACTATAGGACTGGTTCTTAATTTTAGGAAATCATCGATAAATTATAACTAGTAGCCATAACTACATGTTTTGTTATGTTTCCACTAATCAGACAGAGATCAAAATCATATTTTCTCCTAGTTCTTATCTTACGTAAATCTCGTATCTTACCGAACATATTTAATATTGTTTCAAATAACATCCTGCGTTGCCAGGTGTACGATAATTATCTTTTTGTCCGCAACATACAATAGTACCTATACCATAATAGATAATACGATAATTTCAGTCCATGCTATGATCATCCTCTTTAAGTTTTTATCTCGACCATCTCGTATAACATTATACAAACGTTGAAATGAAAACAAACATTTTTCGGGTGCTAAACTTAAACATATTAATGCAACGTAAGCAAAATAAAATTTAAATTAATGGATGAGTTAGAATGGGAACTTTTTCACTCATTTTTGAAATGGGTTTAGCAAAAATTTATGGAATTAAAAATTTTTTCCAAAGTGATAAAGTATTTATCACAAATTTACACAGCGAAAGGATGTTTAAACAATTGATCCTCAAGATATTAATGATTTAGATAGTGAATTGAAAGAGTATTCTAATCCACAAGATTATAAACGATGCAAAAGATAGATGACGAATCGAGAAATCTTCAACATTACCAGGATATTCCAATAGAATTCGAAAATCTCGATAAATTCTATTTTACAGGGGATCAAATAAAATATTTTGACGGCAATCCTCTATTTGCCAATTTGAGTGACTTTGAAATTCTAACGTAAGTTGTGAAAGACAATTTTCAAAAGTAAATTTAATTAAGACGAAGTAGAAACCACTTGGCAACACAACATTTATTCATTCATCCCGATCAGTTCATCTTCAAAATGGATGGGTGAATTTTACCTGAAATACTGGTTAAAACAAGAAATACAACATATGCTTATCGAAATGGACGTCATCCAACAAGATGGTCGAGCGACATCAAGCGCTCAAGACTGGAAGCAATGGAATTATTTACGGCATGCTCATGTTGAACAGTGGACTCAAAACGGCTAATGGTGATAATCACGATACACAAATACTGGCATGCTGCTCAAGGAATAGAAATGTGTACTCTGACGCGCATGACGTCACCTGCAAAGCAACAGTACAGGGTACTACGGTGTTCGAGATGTAGGATTCCCTGTCCTGGTAGATAAATTGTTTTTACAAATTAATCACCCCTGTGATGTCTTTAAATATTTTTGTTTTTGCAGATCCTCCATATTTGATTAAACTTGCCCGAAACTTGCTTTAGAGACTTTGAAAAGGCCTTTGACAAAGTACGCCACAATAAACTCAAAAAAATCCTGGAGGGTAAGAACATCGACACCAGAGACATACAAATAATATTAAATCTGCACTGGAATCAGCGAGCTAATATAAACATAGAAGACCAAACATCGGACGAAATAGGAATACGTAGAGGAGTACGACAGGGTTGTATATTGTCACCGCTCTTGTTTACTATCTACAGCGAACATATATGCCAAGAAGCTCTCTCACATGCAAACGAAGGGATAATAATCAATGGAAAAGTTATCAATAACATTCGATATGCTAACGATACTGTGATAATGGCAAGAACAGCGGAAGATCTACAACATCTAGTTGAAAGTATGAATGAGATATGTAATAACTACCGCATAAGGATGAACGTCAAAAAAACCAAATATGACCTTCAGTAAGAATCCAATACATGACGCTAGTATCACAATAAACGGTACCCAACTCGAAAAAGTAAGCGAATACAAATACTTGAGAACCCTCATCAATGAAATTTATAGAAGCTCACTACTTGGAGGAGGATCATATAATTGACGATGACGTTTTGAAAGTCCCATACAATTATGAGGTGAAAGAAAAAATTCATGGGGACTCTTTGAAGTATGTTGCTGGTTTTGTTGCATACAAATTCAAACATAAATATAGTTTAGGAAACCCTACAAAAATTTATGAGACATGAGACAGAAAGTCTCTAGATGTTCTCTTTTGGACCCAAACGAAGAATCGTGGGAAGCTACACTAAAAATGGAATCACTGTTTTGTACAATCCATGGAAGCTCTTTATCAAAAAACCTAAAATCTTTCAACAGCTGGCTCAGAAAACTTTAGCTCAGCTTGAGAATACCATTTGAGGTACTCCTATGTCTCAGTAGGACACGCACATAATATGTAAGATTAAGAGAAATGTACAGACAGATTAGTTTCAGTAACTATTAAAGAAAACTCAACAAAAATATGTAAAAGTTTGTTAACTTAAGAAATAAATTTTAATAATGTAGTATAAAATATTCAATAAATCTTTATTATCAATTGTCGACCGGATTCAATACTGAATGCTAATGAATGAGCTAATGTTGGAAAATGCAAGTCAAAGTTCGAAAATATTTTGTAACACATTCATTTAAAACAATTTTCTCTAATTTTAAATGTTCAGGTAATATATTCATTTTAAACTATTTTCTCTAATTTTAAATGTTAACTAAGTGATTCAGAAAGTGTTTTTAATATTTAACCATTCTACATACTTTCTTCAAAATACACGATTTTGGAAATAGTTCAATAATGAATCCGATCATCGAAAGACGTATAAAATAGAATTAATTTTTATGCTTACTAATTGAAAATACATTATGTTCCTACATTAATATGAATATACACACTTTATGTAGCGAAAAGCCGAAAAAAGTTTTTTTTATTTTCCAATAATCAGAAAACCTACACCCAAGAAAAAATAAAAAATTAGGGAGTTTTTGTAACTACCTAACGTAACGTATCTCCCTATACGCAAAGAACTAACGTATTGAAGAAGATGAACGTTAAATTGAGAGTTAAAGTTCTGCACGCAACGTAACGATGGTCTTGTCCTTGTCATTTAACCCTATTTTTGATATTCAAAATAAATAACAAATATTTTCATAACAATTTTTAATTTTTGAGATGGACGCGATATTATTAATTGCTATGACTATATTGACGATGAAGAAGACGAAGACATAGAAGATGCCCTTCTTCTCCACATCTTGCACGACTATACGGCCGCTTGAATTTTGATACCATGTCTGATATAAAATGTAAAAATATTTTTCGCTTTTGGATTAAATTCCACCTTTCTGGTGGAAAGTTGGAATGGATAATCGTAAGGGTTCTTGCCTACGACTACCTTCAACAAGAACAAATCATCTTCATTGGTGAAGTGAAGTCGTTTCTACTGCGTTCCATTATTTATAAAAATCAAAACAAATATACTTAACCACAAATGTGAAAAAACACGTACCACGTATGCTTATGAAATGTGAATGTTGATATTTTGGTAATCGGGTAAGATCCCCTTGTGCATTGGGTTACCTTCGTATACCAGCCCGTTACGGTAATACGTATCTAGATACGTTAGTTCAACCATTAATGCGCATGCTTATGTCAAAAAGATACGTTACGTATACGTATTTGCTTGCACAAAAACTCTCTATTGTAAACTATACATCTTATAATATAATGCCAAATATTCATGCTTGTAACTATATATTTGATTGCCTATATATTTGATATTAACCGATTAACAGGGCAAGCGTTAGTGTTCTAATAGAAACTTTGCTTCGCAAGTGACGTTACACGGTGCGAGAGAGATAGAGCTAGCGTGCGCAATAGCATACCGGTATTTGTGTATCGTGGGTTATGATGATATCTCCTAATTACAATATTACATATTAATAAATATGTACTTGTTGAGTAGATTGTAAACTGTAATAAATAAAAAAATTATGTAACTATATTTACCTGAGCCTCCTGATACATTTGATCTGTTATATTGTTTGCCAATCTTTCTTTGTTGGATTTTTCTTTTAGAAGATCTATTTTTTCACGTTGATATGTATCTTTTAATTGTTGCATTTCTTCTACTGTTAATTCGGGAATTTTTAGATCATCTTTAGGTGGATTCTGAATATGTTCTTTATCGTTAGTTATTACTTTATTTGCATCTACTTTTAAGTCTATTATTTTGCTTGTTATATTTTCATCTTTATCTTCTTCAATTATTTCTTGCATCTTACTTGTGTTTGAATAATCTGTATCTAATGATTCTTCTGATTTATTAACAATTTCCTGAATGTACGAATCGCTTTCAGATCTGCTTGTGTCGTGCGTCTCGGTAGAAGTATCCTTAACATTATTTTCAACATTTTTGAATGACGGATCTGGCATATTCACTTCGAGTATATTATCCTTGCTACAAGCAGAAGTAGAATTATCCATTTGATCACCAGCTTGTTTATCAAAAATATCATCAAAAAGATCATCAAGACCATCCTGCTTTATTTTATTTGGATCTATAACAATTTCAATAGGTTGACGCAGAATTCCATCATCTGAATCTCCACTATCTGACATAACTTCTACTTCATCCTTAATGTCTTCAGATTTCTCAATAATTTCTTTATGAGATTCAATTGATTTTTCTGGATTATCCACAATCTTAATTGGCTGCTGCCCATCATCTGATTCTCCACTCTCTGACATAACTTCTACTTCATCTATAGTATCAGATTTCTCAATAATTTGCGTTTTAATTGGTTTTTCTTTAAAATCATCTACATGCTTAATAGTTAGCATTGATTCTTGTACTCTAGTTTCTGGTACGTCTACTACAGTTTCCGAAACAGCTAAAATTCTTTTTTCGTTTTGTAATGATTTTATTGAATGACTGTTCATCTCATTTAATTTTATATTCTTAAAAGTTGGTTTCGAAGGAACTTTTTTATTTGTCATCAGAATTCTATCTATTTCTGCAGGTGTTAAACCACTATACTCCATCATATAATTTTGAGCTGAAGACATCTTTTTATGTAACGCTTTTTTAGATTTCGGCGTTGGTAAAAAATCATCACCACCTGAATCAGATTCAGAATCTTCATCATTGAAATTTTCTAAAAATGTATGCTTGGCTTTTTTGTTTTGAATTGACTGATCACCTTCAAGAGATAACTGAATAGCCAGCTTTAGCTCCTCTTCTTCTTCTATATCAGCTTTTGATTTTTTATATATTTTTGGTTCTTCAATTTTAGAAGTAGAAGGAATCTCCTCAAGGGATAATTGTATGGCTTTCTTTAGTTCTTCTAAAAAGAAAGAAAAAATGATAAGATGATAGAACATCATGAACAAACATGATAAAACATTGAAATGTATTTTAAAATTTCAAAAATACTCAAAATATACCATACTGAGCACATATGTTGCAGATGTTGCAAGAATGGAAGACGGCAGGTGTACAAAAAAATTGCTTGAGTTGAGCACAAGCGAAGCCAGGAAAGACAAAGAACCTCAACACGATGAACCAATGGTCTCAAAACAATTGCGACCAATTGGATAGCAGATATGCAGAAGAGAAATAGATGGAAATAATTACTATTTAAATGGGAATAAGCCACAATTAAAGGTTAAAGTAAGTTTATTGACTTTTCAATTTCCACTTCGGAAATCGTTCTCAAAATACAAACATTAGTAAATTGTTTTTACTAATTTTATAATTAAAATACAAATTTAATAATGTTTGTATTTTGAGAACGATTTCCGAAGTGGAAATTGAAACGTCAACAAACTTACTTTAACCTTTAATTGTGGCTTATTCCCATTTAAATAGTAATTATTTAAAATGCCACAAGAAAATAGCTTCAGAACAATAATAGATGGAAATATCTAAAGGAGGCCTATGTTCAACAAAGGACAAATCAGGGCTGATTGCAATCCACGCAGGTTGGAGTAGACTTTTAAACAGTGTTGCAAAATTTCTGTTACATCATTCGTCCTAAAATATTAGTCGAATAGATACATGAGTGAACATAATATTTAAATCCACTACAGTTTATTGTAGAATGAAAATTAATATTGCTCCAACAAAACTTACATGAAGTAATTATGTAACTGTTATTTTTTAAACGATTATATCATTACTTGATTAATTAACAAAAAACAGTGAATTGAGAAACTGATATGTGATAACAGCGTGAGCTAAATAAATAACACACTTCAGTAGACAGACAGATAGTATAAACGGTGTGCCCCCTCTACGATTGCATGATTTCCCCTCAAAAGAATAGGCGGAGGTTATTTGTACATTATGTTTACGGTCTATCTATTTGATCATGCCCATAGATAAATAATATAATATTAGAAAATGTATATTGTGTCAAAAGTAATACAGATCTTCTGTTGGTTTACAGCTTTTCATTTTATTTTATTATCTTTAACTTTCGTTTGTATTTATTCTTAGTAATTGTCATGTAAGTTGGTTATTTGGTTTTTAAAGTTTAGTTTTAGTTACCTATTGTGGGATTGTGGGAAAGAATTTTTATTTTGTGCCAGAAAAACATGGTGAATTATTGTTTTGTACCGTTGTGTACAAATCATGGAAAAATTACAAAAATGCATAGGATTCCATGGATGATGATAGTAAGTTGGCACTGAAACTCAAACTATTTTCTTGTTTAAAAATTTTCAGGAAGCAAACAATAGTATTTAACATTTTTTGGTTTTGAAATTATAAATGTAATAAATATTATGTAATTAGTTAATAACTGTTTTATCTTAAACAACAAATAAATACACGTATATCTAGAAAAAATTGTGGTTTTTTTATATAACCTTTTATTTTTTAATAATATATGTGAGATTATTTCATCGGAAAATAATAAGATATTTTCAATTTTCCAGTCAACTTTAATTAGTAACGAAATAGCCCGCAAGAGGCGCTAAAGGGTATGGGGAAAGGGATGTCAATTTGAATTTCCCGCCAAATGATGATTAGTAATGACTCCACTCGCAAGTGGTGCTAATAAACGAAAGTTATACATTGAGTTGCCTATCTATCTGTATATACTGTATTATTTATCTATGTATTTGATTTTTAGCTGTGGTGGTAAAAGGTTGAAAACAAATAATCAATATGCCAAGCGTATATTTTCAAAAAGAAAAGATTCAAATGGGAACCATTCTGCAGTAGAAATATTACAGTTATTTATTGCTGCTTTTGAAAATAGCCCAATTCCGACAGATAAAACAGTTCGATCAATTATTAGAAAATTTAGGTTGCATAAATACCTGTATGAAATGTCGTCCAACGGATCAACCACCATCAAAATAAATCTCTGTCGGACGCGAAATGCAAGTTTGTTTAACTGCTGAAGAAACGCCTTGTTCGAATAGACAAATTGCGGACGAAGTTCACCTAAAGGAGAGAACTGTAAGGAATATTTATTTTAAAACGAAATGGATGCAATTACTATAAAGTGCCACCCAAGAACTTTTTCCAGACGATCATTTTAAACGTATGAAAATTTGTGAAACTATGATGGAGAAATCGAATAAGAACAATAACTTTTTTAAAAATGTTTGTTTTCCGAAGAATCTTCATTTACAATCCATAAACTCCATAACCCATCACAATACCCAAACAAATTAAATGTGTGGACAGGACTCTATAACGATAATATAATTGGTCCATTTTTTATTACGGGAAATCTGAATGGACGTAAGTATCTAGATTTATTCTATGAGCATCAGGCAGTGGCGAAGGAAAGTATCCGACAGGGCAGAATGGAAGAACATTGTTAAGCAGGCTAAGACTCACAAAGGGTTGTAGCGCCATCAGAAGAAGATCTAGATTTATTACGCAATCAGATTATTTCAGCAGTTCGAAACCTTGCAGTCAATTTCGACGATGTTTGGTTTCAACAGGATGGTGCCCATGCAGCACATAATGCAATCCAAGGTACAAATTATTTGGATTTTGTTTAGCGCAAAATGGTGGTTTGCTCGAACATTTAATTGATTAGAGATTTTTTTTTTAAATTCCATTAATTTTAATTTATTTATTTAGAATAATTTTTTTAGTTGTTTTTTTTATAAAAATAATATTTTTGTTTAGTTAATATTAAGTTAATTATTGTTTTATTTCCAAGCTACCACAGCTAAAAATCTACAAAAATTGCATTTTGTGCTCGAATATAAGTGTTTGAGTTTTTCTTAAGGTTTACCAACGGAAAGTTGGCGACGAAATAATTTTATGCAAAGAACTACACACTCCTCGTCAGTGTCTGATAATTACTGAATGCCGGATAGCCGGTCGCATCTTGGCACCCCGCACTGTGAAGGAAGGAGTTGCTTACAATTTTACAACTCCTCAGGGGAATACGCGTTGTTGCTACACATCAATTCCTCCAAAGTTTTTTTTGGAACAATATTAATTTTCGTTCTACAATGAACTGTAGTGGATTTAAATATTATTTTACACTCATGTATCCGACTAAAACTTTACAAGGAAAGATGTAACAGAAATATAGCTACACCGTTTAAAGTCATACCTACTCCTTCGACATGGTGACTGCTTCTCACTTCTATTTAAACAATTAAGTGTTATATTTGTTCACCATATTGAATAACGTATACGGTAGTTGAAAAATTGCCATATCAATATATTTATATTACGTACCTTCTTCTGTTTCTTCTTCCATAATGACTGGCATCTCTTTATTTTTTGAATCTGCCTTTTCGGCTTTCTTAATCTCTTCTTGAATATCTTTAATATATAAATACCTAGTTTTATCATCAGAAGCAATTCTTTTTCCTATATTAGAATCGTTTGTAGTCTTAATTCCCTGATCTTTGAGAAGAGATTCTAGTTCTGCCAAAGATAAAGACATTCCTCCCATTTCTTTGGACACTTCATCTAATGCCGATTGAACTTCTTTTCTCTTTAGCAGCCGTTTCATTTGGTAAGATGAAAAGTCATCACTTTGTTTAGGAAGCTGATGAAGTTTACCCCATGAGTTTTGTTTTCTAGTTTCTTTTAAATCTGTTAATATATCATGTTTTACCTCTAAAGGTAAAGACTTAAAATAATGACTGGTGGTATCAATAGTATGTAGATCCCATTGTTTTGTAGGACTTGAGTCTGTGGTCGTAGTTTCAGAACTCTCGTCTAATTCGTCATCTGTTGAAGACAATACGGATTCAAATTCTTCTGTTGGTGGAGCATAAAGATTGTCATATTTTCCACTAGACTTTTTTATGACTGGTAATGACGCTTTGGTTTTTTCTGATAAAACTTTACTTATTGCAGTATGTTTCAAAAGTGTACTCAGAAGTTGTTTTTGAAGTCTGTCTGCTTCGGAAGCATTTTTTGATTTATACTGATTTCTTTTAGCCTGAAATAAACAAAATATATAGGATAACTCATGACGTGTGACTACCATGAAATATCGATATAATTAAACTTTATTTGGTATTGAGGAAGAGTAATAAATAGATGTCAAGTGACCATTTGTAGGAATGTTCCTTTTTATAGACATACCTACCATTTATTGCATTAATTTTTTTATGACTAATATGCACTCTAGATGCGCCCATCTTTGAAGTTGTACTATCATGACGTGTTTTACACGTTAAGTGCCAGGACGGCAATCGGCGACTGAGACTAAACCATAGACGTATATATTAACTTAGACTGAGCATGCCAGTCACAAGCAGTGACAACATCTTTTGCGGTTGTTCGATCTGTTTCTCTCTAGCACATTGAAACTCCCCACTCGTTCTCTCCCAAACAAAAAGAGAAGCTACTATACTTACTTGATATAAGATAGAGACACAACAACAACAACAAAGATGGTGTCGTCACTTAGCTCTACAGACTGCTCGGTCTATGTTAATATATACTCACCACCCCGTAGTGGTCATCTGTGACTGACTTAAACGATTAATAATTTCGGTTCTGACAGGCCAGATGACCGCTATAGCATGCAGTTAAACTATTTCATATGATCGATGTGGCCCTCTGCAACAGGAAACTTACATTGGGTTGTATTTTAGTCTACATTATTTATTGAGTATTTAATTTTAATGCATTGAAAATCTCTGATTATTTTTTTATTTTATCCATAATTTCTATACATATTGCTAATCAAGCATAACCCGAAAGAATGCCTAGGTATTTATATCAATAATGGTAAATGTAGAAAACCTTTTCTATTGTATTCAGATTTTTTACAGCGTGTGGAAAGCAAATATAGAAAGCTTAAGTCAAATTGAAATTTTAATTATAAACAAAATTTCATCCATTCACTTCATCATTTTGTTTATTGTTTCGTTGCAATTATATAAACATATTAAAATAGTTTGTCCACATAAGCATTTTGCGTACATATTTAAAGTGTATACTACTCCCCCAATACCAAATACAGTGTACATACAGAACATAAAAACAAAATATAATTATATATCTATAAAATATATATCAACTGGCTACCTGACTAGAGAAATAACAGTCAGGCAAGAAGTAGTCTGTTTTGATAGAAAAACACTACAATGATCTAGATATACTCATCAGAACCACACATTTTGAAATTGCTCTCTTTCTACAGTTCTCTTGTAATTGCCAGATATTTAATACCTTCGGGTATGATTATCTAGAATATTTTGAGAGTAACTGTCAGAAATTTACAACATAAAATTCCTACCACTCATTATTAAGAGCTGAAATAAACTTACTTGAGAAGAGTTTTTTAATTGAAAACAAGAAAGAATAATCATGAATATCGGAAGTGTATATTCATTAATTTTGTTTAAAAATTTTTGGAAAGGTATTGAGTGGTGCATGGAGGTAATATCATATTATATGTTAAAATTTTAAAGCAAAATTTTACTTTCGTACTGTACTTCAACATTTTACAAAACTACAAATTATACTGCATATACAAGAAAATAAATGTAATAATAACCTAAAAGTGTTTAAGCTATGAAGATAATGTAGCAGGTAATGAAAGTTCCAAAATTAGTGATGATCCAATTACAAATTTCAAAGAATTATATGAAAATTTAACACTTAGTTTTCTGCAAAAGTTAACTAAGCACTAAACCACCTCCTTAATCACATGAGATAGCTCCCAAAGTGTAGTTAGACCAACCAATACCTTTATTTTGGTATAGGAAGTATCTCAGACAAATTCTACGAAAATTAATCTATAGGGAAGAACACTTGCAATGGAATGGATTCCAAGGATTCATGGAGTATATTCTGGGTTATATAAAAACCTTCCTACCTTCATGATTTTCTAAATAGCCATCCAGCCAACTACAAAGGATGCCAATTCTATCATAACTTATTCAAGCCAAACAATGCCAACAATCATATGAATATTCAACAAAACGCTAACAATACAACAACTAGACCTACAATGCGTACAGCAACATCAGTGCCTCTAACCCATTACCCAAAACAATCGCAAGGCAGCTATGCTAATGCAGTAAGAAATGGTACTGAACAACAATCAAACATTAATGATATGATGAACAAATTCTTAGAGGAATTCAAAAACATGTTCCAATAATTACTACAACAAAACAGCATGGTCCTAAACATGCTGACAACGCTTATATCTAAAATTCAATAGCTTCATTAAAATAGCAGGGTGGAATGCCAATGGACTTTCAAAGCACAAAAATGAGGTTGAGTTATTTCTACTACACAACGAAATTGACATTCTGTTAATAAGTGAAAGCCATTTCACAAGTTAAACTTACTTTAAGATATCTCACTACACAACCTATTACTCAAACCACCCAGACAATACAGCCCACGCTGGATCAGCTATTCTGATAAAAAATACTATTAAACATGCAGAACTACCAAAGTATGCTGAAAATTGCTTGCAAGCTACAGTTATCAAAGTCAGTATGAGGTCTTACGAACTAACAGTCGTAACAGTCTACTGTCCACCCCAATACAACTTAAAAAAAGAAGACTTCAAAAAGTTCTTCGAAAATCTAGGACATAAATTTATTGCAAGGGGAGACTTCAACGGCAAACATATATTATTTGGATCTCGTCTCACAACAACTAAAGGCAGAGAACTAGTAAGCTTAATACATGAAAACAACTACCACCCTTGGCAAAAGGCTCTCCTACATACTGGCCAACAGATCCAAACAAAACACCTGATCTGCTGAATCTATTTATCACTCAGGACATCTCTCCTGGTTACATGGAGGTCATGCCGAACTATGATCTCTCATCTGGCCACTCGGGCTGGACAAAATAACACACAAGATGATGAAGGAACTACCAGATAAAGGAATCATACTGATTACTCTCATCTTCAAAGCTATTCTACGATTAAACTACTGGCCAAAGCTCTTTAAAACCGCTGAAATAATACTAATCCCAAAAGCAGGAAAAAATCCAAACAAGGTTTCATCATATAGGCCAATAAGCCTACTACCAGTCGTATCCAAAATACTTGAAAGGTTACTGTTACAAAAAATTAACTCAGACCCCAATACGGAGGAATGGATACCCAACCACCAATTTGGCTTTCGAAAAAAACACTAGACAATACAGCAGGTTCATAGAATAGTACACACCATAAATTCTGCAATGGAAAGCAAATACTACTGCACAGCTGCTTTTCTAGATATTAGTCAAGCCTTTGATAAGTTTTGGCACACAGGCATGATTTTCAAAATCAAGAAATATTTACCCATCACTTACTTGAACCTGTTAAAATCCTATCTGAGTGGGAGAGAATTCCGAACAAGAGTGAATGAAAGTAATTCCAATAATTTTCTTATAAAATCTGGTGTTCCACAGTGCAGCATTCTTGGACCAATATTATATGTGCTATACACAGCAGATCTACCCTCCACTAATGAAACCATCACTGGCATGTTTGCAGATGATGCTGTCATCCTTGCAGCTGACGAAAATCCAATTATAGCATCTAAAATTCTACAGGTACAACTGAATGAAATCGAGACATGGTATTACAAGTGGAGAATTAAAATGAATGAAACAAAGTCAGTCTAAGTGACTTTTACCTTGAGAAGAGACCCGTGTCCCCCAGTTTCACTTAACAAAATCCAACTTCCCCAATCCTCTAGCACTAAATACCTAGGAATACATCTTGACTCAAAACTCACCTGGAAAGAACATATTCTTAACAAGAGGAAACAAATTGACCTAAGAATGAAAGATCTTAACCTATCTGGACTTATGGAAACAAAAAAATATATATTTTCTAAATAGTTAGTAATACCTAGTTGGTAAGAATGGTATCAAATATTTTAAAGGTGGTAAGATGACAATGATGGTAAGTCTTTGAACAAGTTAATAGTGGTATAATTTTTAAAATTGCTAATAATAATGAAATATAAGCAAAAAAGGGTAACTTCTTTCAATATGATTAGTGTATAAAAGTCTATAACATATTGGTAATTTAAATTTATATGCCGTAAAAAGGTAACAGATCAATATAAAATAATTCAATTAAGTGTATTCTAAATAAATAAAAATGAATAGCTTATACTGAAAGAAAATAAGTCAATCTTTTTATTAAACGATAAAAAAGATTGACCACACCACAGTGATCTACACATTTAAAATTATAAAGCATACCAAGTACATAAACTGTATAACATCAATACTGTAAATGAGTTTGTTCTAAATAGAATTAGATTTTAAAAAATTTTGTAGATGAAGTACTGGATGCATCATAATAGAAATGTTTCTCTAATGATTCATTTTAAAATGGATTTATTTTTGGGGACAAAGTTATGGTAAGTCTTACAGGTCTATAAATGATAGAATATTTAATTGAAATTAAAAACTTACAATAGTTTGACGTTTAAGAGCTGGAACTCCTCCATCAAAAACAAATATAGGTTTAATTTTAAAATACAATAATTTGCAAACTCTGTGATATATCCCCAATAAATGAGCATTTGGAATAGGAGCTCCTTTATGATCCTGGAATCCCTTAATTGCCTGATGCAACCAAATGGAAACATCTAAATAATAACATTATTATTCAATTAGCAAACGATAAAAACACTGTGTAAGTACCTACTGCTAGAACTTTATTTTCAAGTGTCTCTAGTGGTATTGGCTTTCCAGATGATTCAATTAACTTCCAAAGGCCATGGACCCCCATATTACTTACGAAACTTGTTAAAAAATCTTCAGAACCTCAAAAATCTTTATTTTCCCACGGTCGGTAACTGTAAAGCGCTTCCTAAAGCAATAATAATAGATCTGAATTCTCATTATATTAGAGTTGGTATTAAAAGAACGAAAATAAAGATTCATTGGATCAAATATGTAATAATGAATCGGATCTTGGAACTGAAAAATATTTTTAACAACTTAGGATTTTATGATGGAGTGGAAAGGTATGTATGTATTTATTTCTTATATTCAGACAGTTAACTTCTAACTTTAAAATTATTTGTTTTTTCGATGAAAAGAGTTGTAGAGCGAAATTTCGAGTAATCACACAATTTAAATTTCTCTTTATTCTTAATGCTACCATTTTCGATAAGTTTATTAAAAGAACGGAGTACTAATGTGCTTTATTAAGACCAACTAGACTTTTTAGTAAAAGATAATTGCTTAAGTGATATGCTCTCATATTTCATTATGTTCAGTAACATCTCTACATCAATGATTCAGAATGAACACTTTTAGTTGGAATGGAAGCGGAGGTAATCTCTTTTTAAATTACTGTTGTATCAAATCAAATAAATGTTTGGCCACCCACTCTTTCCCACAAGGTATTTTCCCACGCCCCGATGTTAACCCCACAACACATCCTTCCCTCATTAAAAAATTGATACAGGAGGGGAATGTGCTGGAGGGGGTGAAATGAAATTCATTGTAATTTTAAATTCACACCATTTATACGAGGGTGCTATAAATAATTCAAAAATAATTTGATCCATTTTAATAATAAAATTTGAAATATATATTTTTATTTTTATCTGTTAATAAAATAGTATATACTTAAGTACCTATATATTAGTTTTTAATATATACTCTTAAGGAGCTATTACTTCAGCAATCAAGTGAAAACGTGAAAATCCTCTAAAAATAGAGTGTCATTAACAGAATTAACCTATTCTGTGTGTTGTGTTGCATATTATTAAGGAAACATCTAACCATCTAACGGAAGAAAATAATAAAGGGATTTAAAATAATTATATTTTTCTATTTAGATTTAGATATTATGCTTCTAATGATCTAGTTTCACCGTCACCACTATGATATATTTTTTTATCATCTAGAATGCGTTCATTAGTATTAATCACACACTCGATTAAAATGTGAGGTTTAGTGTTTGTTTTTATTTTATTGTTATCATACATTTAAAGGGAACAAAAAACAAATGATAAAAATGATAACAACTTATTAAGAGGATTGAGAACATTCTTTTAATTTTTAAAATGTTTAAGTGAGAATTTGTGTTATCTTTTCAGTTTAGTGAAATTTAAAATGATTGTGGCATTTGGAAACCCATTATTGGATACGATAGTTACAGTAAAAGATACAACTCTTATTCAAAAATATGATCTTCCCATAGACAGCCAAAAGGAGGTACCACTTTATCTCTTGAAACAGCTGTTGCAGGATGTTAAGGATATGGAGACAACTTGTGCAGCAGGTTGGCTTCAAAATATATTTTTAAAACTAGAAACAAATATTATTATAGAAACATAGTATTTTATCCATTTTGATTTCCATAGAAGTGAGATTTCCATAAGTATGAGTGTTTCATTGTTTCATATTCTGATAAATATTGAGAAAGTAGTGAACAAAAATAATTATAGGTAGTTTAGTTTACAGGCATCCATTATAATATTTAAGATTCAAATATCCATTTATTTATTGTACCATATTTAACACTAGCACAAATAAGACTTTTGACTAACTTCAATGCAAAACTGAATGAGAAATCAAGAGAGATGCTTTATTCTGTATTATTTAACATCACGTTAGAGAAAATAATCAGAGAGTCAAAAGTCAACACCATAGGGGCAGTAATAACAAAAAATGTAGGTATAAATATTAGCTTGCAGATGATATCTTGAATTTTATAGAAAGTGTGGTACCAAATATTGACCTTAAAATGAATGAAACAAATTGAAATACATTATTCAACTATGGTTACTGCTCCTAGTGAGAGTTGAAATTATGAGTATCTTTAAATAGTAGTACTTTTTTGGTTCTTTAGAAAAATAAAATCACGCCCCTAATAGCTCCATCTTTTAACACACTATAAAACTAATCGAACAACCATAATTTTTTTTTTTAAATTAAGTACTCTTTAATTTGTTGTTACATTTCAGGTGGTTGTGCACAAAACACTTTACGAGTATTTCAGTGGTTTACTGGAAAAGTCCATGAAGCATTTATGATTGGTTCAGTTGGCAATGATGAGAAGGGGTCTCTAGTAAAATCTTTAATGGAGGCAGATGGTGTTAAAACAGAATATATTGTGCAAAATATTCCAACCGGAGCAACAGTTTGTTTAGTTGATGGCAGTCAAAGATCCCTAGTAGCTAATGTGGGTGCTGCTGAATACTTTAAAGTAGAGCAAATCAGACGTACAAATATAAGGTCTATTATGTATGATGCAGATTTAGCATATATAGAGGGTTTTTTCTTGACGAAGCGAGAAGAAGCAGCTAAATATGTGCTGGATTGTTGTAATACTCTGAAACTGATGGTTGCATTTAATATTTCTGGAGTGTATGTTTGTGATATGGTACCAGACACTTTACAATATTTTGTTGAACATTGCGATATAATTTTCGGTAATAAGCGTGAGTTTGAAGCTGTTGCAAAATTAATGAAATTTAGCACTGTCAAAGAACTTATTCAAAAAATACTAAAAAACAGTATATACAAACTACAAAAAGTGCATGGTAACATTGTTGTAATAACCGATGGAGCAAATCCAGGGCAATGTCATCATGGAGAAGGAGAATACTTTGAATTCCATGTGATGGATGTTGAAGAAGATAAATTTAAAGATTCCATAGGTGCAGGGGATGCCTTTGTTGGAGGATTCTTAGCTGGATTGCTGGAAAAGAAACCACTTGACTGGTGTGCTACTTTAGGATGCTACACTGCTAATGAAATTATTAGGCAAACAGGGTGTACTTTACCAAAAAGGCCTCCTGTATTTGATCTTAATGTTATTCATTAATATTATTGCTGTGTTTAATGTTGGTGGTGTGTACTTCAACGGAATATATTGTGATAAATTTTATCTAATCTTAAGATACTCTATAAATTTGTTTAATATTGATATGTATAAAATTTTGAGGTTTTCTTTACCAATAAATGTATATTTTACACTTTTCAATTTACTTATATTGTTAGTTGCGTCTTTTGACTTTTGAAACATAGTTTTCTTACAATTATACCTATATTTAGCAGAACAGGAAACCTTTTTAATTGACTTCTGTTATAGTTGACTCTTCGTCTTATGGGCTTGGATCATGTCATTTTCGAACTCTTATATTTTGACTCTTATGTGAGTATGACTCTCATCTCGATAAATCGTTACTCTCGTAGGTAACTTCTTCAGGGACAGGGGAAGGCTGATCACTGTATTGGTTTAAGATTAGGTATTGATTAAGGTACTCAACGTACTTAGGGTAGAAGACTAATAGTCAGGAGAAACAATTTTGCACATACCACTTAATGTATCCAGAAGTGAAACATGAATCTCCTGTTGTTGGTTTTCACCTTTGGGTATGTTGAGTGCTTGAATCACTGATATTAACAACCTTTTCCTAATGAAAAAACTCTACAAAAGTGAAATGTTGGCATAAGGGTCGTCCAAAATGGACACGATAACCCGGAAGTTCGTGGAAACCCTTAGATTTTTTCGGATAAATTTGAGCACCACATTTCTAAAAAAGGTTTCTTCTATAGGTATAGTTTATTGTTTATCTAGTCTTCATTTTATAAACTTGATAATAATTCTATTTACTTTAGATTCGATTTGTGTAAATATTTAGAATTAAGTAAATCATTTGTACTTGTGAAGCAGTATTATTGACGTAGTTTTTGTACATTTAAAATTCCGAAGATAAACGAGATTTTGTAGTAGTTTTAAAAACAAATGTTAACCAATTTCCGGAAAATTTTACGACCCATGAAAAGTTTTGTGAAGAGTTCAAAAGTGTTCTAGATTTAAAATCTATATTCTAGATTAAAAACATTTAATCAAAAGTTTTCTATATATAAAATTTATATTCTAGATACAACAAAAGACAGCCAAGAGAAGCTAGTCAGATACAGAAAGGCTCAAAGGTTGAAATGGCTCAGGCTCAAAGGAAATATTAAATTAAAAATACAAGTCTTCTAGGGAAACCAAAGTTCAGACGGGAAGATCAGATCACAGAAGATATTAACAGAATGAAGAAACCTAACTGGAGAACAAAAATAGAAAAGAATCGAGCTTAATCACCAATCTGGCGAAATCACATAACAACCTTTAAAGAAAGAAGAGAACAAGAAAACAAAGAAAAGGCGGTGTGGTCCCGGCGAAAAAATCGCATCAAAAGTGCTCCTATTAATGGGCGGCTTATACTCCTGTCCAGGCCCGTATACATATATATATATATATATATATATATATATATATATATATATATATATATATATATATATATATATATATATCTATTAGATTTCTAGACACAAGAAGACAATAACTAGATTAAGAGAATAGTTGGTAAAATATATATTTGGGTTTCATTCGGAACGTGAAAACAGGAATAGTAAAAAATCATATTTACTAACTAAGAGTGCTCGTACCGAACACTAATTCAACAAACATATTTGTAAGACGTAAGATGAGTGGATTTTTCAAGCTATCTGTTATAAACCGTTTGTACTGCAGCCAACTGGATTAATGATATCCATTCCAGTATTCTGGAACTCTGTACCAGCTTATATAGGTATATTGGATGGGTATCAGATGTTTTTAGAGTAACTTATAGTAAGGAGACTCACAGTAAGGAAGATGATTCTGAGCTGATTCCTGTCTATTTGCCACAGTACTTCAGTCCTATTAGCAAATGTCCGTCCAATATACATTTTGCCATATATTTGATCGAGTATACCAAAAATAATACATGTAACTTATCTACCGTACGGTTTGCGTCGTGTTTAGACATGTACGAGGAAAATTTTTCTAGTAAAAAGGTATTTGTAAAAATATCAATCTTCTTTTCTTTTAGTTTCTGATGATTTTGTTAAGTTTGGTTTCTCATTCTTGTCTATATAGTGCTTGACCTATAGTGATCTTAGCATTGACCTTAGAGTTCGAATGACATCTTGCTACATCTTTCCTGTCCTGCTGTATGGAGTGGAAGCGTGGACCCTAACTGAGGCTATCCTTAGACGCTTGACAGCCTTTGAGATGTGGGTATACAGACGACTACTGAAAATAAGCTGGGTCGACAGAGTTAGAAATGAGGAGGAACTTAGACGGCTGAACCAAACAACACAACTGGTCAATATAATAAAGAAACGCAAGCTGGAATACTTCGGTCACATTATGGGACACCCTGAAAAATATGATCTTTTACATCTGATCCTTCAGGGAAAGATCCAAGGTAATCGTGGTCCTGGTAGAAGAAGATCATCATGGCTGAAAAATCTAAGGCAATGGTTTGGAAAATCAACTACATCGTTATTTAGAGCTGCTGTCAATAAAGTCACGATAGCGAATATGGTAGCCAACATGATATCCAACGATCGATAACGGTCATGGAACTAGAAGAAGAATAGTGCTACAAACATATTTATCAACTATTCTTTTAAATCTCTCAACTAAAGGTTATTATCGGTGCATTATATAAGATTCAGCTATATCATCAGATATTATTCTCTTCTTCTTCTTCTTCAGTGCCTTATCCGGTCCGGATGTTGGCGATCATCAAGGCTATCATGGTTTTGTTGCCTGCTCTGCGAAACAGCTCCGCTGAGGTCATCCCAAACCATTGTCGGATATTTTTCAACCACGAGATACGACGGCGTCCCGGTCCTCTTCTGCCAAATACTTTACCCTGCATAACAAGTTGAAGAATTCGATATTTTTCTTCGTTCCGCATCACGTGGCCGAGGTACTCAAGCTTACGTTGTTTAATTAAATTAAGCACTTCTTTTTCTTTTGTCATGCGCTGTAGGACCTCAACGTTGGTGACATGGTCCACATAAGATATTTTTAGTATCCTTCTGTATATCCACATCTCGAAGGCTTCGATTCGTTTTTCAGTGGCTTGCGTCAGTGTCCAGGCTTCAACTCCATATAGTAACACTGGAAGAACGTAGCACCTCACTATCCGCATCTTGGTTCCCAAACTGAGATCACTACAGCACAGCAAGGATCTCAACTTAATAAATGTAGACCGTGCCATTTCAATTCTGGATCTAATCTCTTGAGCGTAGTCCCATTGTACGTTGAGGGTAGTTCCGAGGTAAGTGAATCTGTCGACTCTCTGGATCTCTTCGTTACCTGCCATTAGTGCCCCGGGATCTAAATTTGTACGGCTGACAACCATGAATTTAGTTTTCTTAATATTAAGGTTCAGTCCGTATGATACGCTCACAGTTCGCACTCGGTCTAGTAAGGCCTGCAGATCGTTTAGGCTGGTTGCTAGTAACACAGTGTCATCGGCGTAGCGGATATTATTGATGTATTCACCGTTCACTCGGATTCCCATGTCTAGGTTTGTGAGGGCTTCATTAAAAATCTCCTCAGAGTACATATTGAAAAGAGTCGGCGATAGCACACATCCTTGCCTTACTCCTCGCATGATCTTCACTTGGTCGGTCAGTTGGTCTTCGACCTTGACTTGAGCACGCTGGTTCCAGTGTGCTCCATTATTCTCTTGATCAAATTTAATTACTTGTTAACATTTTCTCATGTTCAATCACATCTGTGTTCAAAGTGGATTTATGGCATTCTGTAGTTTAATTCTTGTTTTTTTTGTCAATAAAATTTTGATACAATATTTTAACATGTATCGGAATAATATGGTGATCTTATATATACTATTTTTTAGAATATAATGATAATCAAAATAAAGTAATTAAAGATAAATGCAAGATAATAATAATATAATGAAAATAGGAATGATGAATAAATTCTATATTATATATACACAAATTTTGTAAATTACTAAAATGATTAAACAAAATTTTTAAAGAAAAAAATTAAGATTTTTTATATTAAGAACAAAAATGTGATAGATAGATAGATAGAATTTCTTTATCCACAAAGTTTACACAATTTTTACAAAAAATGTATAAATCTTATCGGACTAGTCAAAATTTTAGTACAAAAGAGTACAATATATATAGGTAGTAAAAGTACACATGATTAAAATAAAAGTGATTACTATAAAATAAATAAGAAGTAAATGTTTCAAATATAAATTTAGAACTATTGTTGCAAAAATGTTGAAAATTTAAAAATCCATCAACACTGTAGAATGTGTTGTCCATTAAAAATGAATACACAGTTTGGCGAAAACCTTTATATGAAGAATTACTGAGAGTTAATATATTGACTATTTTACTATAACATTTTATTCCAATATATTCAGGTACATGTTGGGATACACCTAATCCAGAGAAAGGTTGTCAAAAATTTGATTTACCTCTAGTATCATGTGAGTGAATGTCCTCATTTCTGTCAAACTTGAGCTTGTTTTCCTCAATGTGCAATATTAATTGGAAAATTAAAAGGCTAGGTAGTGTTAAAATATTAGACTTCTTAAATAGTGGCTTGCAACTATCTGAAAATGGAACACCATACATACTTCTTAAAACTTTCTTTTGAGCTATAAATGCTCGTTCAAGATGAGATGAGCAACCCCAAAATATTAAGCCATACTGAATATCAGGCTGGACTAAAGTAAATCATTCGCAATATATCAAATGAGACAGTTTCTCTTAAATTACGCATTATATAGCTACATGTACTTAACTTTGCTGATACATAATTTACGTGAGTTTCCCATGTAAGTTTATGATCTAGGGTTACCCCCAAAAATTTTGTTGTAGTATAACTTTGTACTAATTTGCCAACCACATGTAAATAAAAGTCAGAATTTGGAGTTTTTTGACAAGAAAGGCATAAAATGTGTTTTTGTTACGTTGAGCTTGAGTCCATTATTTTTACAATATGTGCTAAATTCAGTAGACGCAACATTGGTATTTTCCACCAGTTGTATGGGTTCACTGTGAGACTATGAGAATATTGGTATCATCAGCATACTGAACAATTTTATCTGGCATTGAACAAAACGTGTATAGGTCACTTAAAAATATAGTGAAAAATAAAGGCCCCAGTATTGAGCCTTGAGGAACACCCATCGTACATTGAAGTGGCCTCGACGTTACATTTTCCACTGTGACTACTTGAATTCTATTACTTAGATAAGATAGGGCCCAATTGTACGGTATACCACGCACTCCAATACCCTGCAATTTTTGTAATAAGAGTTCACGATCAACCGTATCAAATGCACGACTAAGGTCATAAAAAAGACCTAACACATTTAATTTATCATTTAATGCTTTATAAATAAATTGGAAGACAGTCAGAAATAGCAGTATTTGTAGATTTGTTTTTTCTAAACCCGTTTTGAATAAAAGGAAGAATTTTAAAATGTTCTAAATAATCTAAATCTATTTGCGTAGGCTGCTTCAAATATTTTAGAGAACTGACTTGACACACAAATCAGCCTATAGTTTGCAATATCCGTTGCAGATCCTTTATTTTTAAAAATAGGGACTCCTTTCAATTCCCTTATATCTGGAAATATTCCGCATGTAAATGATTCATTTATGGGGTAAGATAGTGATAAAGCTATATAAGTGGCAACATGTTTCAAAGCTTCTCCATCAATTTCGTCTACCCCTGCAGCTGTTTTAGAAGCAGTTTTTATTACAATAGATATAACTTCTTTTTCAGCGGTTGGTGATAAAAAGAAACTTAAATTGAATTGGTCAATTTGTATGGTACTGTTAACAACTGATAGTTCATTATTTTTTACAGCATTAATAAAATAATTGTTGATTTGATCAGCTTTATGATAATTTTGTAAGTCACCGTTGTTACTAAAAGATATTAAATTTTTATTCGATTGACAGTCTTTACCTCTATTTTTATTAATTATTTTTCAACTTTCCTTCATTACATTATTGCTATTTCTAAATTTATTATCATATTGTTCCTTTTTATGATTTTTAACAAAATTTTGATATTCTTGTTTAAATTTCTTGTATCCTTCCGAATACTGTGGGTTATTGAGTTGTTTTCTTAATCCATTTATCTGACACCATTGATCATGCACCCCTTAATATTAGGTGCAAACCACGTTTTTGTTTTGGTCTGGTAGATACTCTACGTTTTAAGAAAGTAGTATTATAATAATACATATAAGAAAGTATCATAAAATATTGAAAATTTTTCTTCAAAACTACTAGCCACAGTATAGATCACTCCAATCAATATTAGCTAAAATATTTTGAAAAGTTATTAAGTTGGCATCGCATAAGTTTCTGGTCAAAACAATTTGAGGATTTTTTCCAGTAACTTTCATATCAAAAGCACAACATTGATAAGTATGATCTGATAGAAATGTGTCACATACACTCACCTTTTGAACATATAAATTGGAAAAAAAGTTGTCAATACACATTGAAGAATTTTTAGTAATTCTAATAGGTACATTTATGTGAAATTTAATGTTGTATTCTAAAAATAAGTTTACTAAAATATTTTTCTGATTGCTATTTTCTAAAAAATTTATATTAAAATCTTCACATATAACGTAAAAATCATTTTTGTTCTGCAACAATAGTTCTAACTTCGTGATAAAAGTATTAAAATTCACACTATAAGGAGGTCTGTATATAGTTACAATAAATAAATATTTTTTACTTCCATGAACTTTAAATTTTACTCCACATATTTCAACTTTGCTTTCAATACACCATTCGTTCAACACTAAACTTATTATTTACAAATATGCATACACCTAAACTTTCTTTATCATTTCTTGCGAAATAAGACACTAAATTAAAGTTTTCAATATTGGTTACTGTAAGTTTATCTTCTTTCAACTAGTGTTCACTAATGCTTAAAACATTCACATTATTACTTTGAAGTATCAAATTTATATCGTAAGATTTACATGCAAGTCCTTCCTGTATATTGCAGTGTAAAATAGGGAAATATATGTTTGTCGGTTTACTTTCATTAATACATCGATTTCGGATATTTTGATGAACTATGGATATTTGACATTAACTTTGGGTTTGAGAGTCCCTAACGAAGAAATTACTTAAAAATCCTCGGGACGACCATTATATTCTTGGTATTTCCGGAAATCGAAACGCTTGTAAGCGACAGATCTTGGCCAAGTCGACGGTTTATAGATTTCGTCTTTTAATTCGAAGTTGACACCACACATAAAACATTTGTTTTGGTTTTCGTTAGTTGGTAGTTCTCTAATAATAATATCAGCCTCTTTAAACACTTCCTGATCTTTTAGATAATCGAAGATAGTTTCTGTTGTGACACTTCGTTTAACTCTAAAAAGTTAAAGCCAAGCCTTTCTTTGAACTCCTAAGTCGGTAGCTTTATCATTTTCACCGTAGTTCTTTTTTGTTTGTCTAGTTTTCTTCTTTGAGTGGACTAACCATGGTAAAACTATTATTGTCTTGTCCCATATCTTCATTTATATTTACTAAAGTTTGCATTTTATTCAGCTGTGCATTACTAAGTTCTACAGATGTTGAATTATTTTTAGGGCTTCTACTACTTTCGGCAACAGTTGGCAACACCGGTGTTTGGAATTTATTTGTAATTTTATAATTTGGAGTTAATTGTTTGATATGACTAAGGTGTTTTTTGTTTGACTCATTTAAAACTGGTTGTTTAACAGGTTCAGTTTTTGCTTCCATTTGGCTTATCTTCTCTTGTAGATAACGATTGTTTTGTTTTAAAAGAGAATTATTTTCTAGTAATTAATTAAATTTTTCCTCTTTTTCTTTTATAATATTTTTAAGTAGCTCATTTTCTTTGTATAGATCGGGTTTACCTTGGAAATTCTCCTCAACGTCATTATATTTCTCGTTTGTTTTACAGAACATTATTCGTGTGTCACAAATTTTGATGCATTGAAGCTTACTTCTGGTTGCACATAACAAATGAAAAACATTTCTACACTGTACACAAACTAAGATTTTAGTAGCTTTACTTTGACAGCACTAGGAAATTTTCGTCACTAACTAGAGAGAGCACATTTAAACGCTGCTCACCAGTCGGCGCCATCTTAAGACTTTTCAACTTTTGTGTGGCGTTATTATACAAAAATATTAACATTTCAGTAATAAGCAGACATAAAATTTCATTATCCCACATATACTAATAACGCGCCCAAGAAATATTCACTTCTGTCGGCACTCCCAAGTGCCACGCTCTGTCTTTTTAATACTAAATTATTAATAAAAATATTAACAATTGTAATGTAAAAAAAGTATGTATATTTTTTCTGTGATGTTTTATATAGTTCCTAAACTACTAGTGGTACTTGTATAGTTTGTTAGAGAATTGATACTACCCGTTTGTCAGTACTTTGTTTATTGTAGTATTTTAATTAATTAGTTGTTAAACAAAAGTATAATATTATATTATATTCAATTATAAAAATTTCTGTTAATGTTTGCTGTGTTTTATTTAAACCAATTATGAAGACTAAAGAAAGATTATATAAGAAAATTTAATCAATTATAATGTATTATTCATAAAACAAATGAAGGTGGTGAACTTCATTTATCAACAAAAATCATTTATAATCTGTTGGAATAATCATAATATATCAAGTGTACATTTTCTGTAGTGGGAGCACCTAACAAAGAATCCTTTTCAATTTATAGTCTGCATCATCATCATGATCAACCTGTACGCGTCCATTGCTGGACATAGGTCTTCCTCGGCTCTAACATCTATCTCTGTCTTGCGCATGCAGTTACTGCTAACACGCTACATTATGCGTATAATATTTTCTAAAGACATGTGTTGGATTCAGAGTAAATGGATAGATACATTCGAGTAAATTTCCCCTTTAGGAAATCGTGCCTTCGGGTGCGTCCATGATGCTCTGCCTATCAACTAAAACCACCCTCAGCTACACACGCGCCGCTGGTCTTGTTTAGACCACACGCATACGCAGATTTCTTCTCTTCTGTTTTCCCTTTTATTATTTATGTCTACTGTCGTTCCCTTTCTAGGATCTCTTTCCTTTTGTTATTCTAGTTATAGCCCCCAGGAATTTTTTGTATTTATTTTCCCTCTTCCGCCACTTCCATTATGTTTTTCGCCTTAACTTCGCCCACCCTTTCATATAGCTCCGTCCTCTCATCCGTGAACCTTTTGCAATCGATAACACAATATGGAGCGGACTACTTCCATGAGAATTCTCCTTCTACCTGTCCCCAGACCTCCTATGTTTGGCATGATCTTTGTTAGCGCTGCTGTTATTTGATCGGCTTTTTTCGCGGCATATATTGTGTTTACTGAAGCTCTGTTTGGAGAAGGAGATATACTCTCCAGTGTAGCGGTCCTAGGACCGAGTCCTCTGACATTCCCGCAGATGTCTGCATTGTGTTTGTGTTATCTTTAGTTATAATGCTCCTGTGTGTGAAATAATCCCTCACCAAATTCTACAGGTATGGGGATATTTCCATTTCTTCTGATAATTTACCCAGCTCGCGTTGTTGAATGCGTTCTTGATACCCCGGAAGAGTGCCACCATCCACCTACCCCTGCATGCTTCTCTCTCACTTAATAACCTGTTTGTGGCGTCTATGGCAGATCTGCCTTTTCTGCACCCATACTGGCGGTCCGATAGGCCTCCCTTTTCTTCTGATTCTTTTTCGTGCTCCTTATTTGGGTGTTCATTCGACAATACGTCTTGTCAATCGGTTGTCAGATAATCTGGCGACGTATTCTATCCAATTCCATTTTAGAGACGTGATTCTTTTGATAACGTCTGTTGTTTTTGTTCCATGACGCATTTTTTCGTTTGGGATTCGGTCTCTCAGAGAGACCCTGAGTATATGGCGTTCTATAGCTCCCGTGAGTCATGCGAATCTTGTTTACTATCTTTTTTGCGTGTTTCCGCCCCATTCCATAAATGAGTATAGATAAATCACACGAATCAAAGATTTTCCCTTTGAAACATATGTGTAGGTCCGATTTAATAAACAAGAATATCACAACAGAAATGTACTATACGTACAATAGGTACTAAAAAAACAAATGAGCATTAAATCAGATATCTCTCGTTAATTAATACTAATCGTAATCCATATCTAAATCGTCCTTATCTTCTGAATCAACTCTATTAATTATCACCGGTTTAATATCTTCCTGCAGATTGTCCACCGCAAACGTTTTTTCTTCTATTTTCTTGACACGGTTCACATAATTATGCCACTGCTCTTTAGATACGCGTTGATAAACTTCTTTTATCAACCGTTTTTTAGTTATCTAGTGTTTTTTCTTTAAAATCGACGTTGTTTGAAGCCACATACCATTTCACTTGACTCCACATTATCTCAATTGGGTTCAGCTCACAATGGTAAGGCGGCAGTCTCAAAATCTTAACGCCATATTTTTCCGCAATGGTTTCAATTTTGTACTTGTCCTACCCTTCTCTAAATGTGGCCGCAGTATCCAGTAATTCACTTTTTAGATAATCTTCCTCGAAGAAAATGTTCTTTTCGATTAGCCAATCCTTGATTTGCCTTTTATTTTACAATTTTTTCGGGAAATCAAATTTGGGGGAGTGGTATGACGCGTTATCCAAAACGACAACGTTTTCTTTGTATTTCGGCAAGTTTGGAATTAACGTTTTCTCAAATCATTCTTCATATATATCCCCGTCCATTTCGTCGTGGTAATCAGCGCTTCTCTTCTTGACCAAGAAAGTTACTTCGGCCCATGCCATAAAACCAATTTGGTTTCCAGCATGAAAAAGAACAAATCGAGGACCTCTTTGGGTTGGAGCTTTCAGTCCAGCAGAGAGTCCTTTTATGAAGGCATCTCGTGGATTCTTGATCGTTGTGTCCCTCCACTTTTCGACTGAAGCACCGATGTTAGTTTAAGACTTATCGGTATAAACAAGGTTTACATTATCCTTCTTCCTCAATGTTTTATTTGTCTGAGGTACTTGTGTCTCCAGTATATGATATCTTTTCTTTCCATCAATATCGAATCTCGACTTCTTTTACCATATGCAAAACGCATGTCATTTAGTAGCCTACGAAATGTGGTTTTTGAAAAAGGTGGTAGGTCCTCATCAGCCTTCACTCTGTTCATTATGCTGTCGACGGTTGGTGGTATGTTTAAAAAAAAAATCATGGACAATTTTTCTTATTCGAGATTTCATTCCTTCATCGTAAGTATTCTCACGTGAATTGGACTGGAAACTGTTTTTCTTCCTTTTTGTAACGGTGCAGTTTGCCTTGCTGGGCCTCTTCACGGACGTTGAATTTCGCGAACACTCACACCGCACATTTTCGAAACTTTTTCCACAGTAGTAATGAAGCTGTCACCATTTTTTAAGTTCAGAATCTGGGTTTTCTGCAATGAATCTAATTATGTCTCCTCTTAGATCTTCACTCTACATTAGCACTGTTTGCGATTTATTGCGGATCAGGCTCCTAGGACCTCCTGTGGCTAGATACAATCCCGAGCGACACGTCAAAACCTGGCTGGCGAAGAGACACCATTCTGCACTTGACACCAAGTCAAAACAACGAGGGCAGAAAACTTACAATGAAGACAGCATTGCATTGTGGGAACTTTTTTCCTAAATCTGTTTTTTAAATATCTTTTAGAATTTCAGAACATTAAGTTTTCATTAAAATAACTAGCCTCTATGCCTAACTTATAGTTGTGTTCTGAACTCAAGTTTCTGAGTTCTTTTTTGTACTTACTACAGTTAGTTTTGTGTATTGTTGTTTCTTTTGTAGTTTTCACTTTAAAGTTTAAAATATTAACAAACAACTAATTTTACCAACAGTCTTGGTATTGCCTTACAATATTATACTACAAATCCGTCCGTACATATTTGTTTTATAATAAGCAAATAAAATAATCAATCTTAACTTTTTAAAACTACACTAAATTTTAAAAAATGAAACCGTGTTACTCCACTCTGTGTGTCATTTATTTTGTGTGTAATTAAACGCTTCCTTTTCCTTTCCAAGAAGTTGGTTTATTTTGAATGTATTAATATTGTTTTGTACCCATAAGGTAAGCAATTTTTTTGTAAAATATGCAAACTTGTAGTTCAAGCAAGGTGTTATATTAACAAACATCCATTTACATATTAATATGTATTATTACTACTGTAATGTGTATAAATAAAACTGTGAGTGAATAAGGCTCAATTTGTTTTTATTTTACTTTACCATTCTTAAAAAATTAATATTGGCGAGCTTCATTGATTCAAACAAAATGGTCAATGAAATCAAACCAAATATTTCTGGGAAATTTAAAGTAGGCAACAAGGTGTTAATGGAGTAGAGTAGAGTAGAGAGTAAACTCAATAATTTAAATTCATGTTTTTATTTTCTTACATCCTAATCAAGCACCTTAAAGAAAATAAACAGCATTAAAATATCACTTGGTATTTTATAAAAATGAATGTATTATTATGTCTGGGTGGCCTAAAAACAAAGGTTTACAGTTATAATTTTCAAAAGTTTTCCTGGGTGAGGGCCCCCCTCCTTCCTGGGGTGTATTCCATACCCACCGGTCTGAGCTTCCCCCTTTAAGAGTGCCCACACCTAAAATTTTAGAAATTAAGCACTGGTTCAGATGATAGTTCAATACATTTAACACTACACGTTGTGCAAATGAAATAGAACTGAGCTTTTATAGTTTTTGCCAACAAGTTTTTGGTCTAATGGCCGGTACGCAAATCGACAACACTTCTACTAATGACTTTATAATGATCCTTATTTCCCAAAGAATGTGTTTACAATGGAAGCTATTGAAAATTGATAAATTATATAAAAAATTATTGCAGTCTGTAGGTACTAACCGTTGTCATTTTTTTTTTCGGTTTTTAAAAGTATAGGTATACAATATTGCATATTTTATCTTTTATTTTTAAACCAATAAAAGTAATTTTTTAGATAATGTATAGGTACCTTTTTTTAACTCGTGCACCTAAAAATCATTTCTTGTTCGAAAGAAATCGGTATCTATAATTAATTTTTATATACCTAAACACATTAGCAGAAGTAGATCCGGATTAGTTTTTTAGAAATAACAACCCTGAATAATTTACATGATTAACGTACATGAAAATTGGTTTCTCATATTCATTCGCGTTAAATTGGTTGCCTAATGTTACACATGCCATATAAAAATATAAGCGAATATACATACATTTTGATTATATCAGATTTAAAAAAATATTTTTAGAATTGAATTTATTTGGACACCTGGAGTAGAAAGAAGACAGATATCCACTATCAATTATTATACATTGTTCTGAAGCTATTTTCTTGTGGCATTTTAAATTAATTACTATTTAAATGGGAATAAGCCACAATTAAAGGTTAAAATACGTTTATTGACCTTTCAATTTCCACTTCGGAAATCGTTCTCAAAATACAAACATTAGTAAATTAAAAAAATTTTGTTTTTTGTTACTTAGTGAAAAAATTCTTCTAATAATTTAATTTTATCTGACTCATTGATTTCATGTAATCGAATGAACTATCTTATAAGTAAAGTCGTCCCAGGAACGCAACTCAACAATATTGGCAATATCATTTTAAAGTCGTCTACTTTAAAATGTATAAGGTAAGTCTGAATTGTCAATATAGATGAGTCAGATAAAATTAAATTATTAGAAGAATTTTTTCACTAAGTAACAAAAAACAAAATTTGTTTAATTTACTAATGTTTGTATTTTGAGAACGATTTCCGAAATTGAAACGTCAATAAACGCATTTTAACCTTTAATTGTGGCTTATTCCCATTTAAATACTAATTAATTATTATACAATTATCCTACTCATCATATTCACTGCTTAATATTTGAAAAACTTCTTGTGTCACTGCTATTTACAAAAAAAGTTTATATAAATTGAAAAGTTGATTATAAAAGGGAAAAGCGGGATTTGGAGTTTTTCTCCAGGTATAAATTATTCATTTTCATCTGAAATCTCCAATCTTACCCAAATATGGCTGACTCCCAAAGTGCACTAAAAAAATTAAAAAAACAGGGTTTTCTACACAGACACAGAACATATATAAGTACCGTATTTAACGAAAAGAAGAATTGTCATAGCAAGGAACAATAATATCAAAATCTTACTTATGGATCCCAGGACACTCTGGTATTACTGGAAACTACAAGGCTGACCATCTTGCTAATATAGCGTTCCCTGAATATTTCCATGAATATCAAACTACAGTTTTTTCAAATTTTACATCACACTTAAAAAAAAGAGATTTGGTCCAACTGGTAAGCTGAACGAAGGATATGGCATAATAAATTCTAATATATCAGTATGAGACATTTAACCACGATCATCCGTATGAGAACGGGTCATTGCTCATCCCCTCTTCATCTATTCAGAATTGGAGTTAAAGATGATCCTTATTGCGAATGTTGCCAAGTGCGAGGCTTAAACCATATTTTATTAGAATGTCGCTTAAATCAAAATCACATTTCGACTTGTATGCCGAATTAGCTAAAACTAAACTTCCCACTCCCATAAATATTTGCACAATCCTTACAAATATTAATAAAAATACAATAAACATCGTATGTAACTTTATTGCTACCTTCAATATTAATTTATAAACTATGATCTTCCTTCTTTCAGTCCTGGGTGCTTCTACTTTATCCGTCGGTAGCATTTCTGGTGTGTACAAAGCTTGGAGGCTACCCCCGAGCGAGAAACGTTTATACCTTTGTTGTGTTGTCTTACTAAAATTTTAGCCTGAGAAGAATATAAAAAAAATACCAATACAAGTATACATGTAAAATAACCCAAAACAAATAAAGGAAGAATACTCGTATAAGTGTATGTAGACACTGATTACTGAAGCAAGACAAAAAGTGTCTACCCTCGAAGTAAACTGGGTAAATTGTCAAGGACATATCCCAAAAAAAGAATAAGAAGAAAAAGAAAAGCTCCTGATCCTTTATACTTACAGATCAATAATTTATAACATATGTCATCATCATCCAGCCTCAAGAGTCCACTGCTGAACATAGGCCTCTTCCTCATGTTTCCAACCCCGTCTATCTTGGGCCGCTCTTATCCAGTTTTTATTGAGTCTTCTTAAATCGTCAGTTTGGTACCCAACCAGAACATCAGTATTGGTGGGAAAGAAATAGAACTCGTAGATAGATATAAATACCTGGGACATGAAATTATGATTGGCAGGGATAACCAGACTCATGAACTGAAGAGAAGAATCGGCCTTGGGTGGGCAGCATTTGGAAAACTGAGAGAAACTTTTTAAAGTGAGCTGCCCACATGCCTAAAGAGAAAGGTATTTGATCAGTGCGTCCTCCCAGTCTTGACGTACGGAGCAGAAACACTTACCTTAACAAAAGCAGCAGCTACCAAACTGAGAGTCACGCAGAGAAGAATGGAGCGGTCCATGTTAGGAATAACTCTGCGAGACAGAATAACCAACGAAGACATCAGGAGAAGAACCGGAGTGACTGACATCATCGAGAAGATAGCCAGACTAAAATTGAGATGGGCAGGACACATAGCCAGAATGACAGATGGGCGATGGACAAAGAGGTTATTTGAATGGAGGCCAAGGGAAGACAAGAGAAGCGTCGGTCGACCACCTACAAGATGGACTGACGATTTAAGAAAACGATTTATAACATATGTAGCGGTTAAAATCATGGAAACCATTAAGTATTAGAGACACTTTTATGAACTTTCTAATTAGATATCATTTAATTCCTGTTACCCTTGGTTTTTTGCTTTAAGCAAGAAGCAAGAAAGCTCTCGATAGAAAGCCTTGATTGAAACATTTTTTTTTTGTGTCCGTGCTAGTGAACATTTTTGTCAATACGCGATGTGTTTATGGTGTGTTGCAAGGATAAGTTTTGGGTCCGTGTTTATTTTTAGTGTAGATAGCTGAATCAGATGTTAATATCAAAACAAACATTTCCTTTTTCGTCATCAAATTATTGATGATCATAATTAACTCCAAGATGATCTCCATAAGCGTCTAATCATTAGAACCATAGCCTCTTTGTTTGAATACTTTAAGTATGGAGTGGTACAATCAACTAGAAATAATCAAGTAACCGGTATGTACTGTCTAATGTAATTTTAGAATTTGTTTCTAAGCAAAAAAACTTAGGTATTATTGTAACAGACTTTTTCTTGGTCTGAGCTTATTTACTCAGTGTGTACAAAAAAAGATCACTTTATATTTGCCAAAAAATGTTACTAAAATATTATCTACTAAAATATTTTCTAAATCTTTTTAATACCTATATAAGTCCAATTCATGAGTTCCCGGTCCAGTAAGGAATACTGATTGGCTCAGAGATAAAAATCTTGAATCTGGACAAAGGTGGGCCAACGATTCCTTATGAATACCATCTCTCCTCTACAAGAAACGCTAAATAGAACCAAATTGTACTATGTTTCAAGATCGAATGTGATACAACACATACTTGTGAATTGCAAGAATGGACTATTATCACATAACTAAGATAAAAAACAATGAGGAAATACTCATTATTACCATGCAAGTTCGTAAATGACCAACCAAAGCTTGATGAAATTTATTACTCTTGGGACGAATTACTAGAGCTGGCCCACCAACCCAAACATGCCATCGAGGTATTTATAGTGTAAGGAGCTCAGGGTATATGATGTAAATGTTTAAAGTAATTTGAGTTTGTAGTAATAAACCATTTATTATCAAAATTAACTTAATCACAGAAAGAACCTATGCTAAAATTACTATTAAGTACCTACCCCTATATTTTATTTTTTTGATATGTAAGACAGAGAACTACACAAGATAAGAGTGCCGAATTTAATATCATTAATGCAGTACGCCCCCCGTATATCACTGTAATAGAACTTCATGTCAATTCATTACTGTCAAATTAAACAATTTAATATACTGGTTTTCAAACAATAATCACTGCAATTTGGAGTTTGGAATTTATTACGATAGGTAATATGCATCTGACAAAATAACTTTAAGGATCAACAATTTTAAAATTGCATGTGATTGCATTAACATTGCATATATATTTTAATTTTTAGATGTTGAAAAGTTGGTCAGACTGTCGGAAAATTCGAGTTGTGAACAGGTGTTTTTCAAATGGAATGAGGTGAAATAGCATGTAAGAACAAAAAGAGGGGAGAGAATCTCACAACAGTTGAACGGCAGCGTTTTGTTCTCACGTATGAAATATTACATTACAGCGGTAGTCGTAGAGGAGTATACAGTGGTTACGGATAGTGTGTTTATTGTTTGTTTACATTGCCTTCATAACAATTCAAATGGACACCGAATTTATAAACCAAATATGAAGTGTATACTTTGTGAGGTTAACTAATGGTGTTTTTATTTAGTAGTGTAGAGTGAAAATGCCTCATCAGTACGGCTTACCGGGTATAAATCATGCCCAGTCGCCTCCTACACCTCCACCTCAGCATGGGGCTATGTATTCTAGGTTTGCTGGGGCTGTCGTACCAGGAGGATATCGTGGAGAAGACAGAAGACTCACAAGAGAGGCCATGGAGAGGTACCTAAGGGAAAGATCTGACATGGTGATTGTTATTTTACACGCAAAAGTTGCCCAAAAGTCATATGGTAACGAGAAGAGGTTCTTCTGTCCACCACCTTGTATTTATTTGTTTGGGGAAGGTTGGAGACTGAGGCAAGAACAAATGCTTCGAGAGGGAGAATCTGAGCAGGCCTCACAGCTGTGTGCCTTTATAGGAATAGGTATAAAAATGTTATTTTTATTCTGAAAACACTTTTTTATTACTTTAAATTAAGCTATTAAACTTCTTTTACAAATATATTTTAGGACACATATCAAATTTTTCAAAGTGAATTATTATCTATCTGAGTCATTCACAACAATTATTTGTTTGAATGGATTAAATGGATGGTTTTGTTTAATAACATTGATTCCAAAATTTGTTCTGAAATTATATTTTACCAGTTTTCCTAATTCTTTCATTCATCTGCTACTTGCTAGTTTATTTTCCATTTGGTCTTCTAAGTTATACGATAACTTGGATTTCTAGGATAACTTGGATTTGGATTCAACTCTGCACTATCTCTTAGAGTTGAATTTTTTGAGTAACCAATATAATATATTTTTGGCTCTTTACTTTTTTTTACTTTTGTTTCTAATTATTTTATAATCTTGTTGGTTATATTGGAATACTCATCGTTTTATTATCTTTGCCATTTATTTATTTTTTATAATAAATTATATTGTTCATTTTTGAAAGTAATGTTTATTTTGTGTTGAATAATTTTTTTTATTTGTCTTATATTTGTCCTCTAATAAAAAATGTACTTTTCCTTTAATTCTTTATCCTTTTTTCTCTCATGCTATGTGTACATAAATGTTACTTGTATGGCATTTTTTTTATTGGGACATCCTCTTTTTATAATAGTATCTAGTACTGCTAGATGAGCTTAGATAAATGTTTCATCATAATATCTGGTGTTACAACCCTTTAGTAGTAGAGCCTCAAATTTCCCAAGTCTGTTTCGTCAGCCAGCCCTATCCATTGCCAACCTATGTCAGTTTCCTGCATCTATTTTTCTAGTATATAGATTAATTCTTAATTTGTTCATTTTGCATTATATATACATCATATACATCCCACTATCAATAGAGCATCTTTATACTCTTCATGTTTAGTCTTTACACTCTTTTTTTTCTCTAATCCAAATAACATACTCTATAATGAGTAACATATTTCAAAAATGTTATAGACCAAAAAATGTTATCTCTGTACATTTAATAATCAATGAAGTATTCCTCACATTACCAGCTAATATGACTTCTGAGTATGTCCAAAAATTATACATCTAACCGCTATTAGAGTGTCCCTATATGCACTTCACATTCATTTAATAGACGATAGAGTTGATAGCAGATATAGAACTGCAAGGAATTAATTGCTAATGTATTGACGAAGTTTTATGCCATGAAACTATTATATTGACTAGATATAGTCATAGCTATATCATATCAATGAATAAGGCTATAGAGCTCATCTTGGCGGCATCTTTTATTTTATTTTGCTAAGGAAAAAAGCTGGCTAGCATACCATCATAACATGGATAATGGATAATATTTCAGTATGCTAGTGAGGAGGGCGCTGAAGTATACAAATAGCTGAGTTTGGCACTACTGTGACATGACTACAGCCTAATATAATATCCAAGTTTTGACAAAACATGGATTAGCTGCGTTGAATACTGTCGTGAGAAACATAGTGATTGGTGGGAGAAATGGATAAAAATATTAAACAAAATACAGCTTTCTGATTTATTTATAAATTTCTTAAAATCCATACCCACAGTTCAGGTTATTTGTCATATCTAGACATGATCAAGTTGTGGCGAGTAGTAGCCAATTAAAAGTTAAAAACAAAATATTCAGACTCAGTTTCTTTGCACAAGCTTATTAAAAATTAGTCCCTAATATTAAATCCTCAAGAAACCACGAGCCACCTTGGTCCAGATTTTGCTAAACAATTTTTTCACACAAATTTCAAAAATTAAATTTTTTGAAAAACACAAAATCAGCCATTTTCAAAGCTCTGAAACTCCATTTTTGGAAAAATGGAGTTTCTCAACCATTTTCAAAGTAAAAAATCATTTTTGAAGTTACAAAGTACTTAAAGTAAAGTTTAAATATCCATGTGCAAGATCCTGATGTGTTTTTCAAAATAATTTTATTGCAAAATCCTTGTCTTTAATGTAACCACTACATGTTGTTTCTCTTGCACTAACACTGAATATACATACCTGGTAAATTTTTAGCTGGTGCTTGAACTTAGTTATTAGATTATTTCATTTTATATATCTTTTTAAAATTTTTAAATTATTTACTGACTAAAAATCTTAAAAAAGTCTATATTTAATATTAATTTTATATATATATATATATATATATATATATATATATATATATATATATATATATATATATATATAGCGAATTTAATGAATAAGCAACTGCTGACGTAGAGTAAGGCTTATTTGTCTGAATAAAATTTAATGAAATTTTGTAGGCATATCAGTGGCAAGTCAAGGAAGAGCTGTATAGTTTTTGGTGTATATTAACCATCGTATGGGAATGTATTGCATAAAAAGTTCATTATTTAACTTTTTGCTGTAACTTTATCATTACAGCATAATCATCGTTTCTCGGAAATTGTTACAGCAATAAATTGTTTCTTGGCGTAAATAAGGCAATAAATTAGCAATAAATTCTTGGCGATTCGCTTTTTGGCTGATATCTCGGTTTTCAGGGGGTGTGTTTTGAGGGAGGAGATGATGGGCGTAGCTTTTGAGTAATATAACAATCAACAGCAATTAATTAGTAATAAAATATGCCGCCAAAATATGCCCTGTAACCCTTTTCATTGCCTAGATATAGCTATGGCTATGCTAGGTTTACTGTAAACTTCGACAATAAATTAACAATTAATTCCTTGCGGTCCTCTTTTCTAGTTTCATCGTTTTTGACCAATATCTCGATTTTTCTAAGTATGACTTTTGCGCTAGGGGATCATGGGGTAGATTTTGTGGATTGTTCAATATACAAATCAACAGAAATTAATTTGCAATAAAATATGCAGCCAAGATGGGCTCTGTAGCCTTTTCATTCATAAAGTTAGCATAATCATTGTTTCTTGGAAACTGTTGCAGCAATAAATTGTTTCTTGGCGTAAAACTTTAGCAATACATTAGCAGTTAAGTTCACTTTTTTCGTTTCAACGTTTTTTTTTTCGATATCTCGTTTTTTCCGTTAGGGGATGATGGGGTAGTTTTTGGGGTATTGGTCAATGTATTAATAAATAAGAGCACCTTCGTATATCAGTTGGCCCAACGTTAGATTGATAAGAAAATTAAATTTTAGGGAACAAAAATAAAAGCACAGCGCAAATTTTAAAACTTTTAATGCATCGAACAGACTACCTAATAATAAATTAAAAAAAAACGCATAGACTATGTAATATTAACAAAAAAAAAAATGTGAATGTTTACCACTGAGTTACCTCCCCTTTATTTTTAATGACATCCACAATTTTTCCGAGGCATAGTTTTTACAAAGTTCTGGCAAAATTCTAATGTAAACGACTCCCATATTTCTTGCAATTTTTCCTTCAATTCGTTGAAGGATCTGGCAGGATGTTTTCTCAAAGCTTTTTTCATTTCGCGCCACAAAGTCTCTGTCGGAGACAAGTCAGGACTGTTAGAAACCCATTCCAGAAGTGGTGTGCCATGCTCTTCAATCCATTTTAAACTATTTTTTGAGTTATGACAACCTGCGCTGTCCTGTTGGAAGACAAAATCTTCCTCTGATGTTAAATGGTGTTCCATAATCAGTAAAAGAGATTCTTCTAAAATATCCAAATATTTGTCTGTGTTCATGGTCATTTGTCCGATGTACAATCCCATCGATAAAATGTAACTTTCCTACACCTTTAGGCAGGTGAAATTCGTACTAATTTTTTCAACTATAAAACTTACTTTGTAATTACGCTAATTTATGAGCCTCTCGGTGAGGTTGATCTAGAAACGTGTCTTCCAATAACGTCACTCCATAAAACGCTTAACTCCATATAATTTGCTCGTCGATTTTTCACTATAATACGTCTTAATGCCCTTCGATCTGCTTCGGTTATTTTACTTTTTCGTACATTTCTAGGTTTTGTGACGACCGAACCTGTAGTTTTGTATCTTCTGACTATATTTCTTACACTGTTGCGCGACAATGCATCATATTCGATTGAACAAATTTTCTCATCGATACCTTTATCTCGACCCATTGTACAATGTACAATCCACAAACGGCAAAAAGCTTTACAATACTACAAAATACATTTGACATTACTTAACTGACAATATTATTCTTTTGATGTCATTTTTCCAAAGCTATCTCTGAATTTAACGTAATTATGAAAAAATCAATGTATGTTGACATAAGTAAATGCATAGCCAGGGTTAAGTGAAATTTTTTTTTATTGTTAAAAATAAATAAAAAAACATAAGAGTAATGTTTTTAATAAATATTAATAAAAATGCCATATTAATTAATATGGGAACTTAAAAACATGCAGATTATAATTTGTTTATGGAAATCGACTTAACTGCAAATTCCATAGGTGCGCCAACTGATATGGGAAGGGGCTCATAAAAATTAAGTAATTAGCAATAAAGTATGCTACCAAGGTGGGCTCTGTAGCCTTATTCATTGCCGAGATATAGTGACGGCTGTGCTAGATTTACCGTAAAATTAGCATAATCATTGTTTCTCGAAAACTGTTGCAACAATAAATTGTTTCTTGAGGTAAAGCTTCGGCAATAAATTGGCAATCAATTCCTTGCAGATCGCAAGGAAAACACACCCCCTTTCGGGGTGTGTTTTAAGCTAGGGGATGATGGTTAATATACCAATCAACAGCAATTAATTAGCAATAAAATATACCGCCCAAGATGGGCCCTGTATCCCTTTTCCTTGCCGAGATATAGCTATGACTATGCTAACTTTACCATTACCAAAAAAATCAGAGCATTACCCGTATGCGCGTCATTGATTAATATAAAATTCTTAATTGTATGCCAAAAGAGGCGCAATTACTACCTCTTAGAACCCACCAAATTTTATTTGCGTTTCTCAGCCGATTTCAGAGCAATACATAAATCGTCAGTTTGTAAGAAAAGTTTTAACACGCCTGACATGCGTTTATATAGAAAACTGTCGCAGAATCACCCCCTTAAATTTGTCGCACTTAACGCCCTATACGTTATCCCTTCCATCGTAATGGTGTATTGCTAAAATCTGATTATCTACTTTTCTTTTTTGTTCATTACAAGTTTCTGAGATCTTTTGCGTTTTTTTAATCATTTAGTAAAATACTTATGTAGTTAATCAAAAAGTAGTTATATTAATCAAATTGTGAATAATTTTTGTAAAAGAATAAATTGGTAATAGCTATTTGAAACGAATGCTTGAAAATGAAAAGAATATTCCCTTTTCTAGTATTCGTTACGTCTATTCTCTAGTTACCTTTAGACTTTTCACTAATCCATATCCAGATTATAGTCAATCATTTTTCACGCTTTAACCTTGATTATAATGTTAAATTCAGTTTGTAGGCTGTTAATAGATTCAACCAAAGTGCAACTTAACATAAAAAAAACATCAAATTGAATCGATTTTTAAATTGGTAGTAATTTTAAGGGGATGCGATACATCATTCGTATCCATGCACGCGATTTCCTTGGTAAAGAATATATAGTTTAACATCATATTTGTATGTATTTACTTATTTCGGTTTTTGTTTTCACAGGAAATTCGGATCAAGATATGCAACAACTAGACCTCAATAATGGCAAGCAATACTGTGCCGCAAAGACTTTATATATTTCAGACTCTGATAAACGTAAACATTTTATGTTATCAGTGAAAATGTTCTATGGTTCGGGACATGATATTGGAGTGTTCCATAGTAAACGAATTAAAGTGATATCAAAACCTTCTAAGAAAAAACAAAGTTTAAAAAACGCCGATCTGTGTATAGCTAGTGGTACGAAAGTGGCTTTATTTAATAGGTTACGATCTCAGACTGTTTCTACGCGATATCTACATGTAGAAAATGGACATTTTCATGCAAGTTCAACGCAGTGGGGAGCATTCACGATACATCTTTTAGACGATAACGAGTCGGAGAGTGAAGAATTTCAGGTCAGGGATGGTTATATACATTATGGTTCAACTGTCAAATTAGTGTGTTCTGTTACGGGTATGGCTTTACCAAGGCTCATTATCAGAAAAGTAAGTTAAATTTTTGTAAGTATTGTAACTAATATTACTACTATCTTCTCCAAGTGCGTTCTCCTGTCGAAGATCTGCAACCATTTTTGGCGAATTCTTCTTTGTTTTTTATCTTTTTCAGCAAATCGTTCGAACCCAAGCCTGCCAATCTCGTATGATTTTAAGCCAGAAGTATTTTATTCATCCTGGCCCACGTTTGTCCTTAATCTTACTGTTGTTTCTCTTAACATGTAGGAGATATGCAGTTTTTTTTTCTTTTTTTTACGTTCTCTGCTCATTCGGTGTAGAACTTCTAAGTTGGTGGTGTGGGAAGTCCAAACTATTCGGACAAAATACTACCGTTTCAGACAAAAGCTACTATCTCTACAACGGAATCCATACACTCTACTATATATTGTTAAAATATTTGAAATCAGCACATTACAACCCGAAGACGAGGTGTTGACCCTTTGTTCAAAGAAGTTCGTTCACAAACTTGAAGGACCAGAATTTTTTTTATCGACATTTTCGGGCCTAGTCTGATTTCTCAGGTCTAGTTCAGAGGTGGTATTTTGTTTCTCACCCACTCTGCCGATATAATCGGTGTACTCTATATCCGACACTTGAAGACGCGTCCGATGGGAGAGACAACTCTACACAGAGTTCTTCAGTAAAAAAATAATAAAAATCGGATGATAGATCAGATGAATAGGGTGTCATGATGATGATATGAAAAATGGAGATATATAGTATTTTTCATATAAAAATGCGTGCACGTCACAATTTATATAAAGTGACGTCACTTATATTTAAAATTTCCAGAACGTCAACCTTCAGAGTTCAAATTTTCCTAACACAGCTAATAATACGAAACCCATACGGAACTGCTCGATCTTTCATAGGCGTTAACATGGTATAATAATCAGAAACATGTAATTATCATTATATTGGGAATTTCAGAATTATATTGATTAAATAACCAAAAACATTTGTTATTATTAATAATATAAATTTTATGAAATAACTCTTTAAGTCTAATATTCCACAAAATAATAAATTTAATTCAATAAATTAGACAATTGTACTCAACTGATACGGTAATAGTTCAAATTTTATTGACAGTTCAGCGTGTAGCATAATTGTTTAAAGTGCTTCCGCTTTTTTAGAGTAAGAAATTTGTTTATGTTTTGATTTCTTACACAATTTGATCAGAATATATTATATATTAATAAATTGTATTTATAAATACATATTGAATTTAGATTAATAACGTTAAAAACTAATTATTGTTGTGTTTTGTGATTCATCATCATCTTGGTGCTACAGCCCTTAGAGGGCCTCGACCTTCTCAAGCTTTCTACGCCATTCTATTCTGTCCCTCGCTTGCATTTTCCAGTTGCCGACTCCGATCTTCTCGGCATCTTGTGTTACCCCGTCCATCCACCTTAGCTTTGGTCTACCCCGTCTTCTCATTCCTACGGGTTGCGCTGTTAGAATCTTTTTTATCATGTTTGACTCAGGGGCCCGGGCTACATGTCCTGCCCACTGCAGGCGGTTTCGCTTAATTATAGTGGTAATATCTTTACCACCAAACGTATGCTTGTAGATATTCTGCAGTTCAAAGTTATATCTACGCCTCCATACTCCGTTCTCACAGACCGCTCCGAATATCTTGCGTAGCACCTTTCTTTCAAAAATGGATAGAGCGGATTCATCTGTTTTCGTTAGCGTCCATGCCTCTGATCCATATGTGAGAACGGGGACTATCAGTGTTCTATACAGCCTTATACGAGTTTTTTGAGACAGACGTTTGTTAGCTAAGTACTTTGATAGACCATGCTAACACCTGTTTGCAATTATTATTCGCCTTTTTATTTCCTCAGATGTGTTATTATTGGGGTTAACCGATGTCCCTAGATATATGAACTCTTTGACTGCTTCGAAGTTTTGGTCATTGATGATTAAATTTGTGTCAACATTTCCAGCTCTTGTGTTTGTGTTAGTCGCCATGAATTTGGTTTTATTTTGATTTATCTGTAACCCCATTCGTTCTGCTGCTGCTACTAGCTCGGTTAGGATTTCCGCAGTTCTCGCCCTAGTTCTTGTTATAATGTCCACGTCGTCTGCATATGCTAGAATTTGGACTGGTCTATTAAATATT
Source organism: Diabrotica undecimpunctata (assembly GCF_040954645.1). Lineage (NCBI taxonomy): Eukaryota > Metazoa > Arthropoda > Insecta > Coleoptera > Chrysomelidae > Diabrotica > Diabrotica undecimpunctata. The sequence goes on from NC_092807.1 coordinate 138,270,701, forward strand.
GTTCCCCTGCTATCTAAATTAGCGTCTCGTACAACTTTTTCTAAGGCGACATTAAAAAGCTGACACGCCAGCGCATCTCCCTGCCTTAACCCCCTATGTATTTGAAATGGGGTTGACGAGTCGTTTTGAATTTTAACTGCTGATAGCATCTTCGCCATTGTCACTTTTATCAAACATATGAGTTTTTTTGGAATTCCCAACTCATTCATAGCGTTGTAAAGACTTGGTCTTAAGACACTGTCATATGCCGCTTTAAAATCGACAAAAATATGATACATATCAATGTTAAACTCTGTGTATTGTGATTGTGCTATGCCAAAAAAGTAAATAGTCTGTAGAAAGCCGATAAGCTTTCATATAAGATAGATTATTTTGAACAAGAAATAATGGCGGGAAGTTTTTATTAATAATGCTCTAAAAGTGGTAAGTTTAAAATTTAGAATATATAATTTTGTATTAAAATGTTTTCTTATGTATTTTAGTGTGTTGCAGTAGTCTTAAAACTAAGTTTATTTACTGTTAATATAATAGTTTGACAAATAGTTAACATTTTAAAAATTCCTCACTTACTAACTATTCTGATGTTTTGGTAACGCTGTGGGGTTTTGACGTCGTAAATCTTGAATGACGTGCCCGCATTTTTATATAAAAAAAAAAAAAACTGCAACTAAAATTTTTTGCGTGCCATCTTAAACGCTTATAACATTATATATCTTCAATGGCAGCAGCCCATATCTAGCCTTGTCCTTCTCCAAACTTGGCGGTCCCGCGCCTATCTTCTCAAGTTTCTTACGTTTAGAAAATTTTGCGCGTCCCGTGCCACTTCATTTTCTCACCTTTTATGTGGCCCTCCTTTTGGTCTTGCGCCCTACATTTTACTATCTAGGGCTCTTTTCGGCAATCTTTTGGTCTCCATTCTTACCACATGACCAGCCCAACGGAGCCTCTGAAGTTTATCTAATTCTGAGATCGGTGCCTCTTTGAACATCGGTGTCTCAGGACCATGTAACCGATGTAGAGCCATACGTTGCCATGTTACCAATTCCATCGGTAACTTAAACATGCTAATTTATAATAACATATAATGTAACATATCTATAAATTAATAACATTTAAAGGATTTTCACCCATATATTTTAGTGGCTCATAGCATGTATACTTTGTTACACTGATGATGGAATTTACATTCCGAAAACGTTCTGTAATGTATTTGTGATATAGCCCGTTTGGGTATTTTATTATATACCTTTTACTAAAGATTTGAAATAAAAAACAAAATCTAATTTTGGAAGAGTAACACCAACGAATAAATCACTGTGAAATCTATAAATATCTAGGCATACCCATAACCAATGACGGCAATTTGGATTAAGTGATTAAATGCAGAAATAACCAGGGAACACAAGCCATTTGGCAATTGAATAACATACTGTGGGATAAAACAATTTCGAGAGGAAATAAATACAGAATCTATAACAGCATTGTCAAAAGCATTGTTACATATGGAAGTGAAATATGGCCACTGAAAGAGAGAACCATAAAGACTTTGGAAGCAACAGAAATGGATTATTGGAGGAGAGCGATCGATAAATCAAGATTAGACAGAGTAAGAAATGAGAGAATTCAAGAATATATGGGCGTTAAACGTAGGATAACAGAGAACATCAGAATCAACCTACTAAGATGGTAAGCGCACGTACAAAGAATTGATGACAGTAGAATCCCAAAAAAAGTATTAAACCGGACATCGCAGGGAAGACGAAAGAAGGGCAGACCGAGATTAAGTTGAAAAGAAGTCGACAAGGATATAAAAGTGAGAGGACCTTAGTCTTCCTTGACGCCATTAGGAATTTGGTCATCGATGTTGACATTTTTATACTGTATTTTTTCGCCGCTTTTAATGTTTTTATCAATCGCTGTAAATTATCTTCGTTATCTAATATCAGAATTGCGTCGTGTGTACAATAAAGAGTTTTTTTTATATATGTTTTCTACCTAGCTCATATTCTTGTCCTTCGATGTTAGTACCTTGTATAATTTTGTTCATTATTAAATTAAGGAGTAGTGGGCTTAAGATATTTTCCTGTCGGATTCTGAGTTGATATCTACTTCGGATGTTAGTTCATTTTTGACTTTATTATCTTTACCATTCTGTTGAGTTGGTTTTTTCTTTTAGTAATTTTAACATCATCTAACATAATCAAGGACAATTGAAAGCAAGTTTTTTATATTGCAATGCTTTTTCATCAAATTTGTCTGCCTATGTATAGCTATGATAGCATCTGTTGACTTATTTTGTTGAAAGCCTTGTATTTTAGCACTTTATCTTCATTGGACGGACCTCATGTCATCAGATGCCACCAATCACGCATCTCGATGTGCATCGCCCTTCCTTCTGGAACAAATAATTAAATTTAATTGGTCGAGAAATGAAAAAGTTTCATATAAAAGGTAATTAATCTTTAAATATGGGACATTTTCGGATCTCAAGTAGAGTCAAGTCAGTACAGTGTATAGTGTATGTTTTACCCGTGTAGGGTAGCTCCCTAGAGCACTTTGCTCGAAGGGCTCTGTTTCTTTCTAAGACTCTGAAGCTGAGTTTTTTTCTTCTTAGAAAGAATGTGTTTTATTTCCACCACCTAATAAAACCACAATGGCATTGTCTCTTCAAGATAATGCCACAATAAGAGCGTACCGGCCAACTACGCAATATTACACCATATTGCGCAATAGTTGGACAAATTAATAAACATGGAAACTTGCACCAAGTTGCAATCAGTTTTTCATACGTTTATTAATTACACCGGAGACGACACTCAAAATATTAGGTACACAAAAGACGGACTGGGGTCTAAACGGACCCCATTCTTATAATGGCTGAACTATGCCTATACGAAAAAAAAAAAAAAAAACTGTAACAATAACACATTATTTTTATAGTATTGAACATTTATTAGTCTAAAGCATACACATTACTACCAAATACATTCTACTGATTAATACTAACAGACTAAATAATAACTACATACTATTTCTCTAGGATTTCGCGTTCGATTTCGATTTCGCGATTTTCTAGACACACACAATTATTACATTTTACGCATATTTTACTTGTTTTTCTGTTTTTTTGCCTCTACAACATAAAAGAAAACGCCGCCTTTTATTTTTTTTGTTCTTCCCTGGGCTCAGTAATCTAAAATTTTGGTAATACGTCTGCCATATGACGCTTTTTATTCTTTTTGATGTACTGATTATTATAACACCTGAAAACATATTCCTTTTTAAGTTCCTTACCTAGTGCCAAAATATCCATTTTACGTTTACTCATATTGTGCTTTTTCCATTCAGGATATTTTAGTAGCCTTAGTTTGTAGGAATTAATACAATGAGAGAATATGGTTATCGGCCAATCCCCATTTAAACTTGTAAAACCCTTACATAACCAATAGGACACTCACAATCTGTACTAATTCATAAAATCTATGGGATTCCCGCATTATTACAACTTAATTAGAATTTAGAATGCATTGTATATGACATAAAAGGTTGACCGGAGTTATAAAACTGAAGTTTAAATTTAATCTAACCCTAAATATTCTTAACATCATTTTTATTAATAAAATATATAAACCATAGATAGATGGAAGATCGCCGATTAAAAATTAAGATCTGTGAAGTAACAGCCAAAAATTGTGCTTTGGTTTCAAAACAGACCCAGTCAGTCTGATGAAGGTTAAGGCTATGTTGAAAAGTGATGGCACGGTAGCTTGTTGACATTGCTACTATTTCTTTTTTTGTATTGGTATTGAAATGCTTATCTTCTATCGGTCTGGTATATGGTTGCTGTTTAAAATTCCGTGAAGAAGTACCTCTTTATTTTCAATTGTTGTTTCCCCTTCGTATTTTAAGAGTTCATTTAGTATGCCATCTGGTCTTGGCATATCTTGTCCACTCTTTAGTTTTAAGTTATTTCACCTTTGCGATGTATATTCATCTTCATGTATTCTTACAGGTCGATAAACAACAAGCTTTATTAGAAGCGGATGATCCAGTATCCCAACTTCATAAATGTGCATTCTATATGAAGGATACAGAACGAATGTACCTCTGTCTATCCCAAGAACGAATCATTCAGTTTCAAGCCACACCTTGCCCCAAGGAATCAAATAAGGAAATGATCAACGATGGAGCTTGCTGGACCATCATATCCACAGATAAAGCAGAATATCAGTTTTATGAGGGAATGGGCCCAGTACGATCTCCTGTTACACCAGTGCCGATAGTACACAGTTTACATTTAAATGGCGGAGGGGATGTCGCTATGCTCGAACTTACTGGTGATAATTTTTCCCCTTCGCTGCAAGTTTGGTTTGGAGATGTTGAAGCTGAGACTATGTATAGGTAAGAATATATTTTTTAAGTGCTTTAAGATATTTTGATTTGTTGTGCATTCAGTGTGAATCAAAGTGTTCGGTTACAGTACAATACATTTGGACATAAAATGAACAAAATTTATAATATAAAAGTGTCTTCGCATTTTGAAAATATAAAATGAAAAAATCTCATCTATTTATATTCGTATATGAGGTGTGTTCAAAAAATACTCGGAATTTTCTTGTTTTTAAAAAAATAATTATTTATTCGTCTACATTAATGTTGTCTTCTTTAATATTAGTCCTTGAACCACTTCTCAAACTCGATCTTTGGGATAGCCTTTAGTTCTATCAGCAATATGCAGCATATACAAAATATAGGTACAACAATTGAAGGGGTTAGAAGCCAAAGGGCACAAGTGACAAAAACTAGAAATAGAGTTATTCAATGTTAAAGCTTTTGTGTAATTGTAAAATCCAGAGAGGTATTGCATTCTTCGTTTCTTCAGCAACTTATATGTTGCACTGTCATAAATTTTGTTAGCATAAGACACTTTTTCAAAAATTGCCTGTTTTTGTTTTTTTGTGCACTTGTACCGTTTTGCCTGCAAATAAATTTATAAAACTTGGTATTTCGCAATGTTTTATTAGTGAAAATAGCAAACTAATTTATATCTTAGATAATCAACATAATAACATGAACATTAATTAATTAATCATCATAATCTTACTCCAACAGGTCTGGAATGTCGTTGTCTATATCCGATTTCTAATGCCTGAGTTTGTAGTATATTTACATCTACGTCAGAAGTCGGTGGTAATATCTAACTGGGTTGGATTAGCTGTTTTCTTGCTTTCTTTCCTTTTTTATCTTCATGAGGCAAATCAATATAAAAATGGTGATGACAAGGCGGTATATAATATAATAAGGTCCTTAAATTCTCATACTTTTCATATGAAATTTTTATTGCGGCGTTGTAGAGTTTTTATCGAGGTTTTCCAATGTGAAGGTTGGTCTTCTCCTTGTTAGCTTAGAGCAACTTTCTCTGTAAATTGGAGTCCAGCTTTCATTTCTGGACATCTTAAAAGAAAACTTCAAAAAGTCATTCTTTGTACAAATAAACCAGAATGACAGAAAATTTTATGTTTTGGCTTTTGATGCGTTTTCAGTATTACAATTTATATAAGTATTTTTTATTTCAGATGCCAAGAAAGCATGCTCTGCGTCGTACCGGACATATCACAATTCCGAGGAGAATGGCTGTGGGTACGGCAGCCGACACAAGTACCTGTTTCACTGGTCAGAAACGACGGTATTATCTACGCCACTGGACTGACATTCACGTATACACCAGAACCTGGACCTAGACCGCATTGTTCTTCTGCAGATGAAATAATGAGGCAGGCGCAAAGGAGTCAAGGGGCTGCGCAGGCGCAGTCCCAAGCGGCCATTACAGAAAATGCTTGGAATTCGCATGGAATGCATTAGTCAAACACGAACTTCCTTTAGCTCGAAAAATTGTAGCAATAAATGGAAATGGTGAGTGAAAGCAATTCGAAGGCTTCGGAAATAAGAATTATAATGTGAAATTACTTATACTATATACAATTTTTGGTTTAAGCAATTCTCTATAAACGATATCCAGAAAGATAATGGGTACATTGAGAAAGTTTTATGCATAATTGAAAAGGTAGTTTATAGCCTTTTTTTAATTTTCTAGAAAGCTGTTACATAAGTGAGAATAATCTTAAAATTACTCTAAACTTATTTCAGAAACAACCTAAGACACATTTTGGCGATTTTGAGTTTATAATACCAACATGTATTTTTTTAGTCGGTTACATACAATTTAATACAGATTACACCTAAGTCCCGTAAGCATAGTTGATTTTATATCGATTTAAAATAATATTCATATATTTCTGAAACTACCTTAGTCCCCGGACTAAGGTTGTTTCTGCACTAAATTGTCAGTTGTCATTTTGCACATCGACGTTTACCATAAGCTATAAAATTCATAGTATTTCTATTGTTTGTTCTTGTTGCTGCTTTTAAAAAGTTGTCTGTGTATTGGAAGAAAACGTTTATATTTTAATATGATTATGAACAACGATCAACTAACCACCAGTGCTGAAAACGCTAAGGATAGAGAGCCTGCTACTAAAAGACGTAAGGCCATGTACGCAAAGCAAATAGGACCTCAGTGCAAGTAAGACAATAAAAATATAATATTTTTGAGTTTGTAAAATACATTTTTTAGGTGTTTCAAATGTTTTGAAAAAGTGAATGAAGATCAAAGGAACATTATTTTTGGTAACTTTTTCGGTATGACAATAAAATACGAACAGTATATATATATATATATATATATATATATATATATATATATATATATATATATATATATATATATATATATATATATATATATATCGAGAAAAGGAGTACGACCGTCAATCCAATATAAACTAAGGAACACTCGAAGAGTGGTTGGTTTTTCAGTCAAAGTGGAGAAATAAAAGACAAAGAAGGTGGCTACTTCATCTATTTATTGAAGACGTTTCGCTTCTTAATCAAGAAGCATCATCAGTTCATCTAAAAAGAACAATATGAAAAACCAAACATCCATGGAAAAGTTATTATAAGTGGGTTACCTTAAAAAGATATGTAGCAGTCAAAGATATAAAATGTGTAAAGAAGCTTATGATAATGGACATTAAATATTATGTTGTACAGACAATTAATTGGAACTGAATACAGTTTACAAATTAACTCAACTTAGCACAGCAAAAGACATGTGGTAATGGTACATGTATATAAAAAATATGTGAAAAAACTTAAGAAGTAAAAAACATTAATTTACAGAGAACCAAAAAGATCATATGATGCATTTCCAACAGTATATTATTATTTAAATTTGATTTTAACTTTAGGTAACATTATTAAAATTGAATTATAGATATTTAAAAAAAAATTATATAATAAAGCTACCACTCTTAAGCTTCTCAGTCGCTGTCGGTGAAATGCTACCAGAATTTAGGTACTACGCCGAACGAGAAAAGACAGTGGCCTTGAGATCAAAATATGACAGAACAGCAAGGCATATTTTAAAAAGTTAATGCATCAGTCGAAGGTTCATACATTTGGAACTGAGAATAATATAGATTCTATGAATCTATTTTATTATAAAATTTAATTAAATTATTTGAACAGAAACAATTATTTAAATATGTAAAAGTAACATTGACTGAGAATAATATAGATTCTATGAATCTATTTTATTATAAAATTTCATTAAATTATTTGAGCAGAAACAATTATTTAAATATGTAAAAGTAACATTGACAAAATAATCAATAAAATGTAAGTTGAATAAATCTAAGTAAGTAAAGTAAGAAACTATTTTATTTTATTTGAAATTATTTAATATGAAAATATGATAGAACATACACCTTAGGGGACAATTTTTAAAGTAAGCAACATATTAAACCTAATTCTGCAATATTAATGCATGATAAATTTGGCTCAAGTTACTAATGTCCATTCTCTTATTAAGAGCGTTAGGGTGTTTAAGAATTGAACACATTTCCAAAAACTGTCTTTTAACGAGATTGCGTTCATTGCCAAGAATCTTAACTTCATAAGTCCACTTTGTGTTTAGTATTAATAGCATGCTGGGCAAGAGCACAAGTATGCTTAGATAAGTTGATATCACTGCGGTGTGTCGTAAGACGCCCTCTCAGTGATCTCTCTGTCTGACCGATGTAGCATGAGTCACACTCAGCACAAGGTATGTGATAGATGACATTTACTTGTTCCAGAAGGGACAATTTATTATTAGGAGTTTAGGTGTAGGGAAGTTTATTAGTTACAATTTTTTTGTTTGTACAGTTTAATAAGTTTTTCAGTAACTTGAGGAAAATAAGGTAGAGATGAGTAATGGGTGATTGGAGTCCCAAGTACAGTATTAGGCAGAACAGTGTTATTAATTGAATTATTTGATATTATTCTAAGTTGGTCACCATTGGGCATGTCATTTAAAGAGGAACCATAACTCTGTGCATAAAGTTATTTATTAATTAGGGAAGATGGATATGAATTCTCAATTAGAATATTTTTAAGTAATTGGAGGGATTCCCTTCGATTAACCGGATGTGTCAGTCTATTTAGCCTACAGCTTAAAGCTTTAATGAGGTTTAATTTATATTTGTAGTGATGACAAGAATGGTAGTTGAGAAACCTATTAGAGGCCATTGGTTTCCTATACCAACTTGTGGTTAAGGTGTTGTCTCCCATTCTAATGACACGCATGTCTAAGAAGGGAATACTATTTGTGGTGGGTTCCTCAAGTTCAGCAGTGAACTGTAAGTGAGATCATAAGCTTCTTTACACATTTTATATCTTTGACTGCTACATATCTTTTTAAGGTAACCCACTTATAATAATTTTTCCATGGATGTTTGGTTTTTCATATTGTTCTTTTTAGATGAACTGATGATGCTTCTTGATTAAGAAGCGAAACGTCTTCAATAAATAGATGAAGTAGCCACCTTCTTTGTCTTTTATTTCTCCACTTTGACCGAAAAACCCACCACTCTGAGTGTTCCTTAGTTTATATATATATATATATATATATATATATATATATATATATATATATATATATATATTAATGTATTCACTAGCTCGAATAATGCCAAGAGTACCAACGCTATAGACAAAATGATGCAATTTGGAAATTGAGAACGAAATTCGTTGGTCCCTTGTTAACTTCTGTGTCTCGGTCGACGCACATCCAGACTTATAATACTTACGCCACCAGCCTTTTAAATTTATAATACTTTCCCTTTTAATTTCATAGACCGTGAATATGGACTGGGCACTTGCAATAACAATGATCTCTGTGTACTTATGCATGCTAGAGATGGTATAAGCCAGTTTGGTGTAGAACTTTATTCTAAATGTGTAATTTTCGGTGATAGGCTGTCACCTTCAGAAGCTTTTTGCTTCAGCATGTAACAGGTTGAAAAATGGAGGTAACTTATCATAATATACACAGATGACATTTTGTTATATGTTATATGTATATGTTATTGCTTATAAGTTAATAACCGATTTTAACCAATTTTTATTTTAAAATATAATGTAAGGAAAGGTCTACGTTGGGATATACTTTAAAATATTAATTCAAATTTCCAGTGCATACCACGATACGTTTACAAAATGGAGAATTTTTATTAGCAATTTTTCTACACCGGAAACAAAATTCCTACAGTGGATTTACAGTGGCTTCAAATATCTATGACAAAAATATTTAATAATAACGTTAGTTATACAGTCAATAAAGTTATGACAACTTAGAATTTTAAAACTTACTAAGCTACGAGTCACCAAAGAATACCCTGTCTCAACAGATAACCATGAAAATTGTTATTTTTTAAATAATTTTAATTAAAAATCCACCACTGCATAAAAAAATGTTTAAAAAACAGATGTGGCAATCCAGTGAGACTGCCGGTAGAAGTTATACTTCTATACACGCGTTCGCCGTTACAAATTTATATGGTAGTCAATCTGCACAATCATTACATATGTAATGCTATAGGTAAGAGAGAGCATAAAGAGAAACATAATTAGGTATATAGGTATATGGTGCATCGTTTGCTATATATAAACAACATTTGACCTGTAATAGGAGTATAGTAAATGAAGGATTGAATCAATATTTTGATGAAAATGTATATTTTTATTTTCATATATGTATGAAAGGAGTTGAATGCAAAAAAATTTTTTTACATATACTCTGCAGTAAAATTCATTGTTTATTTTGTTATTAATATAAAAATACAATATAATACACTGTAACATACATAATTCAATATAATAATACAATACAAATTAAAATGAAATATTCATAAGTATTTAAAAATGAGAATATACATAACTTACTTACGCATATGTTTAATTTACCATGATAATATTAATAAAAAAATAATATTAATATTAATAAATATTAAAAAAGGAACATTTTTATTCTCGAGAGAGAAAGAGAGAGAAAATATATCTTCTGTCCCTCTCTTACCTATATCTTACATATGTAATGATTTTGCCGATTCACTCTCGTACAAATTTCCAACGTCGATCGCGCGTATAGAAGTATAACTTTAAAAAGTTTACCTGAAATACATGTCAACCACAACACAAGAGGCATACCATAATTACAAAATAATAAGAAACGAAACACATGCACTTATAAGAAAAATAAAAAATGATCGCTAGGAACGCTTTTCTACAGAAGTTCAACATGATTTTTATGGTCTGCAAAAGGAAATATGGCGCTTTATAAAAGGTCAAAAAACGGAGGTAATGGAACTAATAGAACCAAAACACAAGAAAAGGGTACATGCATTGGCTACCTAAAATAGCTATATGCAGAGGAATAAGAAATTACGCTAGAACCGGAAATATCAAAAATTACCACAATTGAAGAACTCAATATAAATATACAGGGAGTTCGTAAAATACCTGAAAAGATGAATAACAGAAAAGCAGCAGGTAAAGACGGAATACCAAACGAATTACTGAAATATTGTAGATTAGCAGTGACAGAAAATTAACAGCATTAATCAATAAAATTATAAAACACAATAAAATATTCTGTATAATAGAGAAGTTTCCATAAATATCATAAAAACATTGAAAACATCTACCAAAACAACAAAATGGAAGTCAGAAATAGATGGACAAGTTCAGAACCTATAGAAATAGGCAGCGGAATAAGGAAAGAAGATACAGAATGGGAAACGAAGAAGTAAAAATACTCTGTTACGCAGACGATGCAATATTGATAGCCCAAGATAAAGCTAGTCTGAAAAGACTGGTCCACAGACTTTGCTTTTAACTGCATCTTTAACTTCAAGAATCGTTGGTGGTTCCTCTTCCCTTTCGTTTGTTTCTCTTACGTTATCTCTTTTGTCTTCTAAATTTTCTTCTTTTTCCTCTGTATTAAGTGCCTGGTTAAAGTATTCCACCCATCTATTCAGTACATCTTTCCTTGTTGATAATAGGTCGCCATTTTGACCTTTGCATTGACTTATGGGTGCTTTAAATTCTTTTCTGTTAATGTTAACTTTCTTATAGAATTCTCTGAATTCTTTCTCTCTGTTGAAGTTTTCTATATATTTAAGTTCCTTATTTAAGGGGTTTCGTTTTTTTTATGTTTATATAGAGGAGAAGTTGTATAAAACATTCTAAATTACCAATTAAAAAAATAAGGGCCATTATCGAGATAAAAAGTAAACTTTTTTATTTTACGATTTTTTTACAATCATCGATTTACAAAGTTTTTTTATTTATTTTAACAATTTTTTGTCCATTCTAAAGTACATAAAACTGCTGTTAGTTAATATAGATAGATAGTTATATTATATTTTAATAAAATTGAAAAAGTTTACATGTTGTATAAAGGATGTTAGTCGTCGAGTAAATGGACTCTTTTAACTATTTCATGAAGATCGCCTTAGCATTTTACTGCAGAGAAAAATTAATACGACTCCAGTATAGAAGCTTGGCTTCAAAAATTGATTAAAAACGGTTAGTAACTTCAAATTTTATAGAGATGTTTCTAATCTAAATAGTCACACTGTATATGCATATAAGAAAGACAGATTATAAAACCATATTGCAAGTGTTATTTTATATAATATCAATAACATTCTGGTATGTGAATTTATGTCTAAAACAACTTTATTCAGAAATGTATCTAAGATGAGTAATTTTACATTTATTATAGTTTTTATTTCTAATAATTTCGAGCTTGCGTGTTTATATTTTGACAATTAAAATGCGATTTATATTATAATAATACTTTTGTTCTAGACTGGGAAACGAAATTGCAACACTATGCTCCTTTCGTTGTGGTATGACATATATAAAAATATTTATTTCATATTAATTTTCTGTTAGTGAAATGTCCGTGATTTAATGGAATTGGATTTAAACGAATTTTTATACTCCAGTCGTCAGAGACGAAAATGCCACTGAACCTCTAAAAATCATACAAGCTGAATTTTGCGGAGAATATTAAATTTGGGACCCCAAAAAAAGATACAAAAAGGTTTACTTCTTTTACTCCCGGGCTTCCCCCTTATGATAAGACACTTGGATTAAAAGATATCGAATTTTTAACGTCGAGCTGATACAAATTTTCATTCACATTCAAAATCGACGGTCGCTTCAAGCGTTTTTTTTTGAGAGAACGGTTCATTCTACACAAAAAGTGCTAATAAACATTTTTGTTTAAAATTATCTCAGCTACATTTTTTATTTGAAACATTTTTTTCTACGACGTACAGATTCTTGGTAAATCGATTTTTTTTACCCCCCTACAAGGGGGGTTTTAAAAGGAAGCCCGGTGGTAAAAGTGGTAATCTTTTTTGGGGCCCCAAAATTAATATTCTTGGCAAAATTCAGCTTGTTCGTATGATTTTTAGGGGTCAACTCTCTGACGACTGTACTATTAGAGATTTTTGAACTGGAGCACTTTTTGGTAACTTGTGTCAAACTCTCTCTCTAATCGATTGTTCTAGCTCTCTGTACCTAGTGACGTCATGACGTTCCTAGATTCGTCATAAACAAGTCTGCACCGTCACTAGGAACAGTAAAACTGTAATTTTTCAAATAACTTATAAGTTGCCGACTATTAAAATCAAATTAATTGTTTAAAATTTTATTAAAAATGCTTTGGATGACGTGTCAAAATTGAAAGCAATCCATTATCACGAAAGCGTTAATAATTTAAGAATGTTTGAAAGTGATACGGAAAAGTTTTGTTAACGTCTTAATTTTTAACAAGTTTATTTTTATTTCTACTGTTTAGCGTTCCAAATTTAAACTTGGAAATTTTATTTCCAGTCTTGGAATCTCTTTATGAAAGGAATAATTGAAAGTATTTAAATTTTGGATTCTAGTATGTTTTGACTAGATGCTTAAGAATTTTTATTGTTGAAATAAGTCTACGAATTCAAGCACTATAATTTGCTTTGAAGCACATTGCACATGCATTTTTATTTTTTTTTACCATTCTTTCTTGGATATCAAGTACCAAGTTGGATCTAAAACTATATTGTTGCATTTTTTCACTGAATATTTTATATATGATGAATTGTAATAAACAAGAAGTATATAAAATAATCCGTATTACTATATGCAACTGTAAAATAATTTCCATGCTTCTAATTGAGTTGTAACATTCTTAGCCTTATCTTTTGGCTCCGTTACAAGAATATAACAGTTTTCAGTATACGGGCACGACTTGGTGGTTCAAATCATCAAATATAACCATTCTTGCCTCTGATGTTATTTCCAGGTGTTTGGCACTCTGTTTCACATTGATTTTCGTAATCAGATCCACTATTGTCAGTTGATTATCAAGTTCTTTATGCCTCTTCAACTTTGAATCATTTGCTCATATAGTCAAAGTAAATTGATTTTTATTAGGTAAATGCCGTCGTTTTTAAATATCATTTACTACTTAGGTGTAGCTGTAAAAAATAGCAGATACCAGAGATGTAATATCCTTAATAAAAATTGGTAGATTAAGAAGAGCAGGACACCTATGCAATATGCAGGCAACACCTATGCAGGCATTATGCAATAGAAGTCTGTCATTGACCACACGTCTAAGAGTATTGAAGTGCTACGTCTGGTCCACTTTGTTCTATGGGTGTGAAACCTGGACAACAAAAATAAAAAATCTTAACAAATTCGCATGCTCAGAATCCCGTGGACAGCACACATATCTAACGAACGCGTGCTAGAGACCGTGCACAAAGAGCGAGCATTGATCAACATCATCAAAATGAGAAAGGTCCAATACTTCGGTCATATAATGAGAGGACCTAAATATCGCTTACTCCGGTTAATCATTCAGGGCAAAATCGAAGGAAAACGTTGGGTCGGAAGAAAACAACTGTCCTGGCTGCGTAACATTAGACAATGGACAGGTCGAACGGTCGAGGAACTGTTTCATCTAGCTGCCGACCGAGAATCATTTCATCAGCTTGTCAATATGACGATAGCCAACGCTTGAATACAAGCACGGCACACAAAGAAGAAGAAGGACACCTATCAAAGGCGAATGAAAACTTATGTTCCAGAGAATCCCTATTTTCAGTGCCTGTTTAAAATAAAATTAAGGGCATGCCGAGACTGAGGTGTACACATAAAATGAAGCCTCGAGAAAAATTGGAGCGATAAATTGATAATGGACAGGAACGACTGCCGAAACAGACTAGCGTAGTTCGAAGCTCCACTAGAGCTGTTGTACCATTGATGATGATAATAACTTTGATGGGACTATAAATCCCGTCAAACAGAACGAATCATATAATCACATACATAAGTTATCATGAAACTTCAACTAACATACTCAAAACACAAAAACAAAATCATAGATGGATGCAAGTTAATATTGAAACTCGAGTTAAATTTTGAAAGGTGTTCTATGGTTATGTTAAGATTGAAGACCGCTAAAAACTTACCAAGAGACGAAATATCTTCATTTATAGACCTCTACGGTAGAGACCTATTGAAATGACAACATACAGGTGGCTGTGTTTATATTGATTTTAAATTGATGTCGTTTAAGAAAAAATTGTTAAGTCGTGCTGTCTCTATCTATTTATCTATAATGCCTTATTCCATCTATTTTGAATATAGGCTACCTCTTCCTAGACTGGTTTCTATCCAGTGTTTTTGTCATTCATCTTGTTCCAGCATGCTTCTTAAGGTCATTGCTCTGTTTCATCTGCAGTTACACTTGCAACACAACGAAATAAGATGACAATATCTCTCGAAAAATTGTTTAAACAGATGAAATGGCTTGTAGAAGAATTACAGCAACTTATAAAAGAAATGTGGACACCGAAATCCATCCTCAATGATTGGAATATTCGAATACTTTGCACCATACACAAAAAAGGAGATATCTTTGAATGCTCTAACCACAGAGGAATTACGCTTCTAAATGCAGCGTATAAAATATGTTCCACAGTAATACGTCACCGTATGGCACCATATGTAGAACGGATAGTAGTAAATTACCAGGCTGGTTTCAGAGGTGGTAAATCTACAATTCATCAGATTGCAACCCTGAAACAAATTTTGGAAAAAACACTGGAATATGTCATTGATACTCATCACATATTTATAGACTACAAAGCAGCCTATGACTCTGTGAATAGAAGAGAAATGTTCAAAGCAATGAAACAGCTAGGAATATCAAATCAGTTGGTAAATTTAATAAACATAACTCTTGAAAAAGTTGAATGTAGAGTACGAATTCAGGGGGAACTGTTTAAAACAAATAATGGGCTGCGCCAGGGAATCCCTCTCTCCTGTATACTGTTCAATCTGGCTCTGGAAAAATCACAACCACTGGTTCAATATATAATAAATCAGTGCAAATTCTGGCCTATGCTGATGATATCAATTTTGCTGGGAGAACGGAAAACGCTATACGAGAGACGTATGTAGCATTAAAAGAATCAGCTACAAAAATGGGTTTAATAATAAACACCAACAAAACGAAGTATATGAAAATAAGCACGCAACCACAAATCATACGACCACTTGTTATAGAAAACGACGTCATCGAAGCAGTGAACGAATTTGTATACCTGGAAGCGATCCTTACCACTGAAAATAATACTACCGCAGAGATAAACCGCACGGCCAACAGATGCTATTTTGGGCTCAATCGCCTTATTAATTCCACAATTATATCGAGAAATACAAAAATAAAACTGTACAAAACAATAATACGCCCAGTCCTAACATATGGTTCAGTTCAGACTCTAGCAAAAAGTAATGAAAATATGTTAGGGTGTTTCGAAAGAAAAGTACTAAAGCAAATCTATCTTGAATGACAATGGAGTGTGGAGAAGAGGATACAACTTCGAATTTCATAGAATATACCAGGAACCTGATATCGTAAAACATTAAGATAGGACGTCTGAGGTGGATAGGGCATGTAATGTGGATGGAACAAAATGACCTAGCTAGAAAAACGCTCCTTCATAGACCCATTGGTCAGAGAAGAAGAGGAAGACCCAGAACAAGGTTCCTTGATAACATCAATGAAGACATGAGAAATATGGGAATACGTGCTTGACGGAAGAAGGCGATGGATAGGGTCGACTGGAGAGAAATTCTTGAGGAGGCTAGGCCCTACGCAGGGTTGTAAATCCAGAATGATGATGATGATGATCATAGCGATATTTTCTCTTTTACTTTTTTGCTCTGTAGGTAACTTGGAAATAACTAACAATGGACCTACAACGTTTGTGTACTTTCTTCTTATAATTGAATCTATATTCTCTATTCATCCTCCTCAATTCTAATCCCTTCTAAGGATTTATGATCCAGTCCAAGTCTGGGTTGGGACTGAGTTCAGCTAATAGAGTATAATGAGGATTTCAGCCTTAAACCACTTAGCGTCCTTTGGCCGAACTGCTAAATTTTAAATAACCATGCTTCTGTGTTACTATGCGAAAATAGTATATTTCTTTGTTCACATAATAAATGTGTAAATATTACATAATAATAACCATTTAAATTTTCTCATGTTTAGCGTTCAGGTTCAATGAATGAACCTTCAACTATTCTTTTCTAAAATAAATTGCATCAATTCGTAGACTTAATGACATTCAAAACTTCCGTTTTTAGTGAGACAATTAAATTTTTTTGAAATGCGGTAATTATTACAATAACTTCAAATGTGTGTGTTTGTGATTTTCTAATGCGTTTTACACTGTTGTAGACTATACTTTTAGTAAGTAGGTGAGTCAAAACAATCACTGATTACGTGCATTTAAGTTTCAATTTAAAATTATTTATGAATGAATCATGATCAGTTACAAGGATTGCTAATAATAATATTATCTAATAATTGATACATGCTGCTAAAACAAATGTAAACTTTCACGATAATATATATTATGTTTTAAGATTCGACAATTTATTTGAAATATTCCTTAAAATTCCTAATTTTTAGAATCCTTGGAACATTAAATTGTGAAATTAGATTATTTCATGATGTTAATTAGATAATTAGAAAAATACTAGAATAGCAAAATAAAAGAAAACTAAGAGTATTGAAACCAGAATAAAGGAAGATAGGGAAAAATGTATTCGACAAAAAACAAAACAACAAATATCATGGAAAGTAACATAGAAAATGATAGAAGAAAATTCTAAAAATAACTTACGTTGCTTTGATCCTTCCATACTAGTTTATAGTAGTTTAATTTGTTTTTATAGTCCCCATTTTTTATGACACCTTTAATTCTAGCAAACGCTTTTTTCCGTACCTTTTCCTTTATAATCTCTTTTTATTTCTTATTATTTTAAATAAAATGGAAGTGAGTATAAATTGAATAGCACTGGCGAGAGAACACATCCATGACATACACCCTTCTGAATACTTATTTCCTCCGTTAGGGAGCCTTCGATTTTATTCTTGCCGTTTGACTTAATGTTATTTGAACATCTTGATAATTTTAAGTTTTTGCAAGATTTCTAGTAGCTTCTCTACATGATTTGACAATCTAACATTGTCATCACTATATTTATGTTATTAGAGAGCCTTGAACATATAGAAATTTAAATAAAATATGTATAAATAAGACTTGATTTTTTGACTCACCTCTTATAATTCGGTTGAAGTAAAAAAGAGCCTATATTACTGAGTTTGCACATATTTTTTAGAAATCTATCTGATTTTGTATATTTTTTATGTGATATAATAAAGACAAATCTATTATTAGCTTATAAACAAAGTATTTGTAAATGATTCTCATATATCTTATTATTATTATCTTTAAACCAAAGTTAAATTGGAGTCCAGTTTATTATTCTGTATTTTTTTATCCATTTGATTTATATTGTATTTTTTAATTTTAAGTGCAATTATAAACAACGAGAAATAAAATAATAATGTGTACATACAAATAATTTTCAGGGTAGTTAACAATTATAACTGCAACGTAATGCTACTTTTGTAGACAAATAAAAACATTTAAAATAATTTTATTTTTTATTTACCTACCCGTTTGTCTGTGCAAACTACCAAAGAATCCAAACATTGAGTCGGAAATATATATAGGAAACTTTTATGACAAGAACAGCTACGGAAAAGGACAATGAATATAGGAATATGGAATGTAAAATAAGTTACAGGAAATTTTGACTTCCAATTAAAATACGTCGAAAATATTAATCTAGACGTTGCTGTACAGACAGAGACAAAGAAAAAAGGAGTTGTGAAGACCAAAGAACGAAAAGAGGGAGTCTCCATACTCATTACAAACAAAAGTGGAAAAACATTACGGATTGGGAAGTCGTTAGTGAGAACATTTTTCGGGTGAACGTAACCTCTCTCTTGTCTTTTCCCTATTACTGAGGATCATGATTTCTTCCAATATTCCTAACAATTTTTCTCCATTGGTCTCTATCTTCAGCTGCTCTGAGAGCTTCGCAGAATGAGTTTGCAGCTGAATTCTTATATCAGTATGTAAAATCTACTAATATTACTTTGTAAGCAGTATTGCGACATATGAATAAATTTTTAAGCCTAAAACGAAAAAAAAAACCAACAAAAAAACAATATATATAAGAAAAAAACCAAAAAAAAAAAATCAAACCAATAAATGAATAATATTAAACAATAAAAAAATAATAATAAAAAGAAATTAACAATAAAAATAAAAGAAAAGTTACAATGTTATATATACTGATATCAAAATAAAAATGAAAATAAGTAACCAAAATATTTATAATTGGTTTCAAATGAGTGTAGAGTAATAAATCATGAAGTGTCATAAAATTTGCCTGAATTTCGGTGTCGTCATGGGCGTAGGCAAATGGACGGATGTCAACTTCGTCGTCAAAAATTGATGTACCTCAAAATATCATATTTTGGATATTTTGTGATAACCAATTTTATTTAATTTTTCGATTAACTTATTCTTCAAACTCGTATTCCATTATATGGTCATTAAAGCTAATTACATTTTTATTTATAAAAACTTTACTAATTCACTTCCTTACTGAACGAATAAAAGCATTAGAAGAAACTGATAAGGGTATGACGCACCTCCTAATATTACTAAGAACTAAAATAAATCAACATGAAGACTAATAACGCGTAATGAGGTTTTACTTACACTTTCATTATAATCCCTCTTTTATTTTATTATTATCATTCGACATTCGAGTTAGTAATTGTTACTACACCAATTAAACGTACAGTAATATTGTGATATAGAAATAGTGAAAAAGTTATAAAATGGCGACATTTACTCCAAAGAAAAGAGGTGTAAAAAATTCTCCGCTATCTGTTAGTGAAAAAGTTATAATTTTAAATGTATATGATTGCATAAAACACGATCACCCTAGTTTGTCTGTGCAAGAAAGTGTTGAGCGATGTGCCCGAATGACTGGAATTGGACAGTCCACGATTTTTAAATTATTGCGAGAAAGAAGGCCAGTTAAGTCCATGCAAGAGAAAATCAGGAAGACCAATAAAAATCTTAGGTGAAGACACCAAACGTGACATTCGAAGAAAAGTTCATTCGTTTTATTTTAAAAAGGAAATACCCACCCTTGACAAAATACTAATGGAGATAAGCCAAGATAACGATATTCCTTTGATATCCAGAAAACTTTTATGGAAAACTTTAAAAAGTATGAATTTTTCCTGGGAAAAGCACAATCGAAAGGCACTATTACTGGAAAGTGATGAAATCATTTGCTGGAGACGAAAATATTTGAGAACTATAAAACAGTACCGCAGAGAGCACAAGAAAATTTTTTATCTTGATGAGACGTGGATAAACGAAGGTTATATAGTCCAAAAAATGTGGCAAGATAAAAATGTAACAAGTGCTCGCCAAGCTTTCATAGAAGGCCTTTCGACGGGTATTAAAGTGCCTTCGGGAAAAGGGAAGAGGCTTATAATTGCTCACATTGGAAGCGAAGAAGGATTTTTAAAAGAAGGTTTGTTAAGCTTTGAGTCGTGTCGGACGGGAGATTATCATGAGGACATGAATTCGGATGTCTTCGAAGACTACTTCGGGGAAATGTTAAAATTTCTTCCAGCTGATTCGGTCGTGGTTATGGATAATGCAAGCTACCATTCAAGGCGCATAGAGAAGGTACCAACTTCAGCTTGGAGAAAGCAAGAAATTATTAACTGGCTGTCAAATAAAGGTATTCAGTTTGAGACGAATTCAATAAAGAAGGAACTACTAGCCGTAGTAAAACAACATAAATCTCGCTTCATAAAATATGCCGTAGAAGATGTAGCAGAAAAGTATAAAGTAACTGTGCTACGCCTACCGCCATATCATTGCGAATTAAATCCCATAGAACTTATATGGGCACAAGTTAAAGGATATGTTGCAAGGCACAATACCACATTTAAAATGAAAGATGTCAAGGTATTGTTTGATCAAGCCATTATGGAAATCACATCAGAAAACTGGCAAAAAGCAATCCAGCATGTTTTAAAAGAGGAAGATAAAATGTGGGAACTGGACAACTTGGTCGATCAGGTGGTTGACCCTATAATTATAACACCAGGGGATGATGACAGTTCTTCGGATGAAGACTATAGTGATGTAGAATTGTAATAACGTATCCAGTAAAGTTTTTGTGAATAAATTGATTTAAACTCCCCACAAGCGTTTCAATATGTAAAGTTCATTCGTGTGTGTTTGTGAGTATTTCCCGATTTCGGTTCGTATTTATTTTATTGTTACATTTTATATTTTTTTAATAACACTGTTCTGCTGTATTACATTTTTATTTCCTTTAATATGATTTTTAAGAATGCATATTCTTTTGTCAATTAACCCACTAGCGCGCCTCTGGCTCAGTGTTTATCTGTCGATAACAATGGACTAATCCCTTAAAACAGGGTGATACCTACCTGCTCTTTATGAAACGACAGAATTTTGCAATGCGGACGGAATTTATTGACGGATTACCCTGTAGCGCTTTTGAATACTTCATGAGATTTTATTACTCTACACTCATTAGAAATAGATTATAGGCATTTAATAACACACTAAAAATATTGCATCCTAATTTAACATGTAGGTATATAATATAAACAATGGAAATGGATGATAAAACTATGAGAAAACATGACTGGCCTTTTGGCTTTGCTAGTGCCATTAACTTAGGAAAAAAAAAGCTGAATTCTTAATTTGGTCGGACCATCTAGGTTCTAGGAAAAATTGCAGAATACGTTGCGCAGACATATTGTGGACAGCCCTTTTTTAATCTCGAGTTGGGTTAGAATGGAAAAGTTTGTCCTGTGAGCTGTCCAATGTATTCTTCAGCACCACATCTCAAAGGAATCAATTTTTTGGCGCTCGCGTCCGCGAAGAGTTCAAGTCTCTACCCCGTATAGAAATATTGAGAATAGAAGGGCATCCACCAGTCTCATCTTGATATTTTGAGAGATAGATCTGTCTTTCCAAACTTTAGTTAGGCGACTCATCGCATTTTTTGCCATAACAATACGTCTCCGAACTTCTGCTTCACAGTTACCATAGTTAGTTATACTAGACCCGAGATAGACAAAACTGTCCACTATCTGGTATTCCTGTAACATGTTAGTCAGTTGAATAGTGTGGAATCTGCCGACTACCATTATTTTTGTCTTAGCTTTATTGTTTTTCAGATCTACTTTTCATACTCAACTCTTCGCAGGAGATTAAACATTTCTTGCTCATTTACTGCTATACGTGTAGTGTCATCAGCAAATCTTAAATTTGAGATTTTCCTACCAGCCACTGTTACTCCACCGGCCTATCCATCTAAAGCCATCCTCATGACATGTTCAATGAAATACCTTTTGGTAGTCAACGAAGCATATAATTATAGGTACTTGAAATTCTCTAGACTTTTCAATGAGTTGTCAGGTTCAGGATTTGTTCTCGTGTACCTTTACCCTTCTGTCGTCCATGTTTGGACATAGGCCTCTTCCAACTAATTCCATCGGTGTCTATCCTGAGCAACATATTTCCAATTTGTTCCGGCTATTCCTTTAATGTCATCAACCCATCTCATCTGTGGTCTTCTTCTTGGTCGTTTACTTTCGTAAGGTCTCCAATGTTGTATTGTAGTATTCCAACGTTGGTCTTTTTGTCTAGCAGTGTGGCCCGCGAAGCTCCATTTAAGTTTGGCAATTTTTGTTGCTATGTCCTCGACTTTTGTTTTGGATCTTACCCAGTCGTTCCTCTTTTTATCTGACAGTCGTATACCTAACATTGCTCTTTCCATTTTCTTTCTGTTGTGGCTAGTTTATTCATGTTTGCCTTGGTTAGGGTCCAGGTTTGACATCCATATATCATGATAGGAAGGATGCATTGGTTGAACACTGTGCTCCTCAAGTATTGGGGTATTTTGCGGTTTTTAAGTATCAAACTAAATTTTCCAAATCCTGTCCATGCTAGTCTTGATCTTCTAGTAATTTCCGCACTTTGGTTCTCTTTGTCAAGTCTCAGGATTTGGCCTAGGTAGATATATTCCTGGATTTGTTCTATCTCACTGCCATTTATAGTTATACGTCTGGGGTCATCTGTGTTTGTCATTATTTTTGTTTTTTTCATATTCATTTTTAGGCCAACGTATTGTGAGCTGGCTGCTAGTTCCCCCATCATAATTTGCAGTTCCTCGAATGTGCTCGCTATAATCACTATGTCGTCAGCGAATCTGAGGTGGTTTAACTTGTTGCCATTAATGTTAATGCCATACGTTGACCAATTTGTAATTTTGAAGGCGTCTTCTAGGGCTAGGTTGAAAAGCTTTGGCGATATTACGTCTCCTTGTCTCACTCCTCTTTTAATGGGTATGGGATTTGTATTTTCATCTAGTTATACTATCATAGTTGCATTTTCATATATATATTATGTATTAGTTGCCTATATCTCGAATCTATTCTACAATTATTAATAGCTTGTTCTATAGCCCACATCTCGATACTATCAAACGCCTTTTCATAGTCGACGAAGGCAAGAAATACGGGTAGTTGGTATTCACTTGCTTTCTCTATCAATGTTCTCATTGTCAGCAGATGGTCTGATGTACTATATCCCTTGCGGAAGCTAGCCTGTTCAACCGGATAAACAGGTTATTCTTCTTCTTCATGTACCATGTCCTTTCAGAGCGTTGGTTACTATCATAGCTATCTTAATTTTATTCATTGCCACCCTAAATAGCATACTTTTATCAATACAATAAGAATCTCGCCAATTCTTCAACCTTAAATTTTTTCTTCGAAGTGGACTGCGTTTGCCTGCTATTTTCCCTTATATAATATTTTGTAGCAATCTATATTTCTCTTCTTGATGCTTTTTATAATCTCAGTAGTCTTGCTGAGACGTTCTAGTATTTGTTTTTAGTGTTTTGTTTACATGGAGTTTCGAATCTTCTCCACCCAAGAAACTTTTAAAATTCTTCTATAGCACCACATTTCGAAATCTTCAAGGAGATTTAGTCATTTTTATTCATAGTCCAACACTCGACACCATAAAATAAGAGTGACAACACGTAGCAGCGAAGTCGTACCAGATCCGCAATGCCAATTTTAGGTCTCTGTTTCATAATACCTTAGACATCCGTAATCATGTCATCATCATAATTTCACCGTGACTCTCTGCGTTACAGTTTAACTGATATTCAAGGTAAATAATTTGATCAACTTGCTCAAGTTTGCTATTATTTACATATGAAGTGTCTCGGGAGAAAACCATGAATGTCACAAATTAACTAAAATTGAGTTACAATTGAGACATTTCAAATAAGGAAGAAAACAGTGTCTGAAACACTGAATGTCCACTCAGCAGCACCAGAAAATGTAATTGGCATCCTTGTCTTGCAAACGATCGTGTCAGTGTAGTAAATACATCGTTATAACCACGTGCTTGTGCAGTTCTGTTTGGTTAGTTAATTTATTTAAAACAATTACGGCAGATAGTGGAAACATATCCACTAAAAAGAGAGTGAAAATGGGCAGGTTATACAAAGTCATGAAAAAAATGAAGCTTCAGTCACATGAGTTTCGTGAATTCTGCAAATGC
The DNA here is from genome assembly GCF_040954645.1 of Diabrotica undecimpunctata. Lineage (NCBI taxonomy): Eukaryota > Metazoa > Arthropoda > Insecta > Coleoptera > Chrysomelidae > Diabrotica > Diabrotica undecimpunctata. The sequence continues at coordinate 138,295,225 of NC_092807.1, forward strand.
AAACGCTTGACGTGTTCTCACACAGTAAGTAAAATGAATAAACAAAGAATTTTAAATCATTTTAATTCATTAATATCTCATAATGAACAAAATGCTTATTTGTGTTCTCTTATATCATTAGTAAATGTACAGAGGTAGCGATCTAGGGGCAAAAATGTACATGATGCAATATATCATGATGCAGCCTATATGTACAGGGTCAGAGTTCAGTCAAGGTCAACTGCTAATGCTGAGGATGAGAAAAAACATTACGAAGAAGTACAAGTTTCTGCCAAGTTTTTTCGTGCAGTTCATGGTGTTACAGGGGCAAAACTTCAACATCTACAGAAAGAGTTAAAGCAATATGTCACGGCTCCTAAAGATAAAAGAGACAGAATAAATTATAACAAACTGAAGCCGAGTAGTGTTAATAGTGTTCACGAGCATATCCAGTCATTTAAATCAAGAAGTAGTAACTATATCTTACATGATAATAAAGGTAAAACTTACTTACCTGAAACTTTAAATGTAATGAAAATGTTTTCTCTGTTTAAAGAAAAATATCCGGAAGTTAAAATTTCTTATCAAAGTTACAGAGAAATTTTTAGACAACAATATAACATTAGTTTCGGTTATCCGCGATCGGTTACCTGCAGTTAATGTGACGAAATTACTGCAAAAATGAAAGCAGCTGAATCAGACCAGAAAAGTGGACGTACTGAAATAACCAAATTAAAAGTACTTAGAGAGTTCCATCTTCGTAGGGCTCAAGCGTTTTATGACAGGAAAAAGGAAAGCAAAAGAAGGGTATGAATAGAAAAGAATTATGAAGCTATAGCTAGGGACTTCCAAGAAATGTTTCCTTGCCGAATATTCACCACCAATGATGTATATTACCGCTGACAGCTCTCGATTTACTATCTGTATCTGGAGAGTAGGGAGGGCGAGTTAAGTTTCACAGCACTTAGGCCACAATTGAACCATTGTGCATCCTCCCAGGGACCTGTCACCCTTAGCTCATTGTCCATCCTGCCATTTCTAGGAGGGTGGACAAGTCACCAGGAGACATCTCTCTTATGGGGGCAGGTGTGGGCCAGGACTCGCCGAACGCGTACTCTCGTATTAACGATAACTCCGGGCATTCACATAGGACATGCTCTACAGTTTCGTCTTCTCGTTCACACTTCCTACATAGAGGTGTGTCTGCTAGCCCCACTCGATTTACTATTTTAACATCATGTTTTATCCAACGCTGATTCTTATTTTTATACCTATCCAGAGTTTATTGCTAAAAAGGGATCAGATGAAGTGTGTTCGTTTCTTTTCGATTTTATTATGCATCATTTGTCTCCAATTGCTCAACATCTACCCATTTTCTGTGACGGAAGAGGTGGACAAAACAAAAACTATACAGTGGTAAGGTTTATTCAGTACATGGTATCAGTAGTAAAACGTCTTCAATCCATTACAATAACATCATATCCCGTTAGAGGCCATTCGTACCTTGAGTGCGAGAAAAATATGGGCCTTATTAACCTTAAAAAAAGAATGGAAACGCCTGCTGATTGGGAGGAAAATATTATAGCTTCTCGCACAAAGCCATATTTAAAGTAATTTCAGTATCTCAGTGTTTCATCAAGGGATGGACTGCATTTTTTAACAATAGATATGTCAAAAAAGTTCCTTTTGCTATGCAAAAAGTTAAAGAGGTGATGTGTGTTAATACTCATGTTCGCACTGTATTTCACCGAGATTCATATAATGGTAGCAAACTTGAGGACCCCATCCGTTCTTCCGTTCAAGCTAAAAAGTCACATAAATTGTCACCTTCGGACTTTGAATTACCCATGCAATCATACTTCAACGTTATTGCTATTAACGAAGACAAGTTCAAAGACAATGTTTTTGTCAAAGTTTTGCGAAAAAAAAAAAACAACAAAGGAACTGACAATAATTCAAATCTTGAGGAATTGCAACCTATTATAATGAAGAAACGTTTGGCTCAGAAAAGAAACGCACCTGGACTTTCATGATTTTCTTCCATAAAATATTGACACTGACTGATGTTTTCCTATTTTTTACAAAAACTGTTTGTTTCATTGGTTTAGTTTTAAGTACTAGTTTTTAGTAATAAATGTTAATGATAAATGTTTTGGAATATAATATATCAGGCACATATTTTAGTTTTTACATGGTATTTAACTGTAAAATTCATTTTTTTCAATAAAATATTTTGTGACATTCGTGGTTTTTTGCTGAGATCCTTCATATTTGAGCAAATCTTCATTACTTCATAGACGCCTCGATTTATTATCCTTCAGACGACTTCTAAATGATTTTTTGAAATTGTTTTCAATAAATATACTATTTTCCAGTATATTAGAATGTTTTTAGGCTATTTTTTTTTATTTATTTAGGTATTTTAAAGAATAAGTTACATTTCCCTACATAACTTTTTCAGCATTCAGTGGATCTTCCTGAAATGTTTACTGAAGTTGCTTTTTATATAGATGAGTGGAACCTATGAGTATGAAAGGTGTGCCACTAAGGATAACAGAGTTATAATAAAACATAAAACTAATAATCGTAGTAAACATTTTATCAATTTCAAAATTGTTAAGTTTTCCCTCTTTTTCAGCAAAAATTTTATTCGTTGTTGAAAAAAAAATGTATGGTTTGTAGAAGTCTGTGCCATCAAAAATAAAACCTTAGGTAACATTGTTTTCGTTACAGCCTTATTCTTATTCGTGATTAATTTTGTTATGATACATTTTTTAAACACACTTTGGATATCATACGCACACCTTCAAAACACGACGTGATCATTAGTATTTGTGTTATACAATAACATCCCAAAAAACTAAATCGTATACTTAAACGCTGAAAAAAATATAATAATAATTGTATTTGTCGAGGTTTTGATTTTTGCCCATATATCTATACGAGCCCCTTCTCATATTAGTTGGCCCAACGTTAGATTGATAAGACAATTAAATTTAGAGAACAAAAATAAAAGCGCAGCGTACATTTTAGAAGTTTTAATGTATCGAAAATCATTTTTGAATTTCCTAATTATAGAAAATATTTTATAACGTAATGAAAACTATTGATTAAACAGAATAATAATAAATTAAAAAAAACGCATAGAATCTGTAGTACTAACAAAAAAAAAAGGTGGGGAAAGTTTACCACTGAGTTACAGCCCCTTTATTTTTAATGACCTCCACAATTCTTCAAGGCATAGTTTTTTACCAAGTTCTGACAAAATTCTAATGTAAACAAATCCCATGTTTCTTGCAATTTTTCCTTCAATTCGTTGACTGACCTGGCAGGATGTTTTCTAAAAGCTTTTTTCATTTTGCGCCACAAAGTCTCTGTCGGGGACAAGTCGGGACTATTCGAAACCCATTCCAGAAGTGCGCCATAGTCTTCAATCCATTTTAAACTCTTTTTTGAGGTATGCCAACCTGGTATGACGTTCTGTTGGAAGACAAAATCTTCCGCTGATGTTAAACGGTGTTCCATAATCGGTAAAAGGGATTCTTCTAAAATATTTAAATATTTGTCCGTGTTTACAATCCCATCGATAAAACGTAACTTTCCCACACCTCTAGACAACATGCTGTCCCAGATCATGACAGATGCAGGAAATTTGACCTTTCTCTTCAGACAGTCGGGATGGAAAGATTCATTTTTCCTGCGAATGATGCGACTTCTACTGTCTCCAACACTCATTTCAAATCTGGACTCATTGTATTGAATTCCATTGCGACTGAGTCCATCATCTTAGTCTATTTTTCTTTTGTTGTAATATTAAAAAAAAAGTAATATTGTAATATTAATTTCCATAGCCTAAAATAAAATAAAATTTAAAAACAATTCGTACCAATTTTTTCAACTATAAAACTTACTTTGTAAGTCATCATCATCATCTTTGGTTCGACAATCCTCTGTGGATCTTGGCCTGCTCTAAGATTCGTCGCCATTCTGTTTGGTTTCTGGCAACATCTTCTGATTTTTAATATCCGTAAGTCGGTTTCAACTCCATCTAACCACCTAATTCGCGGTCGGCCTTTGCTTCTTCTTCCTACAGGTGTTCCTGTAGGTGTTGATCTAGAAACGTGTCTTCCAAAAACGTCACTCCATAAAACGCTTAACTCCATATAATTTGCTCGTCGATTTTTCACTATAATGTGTCTTAATGCCCTTTGATCTGCTTCGGTTATTTTACTTTTTCGTACATTTCTAGGTTTTGTGACGACCGAATCTATAGTTTTGTATCTTCTGACTATATTTCTTACACTATAGCGTGACAATGGCAACATATTCGCGATTTCCGAATTGGATTTTCCAGAATTAAAAAATCTAATAATGATTGAACAAATTTTCTCATCGATAACTTTACCTCGACCCTTTGTACAATCCACAAACGGCAAAAAGTTTTACAATACTACAAACAAAATACATTTGACCTTAACTGACAAATATTATTGTTTTGATGTCATTTTTTCATAGCTACCTCTGGCTGGATTTAACGTAATTATGAAAAAATTAAGGTATGTTGACATAAGTGAATGCATAGTGAGGGTTTAGTGAAATTGTTTTTTATTATTGAAAATAAATTAAAAACCATAAGGGTAGTGTTTTTAATAAATATTAATAAAAATGCGATATTAATTAATATGTGAACTTATAAAAACATGCAGAGTATAATTTGTTTATGGTAATCGACTTAAACTGAAAATTCCATAGGTGGGCCAACTGATATGGGAAGGGGCTCGTACAGGTATATATTTCAGCAAATCGAGTTTTTTTTTCAATAAATTTATACATTTTTTTCTACAGGATTCAGCGTTTCGTTAAATTTTATGCGCAGTTTTCTCTCATTACCAAGTAATGATTTAAGGAGTAAAACCCGTTGTTTAAATAAAAAGGTGAGCCGTTATTTAAAAAATCCTTAAGTTTTTATTGAAAATGAAAAATAATGGGGATTTATCCATATAGACAGTCTTATATTCTCTTGTTTACTTATTACGAGTATTTTGGTTTTCCGTATCTGTACGACACTGTCAAGTAATGTTTGCAGATCTTCTTGAGTAGTTAAATTATCGATAGGTAGGTATGTATAAAAAAAAATTTAAAAAAATTTGTAACCAAAAATCGTTTTGCAAAATTACTATTATTTTTAACGTATAAACAATTAGAATAACTTTTAAGCTATTACTCGTAGACGCAATATTTTTCCATATTTAAAAAGCTGTCAGTTTTACACGAATTTAAACAAAAAACAAAGTTATTCTAGAACGATTAGGTAAAAGTAGGGATACGATTTAACTTAGACAGAATTGTCTGTCCGTGTTAAAACTGAGACTGAAATGAAGATTAGGTAGACCATATTAACGGAGAACTAAAAATTCAAAATTCGGAAAAATGTATTTTTTTACACTAAATTGTTAATAATTAAAAAAAAAGACACCGAAATCTCTGCAGAAAACATATAGGTTTTCTTTATAGGAAAATATAGTTATAAAATCAAGTAAAACTATAAAATATCTTAAAATAAATCGACTCATTTCAGATGGGATGTCCATATAAATAAAATAACAAAGTGTTTGAGAGCTTTAGTTCCAAATTTCTCAAATCTATAATAGATTTAAAATATTTAAAAATATTATATTATGCACTAGTTGAGTCTAGAATTAGATTTGGAATTCTTGGGTGGGGTGGTATACAAAAAATTTATTTATAGAAAGTCGACATATTACAAAAAAAATATTGAAAATAATAATTAATAAATATTATTCTGAAGCTATTTTCTTGTGGCATCTTAAGACAATTACTATTTTAATGCGAATAAGCCACAATTGAAGTTTAAAATAAGTTTATTGACGTTTCAATTTCGACTTTTTTTCGACGGAAATTTTTAATTAATTTAATTCGGAAATTAATAAATTTTTAATAATTATTTATTAAACATTAAATAATTAATAAAAAATGACATACTCCTCTCATTTATTATTCTGTGATACTAACGTAATATATATACCAGGCAACTTTATATGTATTCCCTGCTACTGTACACATAAGGCGAGTTTATACACGCATGGATTTGTTGACGCCAGTAGCTGATGCCGCGCCTTCTTCTTAGAGTGCCGTCTCCCTACGGAGGTTGGCAATCATAATGGCTATTTTTATTTTTGAGCTTGCTGCTCTAAACAAATCAATCGATGTGCATTGATACCAATCACGTAGATTCTTTAACCATGAGTTCTGCCTTCGGCCAACAGATCTTCTTCCTTGAATCTTTCTCTGTATTATGACTCTCAAAATTTCATATTTTGGTCCCCTCATCACGTGGCCTAGGTATTCCAGTTTACTGGCCGCGCCAGTAAATAAAATGGCATGTATAAACAGTTACTATTTTTTTTTCTCCGCCAGTTCTACTCTCCACTGGTGGAGAAATATACATATTCGGGTCATGAAATAAGAATCAGCAGGGATAACCAAACATGCAAAATCCAAAGACGAATCACTTTAGCGTGGGCAGCCTTTGGAAAACTGCTAGACACACTTATGGCCAACATACCAATTAGCCTCAAAAGAAAAGTATTTGACCAATGTAATACCGGTCATGACCTATGTGGCGGAAACTATGACTCTAACCAAGACACGACTTCGAGTGACGTTGCGTGACTGAATAAGAAACGAAGTTCTGCGAAGAAGGACGAGTATTGCTGATGTTGTGGAACGCATAGCGGAACTGAAATGGATCTGGGCAGGCCATGTAGCGAGAATGCATGACTCACGATGGACGAGCAAAATTACAAATTGGAGGCCAAGAGCAGACAAACGTAGTAGAAGAAGACCACCTATACGTTGGGTTGACGACATCAGGCGTATCACCAAAAATTGGCAACAAAGAGCACAAAATCGAAAAGAATGGACGATTGTAAGGGAGGCCTATGTCCAGCAGTGGATGTGATAAATGAAGGCTGGATGATGATGATGATAAACAGTTACTGGCGAGAACTGGTAAGCAAGTCTGAATAGGGCATGTATTGTGCCAGTAAAGTAGGAATCTTCCAAATTTTTATGCAACACTGACTATTTTATGGTCGTTTTAAATCGAATTTGCACGTGTAAACCGTAGTGGTTCTTTTAAATTATAATATTCCTTACAATTATTATAATATATATATATATATATATATATATATATATATATATATATATATATATATATATATATATTATAATATTATATTTTTAAATTTGTTGTAAAGCAATTTTAACAAAAATATCACTTGAAATGACCAGTCCACGAGGTAAAAAATGAAGTTTCCAGTACATTGTAAAATTTCTTGAAGTATACGAACAGGGTATATGTTTGTGGGTCATTTATTCTGATCGATACAAACACAGGAATTCATGTGTAGATGAAAATATTGCAAAAACAATGGTAATTTTAAACTGTTCCTCCGATATCCGTAAACAATTTTTGTAATTTTTTGGATCTTCGGTTGAAAGTTCTGTTTTTCTGAAGCACCAAATTTCTGTCTATTTGCAACCCAGTTTCTAATCAAAATTCGGCCTCTTCGCTTATGATTTCTTTTCTTTTCCACGCGGCTAATCATCTCTTCAACAATACCTACTTTGTTTTAGAATTAAGCGACACCTATTACGGAATTCAAATTTTATTTCCTCGATTGACATGTTACTATTGTGTAAACAACGACAATATTGCTCTGTGCAAACTTAAAAATGAAACTGGCATGCCAAAGAAAATATTCTATTCTGTAAATCTAGTGTAAATCGTCACTGGCGTGCCAACATAACTGGCGTGGCTACTGGCGCCAGCAAATCCATGCGTATATAAACTCGCCTACACAATCGTTATCATTTCCTGAGTACCTACATTACCTCATCACTACAATACTCTCACTAAAACCAATTAACATGTTCAGTTGGGAAATATCAAAAAATCAATAGGACAGAGATCTGCCATGTATCTTGCTCCAAAAATAGTTAACCACTTGCCTAACATATACAAAATATATATTCATACTCTTAATAATTCACTACGTATGATAAAATCTATATCCAAAAAGTAGGTATGAATCCTAGATCGTATGTTTGTGCATAAATTTTTCGATCTGACTAACTAAATACTGATCAAAATTAAAAAAAAAGAAAGTAAAAAAAAATAGAGTGATTTGTTATATTCACCCAGTTTAAATACACTCATGGACAAAAATATCGAATATTTTGGAATTTTTCAATTTTTTTTGTAGTCACTATTATTTCAAAATAATTTTAGATTACCGATAATACTCATTATAGTAGGCTGATGTACTCAACTGGTTTGAAATATTTTGATGTTTATTTTGACGTTTATTCAGTGATTAGTGTCATTCGTACATTTTATCATAAAAATCCTTTTTCACGTAAAGGAAAAATCGGTTATTTTTAGTTTAATTTATTAAGTTTAATTAAATATTGTTTTGATTTAACTAGTTAAAAACAAGTATCCCACCAATTCGACACTGCGATGAAATCCAAGTAGCACATATTGTAATTTTGTACGAGGAAGGATATGCACAAAAAGGTATTGCACGACGTCTCAGCAGAACTGAATCTATAGTTTCAAATACTCTAAAAAGGTGCCGCGAAACAGGAAATTTTGTACGAAGGCCTGGTCAACGACGCCCAAGGTGCATAACCGCAATTGATGACCGTTTTATGGTTCTTAATTCTACACGAAATCGTTCATTGACAGCGATGCACCTCAGAAATGAGCTATTAAATGTTAGACAAGTTAATATGAGTTCACAAACAGTTAGACGAAAATCAAAAGAAGCAAACCTAAAGCCCAGACGCCCCGCCAAAGTCTCGCCCAGACCGTTAGTTTTGGAGTTGATGGCATAATTCTTTGGGAAGGTATTATTTGGGAGGTACGTACCGCACTTGTGGAAGTAATTGGACGGATGACTGGTGATTCTTACGTTTAAAACATCCTGCAAGATCATGTTTTGTCATATGTTGGTTACATTGGATATGAAAGATTCACGTTAATGCACGATAATGCTCGACCACATGCCGCTGCCATAGTGAGTAATTATCTTGATGAGGTCCAAATTCGAAGATTGGATTGGCCACCGTCTATACCGGATTTAAATCCAATAGAGCACATGTGGAATCACCTAAAACGCAGCATACGACATAGAAATCCCGTTCCAAATACGATAGAGCAGTTTAGGCTTGCTGCACAGGATGAATGGAATGCAATTTCTCAAGGATATGTCCGAAATTTACTTGCAAGCATGCTGAGAAAGATGCAAGCAGTAATAAAAGCTAGGGGGGGAATACTCGTTACTGACCATGCACTTCTTTCAGTTTAAACCAGTTGCTAAAGCAATTTAAATTATCATTTCAGTTTAGAGTAAAATAACCTTATTTACCTAATATTAAACATTTATTTTTTTCACAATTTTCTCCGCATAAAAACTTAAAATTGTTCATTAAACATTGTTAAAATTAACTTTATTTTACAATAAATGACTTGCTTGACCAGAATTTATTTTGAAAAAACAAAAATTTGAAAATTCCAAAATATTCGATATTTTTGTCCATGAGTGTATATTTAAATATAGTCACACACTATTTCCGTGTTCGACCAATAGGTTTTAACGGGTAATGAGTAAATGTTTTTTCGGGTTTTCAGTGCAAAAATGTAAAATAAATACGTATATAAAAAAGCTACTAATTATAATTATTTCTTGTAGAGTGAAATCAATAAACATTTACAGATTTTGCCATACGGCTCACACTCCCTCTAAGGGGAAAATTCACTCATCCCAGATACCTAAGTATCAAAAGGATTGAGCTCTGGTGGGACTCTTTCCGTGTTATCGAGCCTTAGGTGACATGGTATGCTGAAGTATCTCCCAAAAATTTTCGTAAACATCTGGACGTTGAGAACAGTACAGCTTTTTGCATGATCTTGTAGAGATGTTTATTCAGACCTAGCTTTTTTATGTTTTCTAGGAGGTTCTTCGGAATGACTCCAGTAGTAGAGAGAATAATATGTATTGTCTGGATACTTTCCATTCCCTACTGTCTTCGAATTTCCAGACCCCTGTACTTGGCGATCTTTTCGTTCTGTTTAACATAAAGATTATTGTTGTTGGGTATCGCCATATCAATAAGTGTTGTTTGTCTCTTTAGTTTATTAACTAGTATGAGATCTGGTCTATTAGGTGCCACTGTTTGTCGCACAGTGCGGTCCCAGTATAGCTTGAAGTTATCATTCTCAAGTATACTTCCAGGAACGCATTGATAATATGGGAGATGGTTTGTTTGGGGAAGTCCCAGTTTGATGGCTATCTCTTAATGAAGGATCTTTCCTACTGAGTCATGCCGTTCCTTATATTCAGTTGCAGCAAATACCTGGCAGCCCCCGGTAAGGTTTTGGATGGTTTCTTGAGCTTGACATCCATATCGGCATTTGTGATTTTGGACCTAGGGTCTTTGACGATATATTTCAGGTAATTTTTGGCTGGTATAACCTGATCCTGAATGTGAGTAATGAACCTTCTGTTTCAGGGAACATCTTTCCTGATGTCAGCCAATAGTTCGACGCTGTATTGTCGACATAGTCTTGACTGACTTCAGTCGGATGTCGCCCATGCAGAGGTTTACCCATCCAGCTGCGCATTTTTTCGTTCTTAGTAAGATTGTTTATGCGCATTTCTTGTTGTGTCATCTACTGCACAAATCACGCGATGAAGGGTAGATGTCTCCGCCTGCACCTGAAAATAAGTTCGTAAATTAGTAATCTGTTTTTCTAATTGCTCGCTTATATCAATAAGTCCTCTTCCTCTTAAATACCGCGGTAATGTCGTTCTTTCTACTGCACTTCGAGGATGGTGTTTTTGTGACTTTGTGAGGTGTGTTCGTACTTTTCGCTGAAGAGTTTCTATATCCGTTTTAGTCCACTTAATAATCCCAAATGAGTAGCTAAGCGCGAAAAATGCATCGGTGTTTAATGCCTTAAACAAATTTTTACTACTCGTATTAAGATGTGAGCGGAGTAGTTGCTTTACCCTTCGTATGAAGTCTGATGTTAATTCGATTTTCATTTGTTTATGATCAATTTCCCGCGCTTGCTTTACTCCTAGATATTTATACATATCATTTTTTCCCATAGCCTTGATGTTTTGGCCATTTTGCATATCGAATCCTCCGGGCTGAACCTTTCCCTTGACTATATTTAGTACACGACATTTGTCTAACTCGAAGTTTCATCATTTGAAAAAGTTTCTACATTAGTAGTATTATTACTACTAGTACTAGTATTATTATTATTATTATATAGGCCTATAATAATTAAAAAAAAATTAGATACCTGGAATTGTCACAGTCTATAAAGTTTTCATGAAAAGCAGAAGAATAAAGATGAGGATTTACAAAGCACCATTAGACTAATCATCACATATGGCTCATGTCACTGACGAAGAGAGATAAAGAGAGGATGAGTGTATTTAAACGAAAAATTATCCAAAAAATTTGTGGACCCAGTCGTCAATCGACATAAAGGTAGGCTTAAAATAAGATACAGAGTGCAAGATAGAAATTACGAGTATCCACTTGGTAATTAATTTATGATAATTAATTATGATTAATGGTAATTAATCGATGGTTACCGAAAGTAAATCGTAACAGAATGGGGACAGATTGTGGAGAACGCAAAAACACACAGTCCAATAATTATTATTCTTAGATATTGAAATTCTAAAGTGGTGCTTTCCGTACAGTTTTTAATATTAGGAACTATTAAAGCAAAACATATTAAACTTGGTACGAAATAAATAAAGCATCTTTAAACAACTTTTGTTTTAGCCTAAGATATTTGAAGTAAAATATCATTTTGCGTCTTGTTTTTACAGTTTTTCTATCTCAAGGCAAAATAAGGAAGTTCATTTTTCTCACGGATTCATATAAAAACAAATTCTCACGGATAAAATGAATGAAAAAACATAAAATCTCTTAGTACACTTGTTATTTATACTTAAATGTGGGAGAATTAAGATAACAATGGAATTATTTTTAATAATTGTTTCCTCCTGTATATTAATTAGGTGAACTGATTCCCACACTGAAGTCAAAGGTAAGAAAGAGGTCTTATTCTTTCATTGAGTACATGGGAAAAAAGGAATTGGCTAATGTGCAAGTCAAGGCAGTGATTTTGATCAAAGAGGGTGATAACGACACACCGGTAGATAGCTACATAATTATTATTTTATTGTTATGTATTATGGACTCCTTGCGGTTTACAATTATAGTGTACTGTAATTCTTGGTATTTTTACATGTTACTTTAATTTTCAACAATGTCTGATTTGACGTTAAATAAATTGCCCCCAGATCCGTATTGAGGTCTTCTTGATCTTAAGCAACCGAAATGTAAATAAACCTAAAAAACTATTTTTTTTGGTATATTAAGTTATTATATCATCAGTATTCAGCTTTATTATTCTATTTTAGGATACCTTAGATTTTTTTTGGAAATTTTTTTTGTTTACACAAAACAGCATCAATCATACAGGGTTATTAGCGGGCGTTGAAAAATTACCATACATGTTTGCGTGCATGTAAATTTAACAAATGTATAAACTAAAAAAATGATTACTTAATAATTTTATGAATTAAATTTATATCAACAAGATATTGAATTGTGTCGAATAAATTACAGTTCACTAATTTTTAAGCTGAGTTAATTCTTCTGAAATATTATTGATAGTTCTTTCATATACGACGTAGAGAGGGATCTTAAAACCATGAACATCAGGCAGTGGCGAAGGAAAGTATCCGACAGGGCAGAATGGAAGAACATTGTTAAGCAGGCCAAGACTCACTAAGGGTTGTAGCGCCATTAGAAGAAGAAGAAGAAGAAGAAGTTCTTTCATATATAGACATTTCATAAATATTCTGTAAGGATCTACTGTAGACTAAGAGCTGGAGCCGGATTTTGCTCGTGATCGGGAATATGGACAAACTATAAGAGGAGATGTTAGATTAGTTGTGTAGTGAGTTGTGTACACGACTTTCCCGCACGTGCGGACAGCTGGGTGGAGGACGAGGGTAGTTATAAGGGGTGAAAGCGCGGTTTTTTTTGTGACGCTCGTGTTCGAGATGGGAGCAAGTGCACCAAAATTTGGGAATAAGTAGGTCATGACCTAACTAAGCAAAATCTCCATGGGCGAACAATGAAGGTGAATAGGGATCGTTCAAGTATTAAGTAACGCAATTAGGGGAGAGGGGGTGTTGTAAAACGTGACGGTGCTTTACAGAGGGAGGGGGTTCGAACAACGCGTTACGTTACACTTATTTATTTATCGTATGGCATACAATAAGAACACATAATTAAAAATCAATATAAAACGTTACATGGAATATTACAAACGAACATCTAATGTATTATTAATATAATGAAAAACATTTTCGGTCGCATTCAGGAACTCATCTAAAACTCCAGGGAATCGCTTTCGGGGGCATTCTTCAACAATGTGACGGACGGTCTGTCGTTGCGCACCACAGTCACACTCAGGAGTAAGGGCTTTTCCCCATCTATACAAGTTGTCAGCACATCTACTGCTACTTGTTCTTATTCTGTTTAGCGTTGTCCATGTATTGCGAGTCAGTTCAAAGTCTGGCGGTTTCTGATCGATACAGGCCATTTGGTGTGCTTCCTGTGGTGAGTCGCTCTCCCATTGTCTTCTCCAGGCGTTGGTGAGGTTGAAATGTTCCTGATGTAAGGAGTTGGCTCTTAGCAATGGAGGATATCTGGAGCGCAGTCTGTTTATTTCGATATCAAGCTTATCATGGTGGATGGGTAGCTGATGGATAGCCTCGATTTTTTTATATTCTCTGAGAAGAGAATGACTTCTTCGCAGTTTCGGCGGTGCAATGTGACTCAGAATGGGAAGCCAATAGTTCGGTGTGGGTCTAATTGTACCTGGGATCATTCGCATTGCCTGGTTTAATTGGGTGTCAATAATCTTCATGTGTTTGCTATTGAGCCATACCGGGGAAGCATATTCAGCCACCGAGTATACAAGTCCGAGAGCGGATGATCTGAGTACGGCGGCTGAGGACCCCCATGTAGTGCCACATAGCTTTTGGACGATATTATTTATCGTTTTCAGTTTTGCTGCCGTTCTTTGTAGGTGTTCTTTAAAACTTAATGTTCTGTCCAGAGTCACTCCAAGATATTTTGGTGTTGAGTTATGAGTGAGCAGTCTGTTTTCAATGTTAACGGAGAGTTTTTTGTTGGCTTGGGCATTATTCAGATGGAAACAGCACACCTTCATTTGTCAAAGTATTCTTCCATAACGGCAAGGTCATCCGTTAGTATTGTTTCTGTAATATCCGTGTTATTATGTCCTGCTGCAATGGCCCAATCGTCAGCGTAGCCAAATGTCTGCGAAGTTGTCCTAGGTAGGTCCACGATGTATAAATTAAACAGTAAGGGTGCCAAAACAGATCCCTGTGGCAGTCCAGTGCTGAGTTTCATTTTGACACTTTTAAAATTGCCCATTGTGACTTAAAAAAGTCTGTCGGTGAGCATGCTATCAATGAGTTTAGTTACCTTTTGACACGGGATGGCACGGATTAGTTTGCAGCTTAGTCCTTGTCTCCAGACAGTATCGTATGCAGCTGATAGGTCAATGAAAGCAACGGATGTTTTTTGCTTTCTGTGAAAACCTGCTTCAATATGTGTTGTTAGGGATAGGATATGGTCTGTGCAGTTGCGGTAACACTGTTTTTGTTATTTAAAAAAACTATGGAATTAAAATATCTCAAATTAGCAATGCTTTTCGTTTATGTTATACGGGGATTTCCTCGATTGTATTGTATAATATTGTTATTCTATTCCTTTTGTTTATGTTTTAGGGAAAATCCTTCGACTGTATTGCACGTCCTTTTTATTTTGTTTTTGTTATCAGTAATGCGAGGAGGAGTCAAAAATCTTCAAAAATTGCTTTACCTAATACTTGAACGCCCCATATGCAAAATTTTTGGGTGATGCTCATCATCGAAAATATGTCGGCAACTTGTACAGTACAGTGGTATGGATACTCACATACGGAGGCTACGCTGCCGAGGACCCATACAGGCTGACGACGACGTTTGCGGCATATGTGGATGCGCATTCAAGTCTTTTGCTGGGGTGCGCCAACACATGCGCCGTGCTCATCCAGATGAGTACAACGGGGATCTCGAGAGGAGGTACGAGAATCCCGGTCGGCGGGTCACATTCACCGACGAGGATCTCATCCGGATGGGGAATGAGGAACTTTGATACGAGGGCCGGTTCATCCTTCAACATTTGATCGGATTATTCCCGGATAATACGAAGGAACAGATCCGGTCCGCGCGCAAGAAATCTGAATACAAGGAGTTCCTCGAAAGACTCGACTTAGTAACAAATACCGGAAGTAACGATTAATTTAATATTTTGTGTAAGGAATTATTACACATAACTTTGGTAATCATAATTTATTTAATTTATATACTTCTTTATATTTAAGTAGTTATGTAAACCAAGTTTTACATGCAAGTGTAGCATTATGAAACGTAAATAATTGTGTACAGTGGGTTCATTTAGATGTGTAGAATAAAAATTCAAAAGGATGGACAGCTAGGAGGGCTCATTTTTTTTTTAAAATGGGGTAAATTGAAATTTGTTGGTGGCGCTCGTCATCTCGAATATGTCCGCAATTTACACCGTTTGCTCGTCACGAGTGCAGAATCAAATATTTAATAATTTTATCATTTTTTACATCCATTTTTGAATACAACCCTTTACTTCAAACGTCCTAAATAGTAGAGATGTTAAAACAGTATCTATTCGTTACAAAATACTCGTTAGTAACAAATACCGGAAGTAACGATTAATTTAATATTTTATGTAAGGAATTATTATATTAACGTAATATTATTACACATAACTTTGGTAATCATACTTTATTTACTTTATATACTTCTTTATATTTAAGTAGTTATGTAAACCAAGTCATACATGCAAGTGTAGCATTATGAAACGTAAATAATTGTGTACAAATTTGAAAAGCAAGTTTTCAGATTAATATGGAAGCAAAATCTAAACGAAGTCTGATTTTGATTCTGCACTCTGCGACAAGCAAACAGTGCAAGTTGCAGACATATTCTCGATGACGAGCGCCACTCCTCAATTTCAATTAACCCCGTTTTCACGAAAAATGATTCCACAATGAAAAAGTATTTTGATTCAACAAATCCTATTGAAAAGACTGCAATTGCGGACAAATTTTCGATGACAAGCATCACCCAAAAATTTTGCATATTCACCCCTGTCCGTCCTCCTTTATACCCTACGGAGCTGACTGCCCTGGAGATCAAGACCTACTTATTCCCAAATTTTGGTGCACTATCTCGAATACGAGCGTCACAAAAAACCGCAACTTTCACCCCTTATAACCACCCTCGTCCCTCACTCCTGTCCTCACGTGCGGAAAAGTCATGTATACGACTAATTCAACATATCCCCGTATAGTTTCTCCATATTCTCGATCACGAGCTACATCTGGCGTCGGCTCTCCGTCTACTGGCATTGAATTTAAAATATCTTTGAAATTTTAACATGCATTTTATTAAATGTACAGTGTCATCAACAATAATGTTATTTTAGTTTTAATTTTATTTATGTGTATAATCTTTCAATTTCTGTAAGTATTGTAAATCTAAGTGTACGTCAGTGTTTTGAAATGTTTGTTTTTTACAGTTACTCCCGATGAAGCCATCAAATAAATGGCGAAATATTGAGATTTAGAAAAAACAAAGATTTTTTATTTAATAGACCACATACCCGATATTTCCAACATATTTATAAATTGTTTTTTAGTCGAAATAATCACGTTAAATATATATATATATATATATATATATATATATATATATATATATATATATATATATATATATATATATATATATATATATATATATATATATATATATTTACAAAACAAACAAATATCTTTTCAGTTTATTTAGTTTTACTTAGCTAGTCCACTCCTGCATGTTCACGGCCCTTTTCACGGTTCGATGTTCATGTGTTATGCGCTTTGAATAGATAGTGCCAACACCTACAGACCTCAAAAAAGTATTTTAGCACATTATTTTTGTCTGGTAGTCCTTTAATTCATTAAATTAATTAAATTAAAGTATTAAATAATAACTTTCAAAAAGCCACGAAGTAATTTTTATTAGAATACCAATATACTTTACATGTTTCTCATACATAATACTTACCAAGATACTCTGTATACAAGATTGAAAGGTTGGGGTCAGTCAGTAACGTTCTCGTTTTAAAAATTCTTGTTTTAAACTTTAAAGATAATCGCGACTCATGGAATGGTAGTATTGAGTTTTCTTTCCTATGTTTATTTCATTTATTATTAGGTATTTGGACACAGTGTGAATATTGTTTTGTAGTTAATAAAATTAGAAAGAAAAATGGCACCACCTAAAAGCATTAATTGGTTACATTTTAATAAACTTTTAAAATTTTTGCCCCAAAGTTTCAAATATATCAGAAAATACCTCCAATTTGTACTCCCACTTAAAACAAAAACATGGTGTAGTTTTAATCAAGTAAGCAAAAGGAAAGACAGCGAGAATACGAACACGAGTGAAGGCGATGCATCGCAAAGCAATGCGGTGGCTGATAAACATAAAACTGAGAATGTAGTTGTATGTAATACCGCAATACGCGTTTGAGTAAATAAAGTTTTACTTACCTTAATAAATTATTTTAGAGCATCACAAACTGCATCAAATCTTCTCCTATAAATTTACTTATGGATGATTTGGGGACTTAATAAATATTCACTAAATATCAAAGTGTTATTTGCAATTTCAGTTTGACCGATAAAGCTTCTCTCATATTAGTAGATTTTTTTTAAATTTTAGGGCTACTAACAAGTTCCAACATATATCGAAAGTGGTATTCCGACATTCTAAGCAAATTTTTTAAATCTTCAGGCTACTTGGAGTCTTTAATTAAATTCATTAAATTAGAATGACTTTCTTTGTTGAATCCAGTCCCTTGTAAACCATAGTTTTTTCTTCCTTTTTCTTGCAAAATTTTGTAGAATCCTGTCTGCTATCGATCCACACATAACTTGACATGCTTCTGCCACCAAGGTCTGCATATTCGTCACTGAAGCAAATATTTGCCGTGTAAACTCCCTTTGGATCAAAGAAAGAGCATGCTTCGTTCGCTTCGAAAAGGCATTTGATAAGCTACTGGACAATTCGAATGTTATTATAATTTCGAATTGTTTCTAATGCCCTGTGTCCGATTCTTTTCGATCGACGATGTTAAAATAAAATGTTGAAATCATGGAGCAAAATATAGTTTTATTGACAGCTACTGAAATATTATACGATAGTTGTTGTTGAGGTAAAAATCTATAATAGACTGCGTCCCAAACCAGTCCTGAAGCTATATTTATAATCTCACTAAAATGCTACGATTCATCAAATAAGTGTATTGCATAGAACAAAAAACCTTTGACTTTGGAAGCTGGCAAATATAATTTGAACCTAGGAAATGATTGCAAGCGTTTCCTCAATTATACAAGGTGAAACTATTAAAATTCAGGTAATTAAGATTAATGTAAAATTACAAGTTGATGGACTAATTTGTGATTGATCAGTACAGCATGTAAAATTAATGCAGATGCTAAAAAATATAGCGATAGATGACAAAGATATTCGTGTCAATAAAAATCTGTACTGGAATTAAACTGCTATCGTAAAAGTTGGAGACAATTATATCGACGAAATCTCCATACAACGAGGAGTCAGACAAGGTTGCATTTTATCCCCAACATTGTTTAACGTTAACTCGGGCCAGCTATTTAAAAAGGCACTTAAGAGACAGCCATAGCGTACCAAAATCAACGGGGAACTACTGACTGTAATGAGATACACGGACGATACAGTAATTTTTTCAGAAAGTATTGAAGGTCTCCAAATTCTCTTTGATCGTATTCACGAAGTAGGAGAGGAAATAGGCATTAAAATACTCAAACAAAACCAAATTTTTAGTCTTTAGTAACCCACATCCAGATGCAGACTTCAATTAAATGTAGTCTAAGTTAAAAAAGTTCACGGAACTGTCATAACGGATCAACTAGATCCAGACATAGAAATAAAACGAAGAATAGCAATAATTACTAAAACTACTTTTATGAAAATAAAGACATTTCTTTGCAATAATCATCTCAGTTTAGAACTAAGACAAAGAATGGTTAAGTGCTATATTTGCTGTACTCCCTGTTCTCCCACAAAAAGAGAAAAAGATGTGATAAATTGAATAAGAATTTGCTATAAGTATGGCATTCATTAACTCACAAGCACTTATTGACAAAATAGCTACCTACCACTAGAATGGCCATTCTGTGGATGCTTAATAACCAGCTAGTAGACAAAGAGTTGGAGCCGGATTTACGACGTGATCGGGAATATGGACAAACTATACGGGGACATGTTGGATTAGTCGTGTACATGACTTTCCTGAACGTGCGGACAGCTGAGGGTAGTTATAAGGGGTGAAAGTCGCGGTTTTTTTGTGATGCTCGTATTCGAGAATGCACCAAAATTTGGAAATAAGTAGGTCATGATGTAACTAGGCAAAATCTCCAAGGGCAAACAGCTTCGTAGGGAATAAAGGGGTGACAGACAGTGGTGAATATGCAAAATTTTTGGGTGATGCCCGTCATCGAGAATTTGTCCGCAACTTGCACAGTTGGTTCATTAGGATTTGTAGAATCAAAATCCAAAAAGACGGACAACTAGGTGCGGTCATTTTTCGAAAAAACGGAATAAATTGAAATTCAGGAGTAGCGCTCGTCATCGAGAACATGTCCTCAACTGACACAATCTCTTCAGTTCAATGTGTAGATTCAAAATCCAAAAGAGGGGATAGCTAGGTAGGGTAATTTTTTTTTTTAAACGGGGTAAATTGAAATTCGATGGTGGAGCTCGTCATCGAGAATATGTCCGCAACTTGCTCTGTTTGCTTGTCGCAGAGAGCAGAATCAAAATCCGAATTCTTTTAGATTTTTCTTCCACATTAATCTAAAATAGTATTGCTTTTCAGATTTGTACACAGTTATTTACGTTTCATAATGCTACACTTGCATGTACAGCAAGGTCATCCGCAAATGCGAAGGAGGTTTTACCCTTTCCGTATTCACAGTTCACAAGAGCAGCATTTGACACGATAGAAAGACATATTATAGGGAAATGCTTGAGGAAAATAAACGTACCTAATGCATTGATAAAAATTATAGAAAGTAATTACAAAGAGGTAAAAGGAAGGGTACAAATAACAGGGGAAAGATCGGAAGCATTTAATTAGAAGAGAGGTATTAAACAAGGAGATAGTCTCAGCCCTTTGCTATTCATAATAGTAATGAACGAATTGATAAGAAACACTAGAGTCAGAACTAATCAACTACAGACAATAATAGGTTACCGCAGATTACAACCGGTAACAATAGAGTCCTTAATGTATGCAGACGACATAGTACTAATAGCAGTTTTCGAGAATAAAATGCAGAAACTAATGGATATATGGGTAGAACAAATAGAAGAACTTAAAATGGAGATAAACGAGGAAAAAAGTAAGATAATGATAATCAGCGGCAAATGAAGATAATCAAATAAAGATAAAATGTAAAAACTCAGAATTGGAAATAGTAACAACTTACGAATACCTGGGAAGTATAATAACTAATGATGGAAAAATAGACTGGGAAATAACAAATAGAGCAAAGAAATCAAACAAGTTATATTATGCGTTAGCCCCAATAATGGGAAAAAGAGAACTTGCACGAGAAACAAGAAAAAAAATATATAACACAATAGTGATACCGACTGTGCTCTATGCCAGTGAAAACTGGACAATTCTGGAAAAACATAAGAGCAGGATAAACGCAATGGAGATGAGACATCTAAGAAGGATAGTTGGAAAGACAAAATGGGATAGATTAAGCAACGAGACTATTAGGAGAATGGCCAACCAGGAACCGATAATGAACAAAATAGCAGAGACAAATGAACTGATATGGGCATCTGATGAGGATGCAATCCAATAGAATAACAAGAAAAATTTATGAAGCAAAATACATCGGAAAAAGAAAAAAAGGCAGACCAAGAAAAAAATGGATACAGCAAGTAGTCGAGGCGGGAAAACTTAAACAAAAATCACTCGAGGAATTGAAAATAATGACAGGAAACAGAAAAGAATGGAAGAGGTGGGTAAATGGAAATTAAAATAGCTAGTCCAAATCCGACACCCTGTTAGGGTAAAAGGAAGGGGAGAAAGAAAGAAAGTATTCACAGTTTATCAGGACATCCAGACTTCTTTATTGCCTTTATTTCCTCGTTTCAGTGCAGCGTATTGAATGCGTTTCTAACATCGAACAATAGCAGAGCTGCCCAGCGGTGTTCATCCCCTCTGTCAAGCAGTGCGTCGAGTTGACTCACGATTACATCAATCGTGCTTTTCCCATTGCAAAAATCAAATTGCCTCGGAGATAAACCACCTGACGTCTCAATCATGTATCCTTTAACTTTCATACAGCTTACCGATGCACAGAAGGAGGCAGATAGGGCAATACTTTTCCCCAGCTTTGGGAGCAGTACCAATATCGATGTCCTCCAAGGCTCAGGAAAGGTCTGTGCTTCCAACAGTTTATTCATGAGATTAGTTGTAATTAAGTGTGTTTATTGAAGAGCAGAATTATTGATAATGGTAATCTGCTTTTAATATCCGCTTTAACATCCTTTATTCTGTCAAATAAATATATATATACAAGGATTTCCACAGTTATCACTGTATTCCTTCACTCAACCGTTTTCTCCAATTTTTCCTGTTTAGCCAGTCCCCTTCCTGTAGGTTTCTTCTACTCATTGCTTCGTCCACCTCATCTCTGAAAGATCTTCGGGGTCTGCCTCTCTTTCTTCTTCCTATCGGGCTCCACTCTGTTATTCTATTTATCCACCGATTTTGGTCTGCTCTTCTGACATGTCCGTACCATGTTAATCTCTTTTGTTCGATGTAGTCTATTATGTCGGAGTTCATTCCCATTCTCCTCTTAATCTCCATGTTATTTATTCTGTCTCTTCTTGTTACTCTGCAGCTTCTCCTTAGGAATTCCATCTCTGTTGCTCTTATTTTGTTTTTGGTTTTCTTATTTATTGTCCAATTTTCACACCCATAAGTGAGGATACTTCTTGTCATGGTATTATATATTCTTTTCTTTGTGTTCATGCTGATGTTCTTATCCCATAGTACCGGGTTCAATTTTCGTATGCAGTCTCTTGTTTGTCCTAGTCTATTTTTTATCTCTTCCTCCGTTGTTCCTTTGTTTGATATTATGAAACCTAAATACTTATACTTGTCTGTTCCTTTGATTTGTTTACCTTCGTCTATTTCCAGCTGTTTTATTTCTGTATTCGCCGTTGTTAGGTATTCAGTTTTCTTTAGGTTTATTTCCATCCCATTCTTTGTATATTCCTGCTCCAATTTTCTCATCATAAAACTGAGGTCATCCTCGTCTTGTGCGATCACTATTTGGTCGTCGGCAAAACTTAGCGTATATAGATATTCGTTCCTTACTGGTATACCTATTCCTTCGCACTTTCTTTTCCATGGTTTCAGGGTTTTTTCCAGGAATATTTTGAACAGGGTGGGGGATGTGGAGCAACCCTGTAGTAGTCCCTTTGTCGTCTTAAATGGCCTGCATATTCTATTGCCCGTTTTGATAGCTACTTCGTTATTCTTGTAGAGTGCTTTTACCGCGTTTATTAATCTTCGTGGAACTTCGATGTCTTCCATTGCTTCCCATAGCTTGGTTCTAGGTATTGAGTCATATGCCTTCTTAAGATCAACAAAAGCCAGATGGACGGATCTATTTTTGGCCATTCTTTTTTCTATTAGTTGTTCGACCATGTAAATGTGATCTAAGCATGCTTTCCCCGCTGTGAAACCTGCCTGGTCTTCTCCGATTTTATCTTGTATATATATTTCTAATTTTTCCTTTATGGTCTTTCCATACAGTCTGCCTATAGACGATATAATGCTGATTCCCCGATAGTTTTCGCAGTTTTTTCTATTTCCTTTCTTGTATATTGATGTCATATATGCTTGGGTCAAATAAATATTAACAAAAATAATAGCCAGATAAAAATATAATTTATTGTCATTCACCTATTTACAAACATTCTCACAATATAAAAACATGTACCTTATAAATATTACATAGTGATGTAAATATATTTACATTACACATACATAAATAGTTGACAACAAATATATATAAAGTTTCGAGAAACATAAAACACTTAAGTCATTATTGGTCCGTATTAACAAGTACCTACAAAAATAAAATTGGACTTTTCGAAGAGATTCGGTATAAAGTATTCGCCTTTATGTTTGGATCAGCCCTTCTAATATTGAAATAACATAAAAAAACTAGTTTTTACACTACTAATACAACTAAACGTTTTTACTAATAGTTTTACAATAGTAAATGTCCTCAGAGGAGAATAGAGCCACAATCATTGAAATATAATGTTCTGACACTTTAGCGCTTACAAGTATTTCTATACCTTTTTTCGTACTTAAATTGGGCATTAATCTTAAATTTGACATTTGTTATAATTGCCACGAACATTCTAAATCAACATTATGTATCTAAATTTAACTATACTTTAAGCCATATTGTCATAGTTTTGGATTATATTGTTTTTATTAGAAATGTTTTGTTATAGTTTTTGTGTAAATAAGGTATTTCAGTTGAGGTGCTTCTAAACGAGCAATATTTTTACTGCAATATGTGGCTCTAATACTGGCAACAATGGCCCAGCCATTTAAGACAAAATTGAGTACAGCAGAGGGCTCAGCAATATATATCTCAGCAACAGTATTGCCCGTAAATTTGTTCGTAAACGGGCAATACAAGCGGGTAACAATGGATGACAAAATCATACTCATCCTAACGGCTTATGTTTGTATAATAATAATTGTGTTATAATAAAAAAGAAATGATTGTAGATTCGACTTAAAAGGGCGTGAAACTTTAGACAACACTGGTTTATCATTAGCAATTTCAATCTTTTTTTCCTCACTTTTGCGTACGTAGATTATTTGTATGTTTCATCACTTGAAATCTAACATTTTTCAGCGACAACAGTCCATACGTCTTTTTTGCGTTTCGATAGTTATATATTCCGATTTCCACATTCCACAACTCAGGCCGTAAATTTATCTCTCTCGTTAATCAAATGTAGAATCCTCTTATTGGACCAATTATGAGTCATTTTATTGCTCCAAAATTTTCCAAAACAACAAATAATTCCAAAACAAAGTAAATATTGTAAGTATTTTCACTCGCCAAACGATCGTCAGGCAACTATTGCAAAACAATACGGGCGAAACCAAAAATGTGTGGTTGGCTACTATAGGCTATATGACCTAGACAAAGACATACTAAAAACACTTTTCTATATTGCATGGTCTGGCCGTTATTGTTGGCAATATTGCCAGCTACTGTGTTGCAGCCACATGTTGCGGTGAAAATATTACTCGTTTAGAAGCACCTTTATTGTTGAAACAGTTCGCTATCGTCTTTTGGTTTAAAATTTTTACGGAAATATAATAATCTAATTTTATAAACTCTAATACAGATAAATAACCACTTGTAAACATGTTATTGTTAAGAAATTATTTATGAACCCACAATTCAGATAAACAGGACCGTGTCTATTAATTAAAATATTATAAGTATGACACTACCTCTAGTAATATCGCATTTATTATACATTTATTTTATGGATACAATTTGAGTATAACTCGTTTGAACGGAAATTAAAATCAACCTATGAGTTTAAATTTCTGTTATAATTTTAGTACTACAACAAAAGTAAACTTGGAAAATAGTACACGTTCATAAAAATGAAGCCACCATAGCAAAATACAAGTAATAATTTCTTGGAACTAATTAATATGATTGTAAATATACCTGTTGATGATGCCATCGTCCTAAATTATTCTATTTCATCAGCATATTGAATGAAAAAGAATTCCCTTGTCACTAGACGCATAACAAATAATTATACATAATAAAATAAATAATATAACTTAGAGGTGCAACACGAAACGATAGAAATGGTAGAAGAATTCTGCTACTTAGGATCACTGGTAGACTACAAAAATAACACATCCAACGAGATAAAAAAAAGAATATGCGTGGCTAACCGCTGTTATTTTGGCCTGGGCCCTCAACTAAGAGCGAGAAGTATGTCAATAGCAACAAAGTGCAAACTTTATAAAACAATAATACGCCCAGTGCTCACATACGGATCGGAAACATGGGCAATGACGACCCGAGATGAAGAGTTACTGCGAGTCTTTGAAAGAAAAGTATTGAGGACCATATATGGCGGAGTAAACGAACAGGGTCTGTGGAGAAGGCGATATAACTTTGAACTCTATAGACTTTTTGGTGATGCAGATATTGTGAAGACCATCAAAATAAACCGCCTAAGGTGGGTGGGCCACGTTATGCGGATGGATGAGAGTGATCCCACTAAAATAATTTTGCTAAACAGACCGGTCGGAAGAAGAAGAAGGGGGCGACCTAAACTCAGATATCTGGACGATGTACAGGAAGATCTGAGGGAGATTGGAGTGAGGGGCTGGAGAAGACAGACACTCGATAGGGAAGGATGGAAGAATGTTTTGAAGCAGGCCAAGGCTCACGAAGGGCTGTAGCGCCAACTGATGATGAAAATAAATAATAAATTTTTTTTCTGTAAACTTTGAAAGTGGAGGGATAAATAAAAATAATACAGTAAAGAAAACTGACATTTTAAGTAAAATAACACTCAACTGTCAAAGTATTGTCAATAATCCAATATCCTTTAAAGAAGCCTGGGCGTGACACTGGCTCATCTAGGAAATTAGATTTAGTTGATGAATATTTCACATAGTTTTTACATTAAATATTTTATTTTTGGCGTTTCGATTCGTATTCGGCAAATACAAGATTCTATTCGACGCACACTTTGCAAAATGCACACAAAACAACCATTTTAGACAACTTACGTCCAAGACTTGGAGATAGATGCTGCGGTACGAGATAGACTACTATGGTGGAACAGATTTGTGAGATTACCTAAACCGCATAGGTTACAGATTTAGAAAAATCATTTAAAAACAGGCTTATAAAATCCAAACATCCTCAAATGAGCAAAAGTTAAAATAAATCAGTAATTAAATGAAACCTGGTTTGTCACCAATGATCCCCCTTAAGAGTCTGTACACATACTCACTTTAACATCGCCTATAAGAGTTTTCAAAGGAGAAATTAAAGTGATTTGTAAATATCTGAAAACCAGAAAGTCTCCGAAACTAAACAATTTTTCCCCGGAACCTTTAAAATATGGGACAGACAAGCTGTTTAAACATGCAGAATTTAGAGCAGGATAATCCACAATAGATCATTTTTATCCTCCATCTCCCAAATAATAGATAAAGGGATGAAAAGAAGATAGGAAATAAAACCTTTCGGAATCACTCCACCAAACGAATATAAATTCCAAACTACCAAAACAACACGTTCAGAATAAAATCAAAAGAGCCTCTTTCAACAGGTGTCAAGATTAACAAAGGACTAAAGCAAGAAGCTGTTTGTCACTGACACTCTTTAAAATCTATCTAGAAAAGGCTTTAGAAATTTGGAAACGGAAATGTAAAAATATTGGTATATTTCTCAATAATACAACGGTGTACACATTATGCTTTGCAAATGACCAGATTACAGTACACCGGATTACAGAACGGAATACACGTGTATTGGTGGACAACAAGGAGGAAACGTACGAAGGTATTAAATACAAAAACAACGACGGAAGAAGAGTAATAACACAGCTGAATAGCATATTGTATGATAGAAATATACCAAAAGAAAATAAACACAGAATATATAACACCGTCATAAAA
Organism: Diabrotica undecimpunctata; assembly: GCF_040954645.1. Classification (NCBI taxonomy): domain Eukaryota; kingdom Metazoa; phylum Arthropoda; class Insecta; order Coleoptera; family Chrysomelidae; genus Diabrotica; species Diabrotica undecimpunctata. The sequence goes on from NC_092807.1 coordinate 138,322,324, forward strand.
AGTATAAGAACTGATAGCAGTGAGGAGGGCAAATGGTTGCTTTTCTAATCAGCGTAAAGCTGAGCAGGGAAGGAAAAAATCCTAGGTAACGAGTTTTGCACGGAGATTCTTCGAACTTTAAACCTCTTTACTCTTTAAACCGTCCCAAGACCGCTGGGTACTCCCAACAATGATTGGGTGTGTGTAATCATTGATTCCACCCCTCACGAGATAGCCCTGTTAAAACTGAATCTAGCGGATCTAGACTGGAGATAGTCGATAAACCCTCCCCAAGTCGTGAGACACCGTGGTGAAGGCTGTAAGGCCATAGGGTGACAGTGTCACAGACGGTTCCTTTAGTGCAACAACTTGCACCCCATCGTATTTATTCTTACCCTCTCAAGCGGAACTCTGCGAGAGGTGGATGTCTTTCCCTAGCTACTTATGGGACTAATATGGTAAAAAAGGGAAAAAGAAAAAACTCAGGGTTAACAGGTTCCCGAAGGCCGAAATGCCAGGAAACTCTAAAGCCAAAACCACGGTTCCTAAAGCCTAAGGGCAGGGAACTTCTAAAGAAAATCCGAACGATGAAAGACCAGGAAGTTCTAAAGAAACCTCCCATGCTGAAAGGCAGGGAACCACAAAGTCGGTCAGAGTAACAGCGTTGGAAGATGTTGATCTATCTGGCAGCTCTAAAGCTAAAATAAATAAATAAATAAATAAATAAGGTGGTGAAACAAGGCCGAGATTACATACAAGCCAAAATGGCTGAACATAAACCATTGGAGGACATGACGAAATAATAAACTCAGAAGGCCGAACGTCCAAAAAGGTCAAGACCACTCGAAAGTCAACGCAAAGGGAACAGGCGAAAACCGAGGATGTGACTTTCAGCGAAGCTGCCGCTTCTGTTAGGGTTGCGACAGTACTAACAGGATTTTCAGAAGCCAAGATGGATGTCGCATGAACATATTAAATATGATGCCGACTTTCTAAAGTCGGCATCATTATCTTTGCAGAGTATCGCTTATTACATGTGAAGGCCTATGGTGCCATCAGCGAGAACTGACCAAACGGAAATAAGAATTACTTTTAATAAAAAAAAACTCACTTTTATTCCGCCAAGACCCAAACTTTCGCTGTCGTTAATCTAGCTAATCAAATGTTTGTGACTTGAAATTATTCTTTAATTTAGTAAGGACTGATCTGAATTAGAAATTTAGATCTCCTTTTCACAATAGATACTCCAGAAAGTTTGAGAAACTGGCTCAAATTTAACCGAACATGAATTATAAAATAGTTTGTTTTTATTATATAAACATTTCTACCTGAAACAAGGACTTGTAAAGGGCCAACAACGTATTTTTGTTGGTTTAATGGCTGTTTGTCACATTTTCTAGCATTTAAAAAAGAATATTTTTGCACAATAAAATCCCCTTTCTCCAGTTTTAAAATAGTAAAGTGTTCACCAGTGAGAAATAACCAATGTAGAGTCTCATTTCGTATAGTGCTACCATAGTAAAAGGGCTAGAAAAGTACGCGACCAAAATAATACTTATTCTCCAGATCTTAGTAATGTTATTTAGCCCCTTTGATTTTTTCTGTAGCATTCAATTCTATTCATTAAATTCTGTACGTAAATCTGTTTGGATGATATCCTTCAGTATTCACTTCTTTCCTCTCATACGTCACGATCTGACGAGCTGTTCTACCCCCACTACCAAACGCTCAAAAAATCAACCTTAGAAGTCTTCTCGAAATTCTCGAAACACACAGATCCCAAAAAAGTACTGAAACAATACATCGCGAATTACCTATCGCATTTATTAAGTGCCTCTTTTCGAGCGTTATTACTGAGTTTTGTGAAATACTCAGTTGCATACCTTGTGCCTTTAGACGTAAGATAAGTTAGATAAAAATATACTCCGTGTAAATGCGCCATTAACCTTCGCTGAGACAGTGTAGAAGAACACGAAAACGTTAAGAAAAATAAATTGTTTTTGAAAATGATTTGTTAACAATTTAAAAATCATTGTTTTTTTTATAAATGATTCTAACAAAATTTGCATATTCATAAGAGCTTATTTATAACAATTGTTACCTTTACAGCTTCTTCAACAGAAGAGGAATATAGAAAAGCTAATTTTAATGTAGATTTTAAATAAATGTGTACTAAATTCAAAGTATCTACCATAACAGCATAATATCGTTTACTTTTTGTTGTTGAGATATGTATAGGTATACAAAAATATTTATATTTTCTATAACCTAATATTGCCTTTTTGGAAACTACTTTATTCTTATACTCCTTTGCTTATTCATGTTCGTCAACATGAGTGAAATGTAAGAAGTTAAAAGATCGTCCATTTTGTAACCTAAGGAGGTTTCGCACAACAATTTTGATCCCCTAACTAAGTTTCCTATGGTCATATGGAAGTACGTGTTGCCGGAAGACCAATTGGAAATCCTGGTGAAGGGATGCGTTACCAAAATATCCTGGAACAAATATATACATATTAATTAAAAGAAACTAATTTATAATTTTGAGTTTTGTCTTAAATATCCACAAAAATATTGAGTGTAAAATTATTTTTTTGGATCTATTTAGCAGTGTGTAAGATTCATATAAATATAACTGATTATAATTCAATCAATTTAATAAAAATATTAATAATATTTTAACTTTGGTTTAGAGGGTAGCAACTGCAGTTAAATTGGCGAGAAAAACAGTATACAATATACGAAAAAGAAAAGAAAAAAATCCTGTTTTATTTTATCCGAGATAAAACAGAACTCGTTTAAAAACGAAAACTACTGATTTACCTAAGGGTAATAAAATGGCAATTCGAAATACAATATATGACATGTACCAGGATAGTAAGTAAATCAACTTTCTGTTGAGAATTACGAGTAGTAGTTAATATGTTATAGTAACATATTAAAATAAATAACTTTTTAAAGAAACATGTAATCCGTGAAGAATTGATCAATGAGCTGCAGGCTAAAGAAATTGTTTCTATAAGTAAAAGATCTTTGAGTAGAATATTAAAAGATTTGGGCTTTAATTTAAAAAAAGATAATCATCGAAGAGCTTTAATTGAAAGAACTCATATTGCAGCACAACGGGCATGTTTCTTACGTAAATACATGGAAAATAGAAATAGAACATATCCACGAGAAGTTGTATTTTTAGACAACACGTGGATTTTTTTAGGGGAAATAAAATTATGTGCAGGATGACAACAGCAGAAGTGTATGTAAACCAGGTGGTTATGATAGAAAAATATTTATTGTGGTTCATGCGGGTTCAGCAAAAGTTTTTATTTCAGACGCCAGTTTGTTATTTTGTTCCAAACTTTTGACTGCAGATTATCACGGTGAAATGAATAGTACAATATTTACTAAATGGATAAGTACACAATTACTTCCTTATTTAGAACACCCATCTTTGATTGTCATGGACAACGCACCCTACCATAGTGAAATCATAAATAAACAACCTTCCGCTAAATGGTTAAAATTAGACATTATAGATTGGTTGAAGAAATACAATGTTAATTTTGATGAACAACAGTTAAAACCAGAACTGTTACAATTGGCCGAAATGAGTCGACGAAAAAATATACTGGGGTGCAAAATTAACCGGACACTCAATTTTTTTTGTTTTTTGTTGGTGTTTAGATGGAAACTTGTTTAATTTGTTTGAAATTGTATTTTATGCCTTATTAACGACAAGTTTTTTCTTGTTTGAACCTGTTTAGATGTTTTTTACGAACAAAAACACTTTTACGCATACGTTTTGTTATTAATGTGAAATATTGGCTTAGTATTAATTTAAGTTTATTGTGGTACTGTACCTGATTATAAGTTCGGCTGTAGGTTTTTGATTGTCTCCTGTTTAAAACTTGCATTAAAAAAAATTATGACACCAGAAGAAGTAGCACAAGCTATTGCTTTACAGGATGATGGGCGGAGCATTCGTTACATCGCAAATGCTTTAGGAATTTCTCGAAGTACAGCGTTTGATGCAATACAAAGATTTCGGGAAACAGGACAATACACTAGGAGACCAGGTCAAGGTAGACAAGGAACCACAAGTCAAGTTGAAGATCGCTTTCTTAGGTTACAGGCGTTAAGCGATCGTACATTATCAGCACCAGTACTTGTTCAACGATTAAATGATGTCTATTGAAACACAGTTTCCGTTTATACCGTTCGAAGACGCTTAAATGAATATGGATTAAGGTCCAGAATACATGTCACGGGACCTCTATTAACAGCAGATCATCGGAGGCAACGTTTACACTTCGCTCGCGAACATCTTAATTGGAGTGTTGACGATTGGAGTGCTGTGCTTTTCACGGATGAATCAAGATTTAACAGATACTCATCGGATGGACGGCATAGGATATGGAGAAGAATTGGTGAACGTTATCAGCAATGTTGTTTTGCTCCGAGAGTTTAATTTGGTGGAGGTGGTATAAGGGTGTGGGCAGGCATTTCCCTAGAGGCTCATACAGAACTTGTTACAATTCAAGGGGGCAGTTTGAACGCTCAACGGTATATTCAGCAATGTTTGGAAGATCCTGTAGTGCCATTTGCTCCATTTATTGGAGAAAACTTTCGTCTAATGCAAGATAATGCTCGTCCGCACATCGCAAGAATAACACGGGATTACTTGGATGAAGTTGGAATTCGTTTATTACCATGGCCGCCAAGAAGTGCAGACTTAAATCCAATAGAGCATGCATGGGATATTCTGGGACGACGTATTCGACGTAACCATGGTGAATTTGAAACCATGAATGATTTGGAGCAAGCAGTTTGTGACGAATGGGAGCAAATCCCTCAAGCAGACTTTGCTACCTTGATCCGAAGTATGCCTGATTGAATAAGGGCCGTAATTAGGGCTCGTGGAGGTAATACACTCTACTAAACATTGTTTTCCATAAAAATTGTTTATATTAAAATAAAAAATAATATTTTTTCTTTTTATTGTTTATTGTTTTTTCTGAGTAACATTCTTGAGTTGTAATAAATTTGACTTTTAAATTTTGTCTATTATTTAATTGGAAACATCTTAAACTCTTTTAAACTCCAGTTTTTAGGAAAAATCATGTGTCCGGTTAATTTTGCACCCCAGTGTATATAGACTGAACGGCAAAAAAAGTGGCCACGCTATAAATTTCCGAAAATAAAAATTCAGTGGAAGTTTTATGCACTGTAGCTGTAATTCTGCGCCAAAATTTTAAAAAGCAAAACTAACATTTTACATTTTATTGATTCAATAACGTCAAAGTTTGTACTATAATCCGTGATCGGAGCAGTAGTCACTTTCTATCACTTGCTGTTGCGTGAAGTAAATTTCCTATGACGCATGGGTAAAGAAAAAGAACCATGGACTTAACTGTAGTCAATATTAATCTGAAATCGTAGATCGATTTTGGATTGTTTCATTCGTATTAAACTTATCCTTATTCCTTATGTCATTTTTACAAAATTTTACCGATACTGACTCGACAAAAGTTTCATTTTGTTGAATTTGCACGTCAAAAGTTGAATTTTGACATGGAAAATCACGATATTATAATCGACAGGAATATCGACCCCAATGGTAGATAACATCGACCCAATTGGTAGATAAAAATCATTAAAATACCTTTACTTATACACAAGACTAAAACTATATTTTATAACTGATACTGTGACTGGGAATTTGGTGTTTTTTTATTAAGATAAGAAAATTTATGGTCAATTATAAAGATAATACCGAGTAACAAATTGGAAGACTAGATTGTAAAAATTCCCACGATTGTAAAAATAAAAGACCAAAGTTCAAAGACCAGAACCAGAGTTTTTAAATTTTTTGAACAGTTCAATTGTATTTATAAATAATTAGGAAACAAATATTTTTCTTTAAAATGTAAATAACAAACTTGTTTGCTGAACTTGATTCCGGTTATTAAAGAAATCTTATATAATCATAACAATGTAAATCGTAGTTGTTCCCACAGGTGTAATTATATATCCTGTTTTAAAATAATGATATGTGTATTTAGCTTTATTAATGTGTTTTGAGTTTTTTAATTAAGATTATTAACTCTAATAAATAATATGATTGCGTTATAAATGAGTCACTCGAGTTTTAATATTTGCTATATACGAGAACTCATTATTTTACATCCAAAAATACCATTTAGTTTCACTTATAAGATTGTTAATGGATCTTCTATTAAAAAAACAAAATGAAATATTCTGACTAATCTTGGCTTGTTCAGAGCAGATTTTTAAAACATTATTGTATCTATGTATAACATACTACGTGAATAAAAATTTATCATTCGTTGACAACTCGACATATCAAATACAAAAATTGTAGGTACTTCAACAAGTTACAAAAATTCGCATAGAGACAAAAATTAGTAAGAATATTCAGCACACCATTATAAATAAAAAAATCACTATTGATCCCATAAAAAAGTTATTTACTTGCAAATATGGCTTTTTTGTGTTTTTCCGCAAAACAGCAAGTTTTATCATAAAAATACATTAGACAAAAATTATCTATAAAAATTGTCTTTATACTTTTGTGGCTAAAGGTCGGTACACATATACGAGCCAAACGATATGCATACGGTATGCGAACGCTATATTTGTTAATGTGTACGGCAGAAAAAACCGCTTGCGTACTGTTTCATCGTGACTCGTCGCGAACCAAATTGTTGCGGTTTATTCCACGACTTCAAAGGAAGCTCGTCTTTCAGTTTGGATGGCGCTTACTAGACGCAGCGAACATTTTTATTGTCTCATCAAATCGATATTGTGTGAATGACGTGTTCCTTCCTAGAGAGACGTGAGAAAATATTAAACTGATTATTGTACATATTTTTATTTTTGTTAAACAAGCAAAAACAGAAACATAAATCAGTACCCAAATTATAAATAAAATGAATCATTTCGCACATGTGTGTTCGTTGTTGGTTTGTCGCTTTCCATGGATCGAGATAAGTATGCGATCAGTACGATGTAGAATATTTTTCAAGGATCTGTACGCGTACGGTACGTATACTGTTTGGCTCGCATATGTGTACCCACCTTAAGAGTTACCGTTTCGGAAATATAACGATTACAAAAGTTTAAAGAAATATCTCGAATTCAATAGAAACTTAGTTTTTTTATTACATTGCCGTGATTTATACAATCAGAAGCTTTGGTACAGTCACAAAAACAGTAGCAGCGTAAAGATTATTGTTTAGTGCTTGGTAAACCTCATGCAACACAAAAAACACAGCATCAATGAAACATTTATTAGATAAAAAGTCGAACTGATTTTGTGATAAAATGTTGTTTTCAACGAGAAAGGACAAAAGTCGGGCTTTTATAAGTCTCTCAATAATTTTGGATAGTACCGGTAGTAAGACAATAGGTCTATAATAATAATAATAATAATAATAGAGTTTATTTATAACAAAAAAATTCGTTACAATATAAATTTAAATATTTTATACAATAAATAAACCCAGTTTCTCACAGAAGTTGTTCGTCACATGGACTACAACTTGTACGTGAGGGTTGAATTTTTTTTTTTAACATATTCGCACAAATTACAATTATAAATTTTTAAAGTAGTAACATACAAACTGTTGACAAATAACAAATAGTAAAACATAATATTTAAAAATATAACATTTATATGAAATTGAAGCTCATTAATAGCTGTTCATGACTTCATGCAATTTATATCTGTTACCATGGATCCATTGTTTTAATTTTTTTTTAAATTTTTTATAGTTATGTATTATTTTGATGGTAGATGGTAAGCAATTAAACATTTTTGGTCCCAAAAAATCAATGCAACGTTGGCCAATGGTTTTTCCTTTTTTTTGGTACTAATATCGTTAAGTTTCTATTTCTAGTTTGATATGTATGGTGGGTACAATTCAGAAATGATTTCTCTCTGTGTAAATATACTAATGATTTGTAGGAGTACAACTGGTTTAAATCCATAAAATGACTGTCTGTGAATAATTGGTCCACTGAAGATCTTATACCCCTTCTATATATTATTCTAATTATCCAATGTTGTATAACGTTTAGATTTTTAAGGTGAACACTGTACGCTCCACCCCATCCAATAATCCCATAGGTTAATTGTGATTGTACCAGAGAATAGTATAAAATCTTTAAGTGGTGAACATCTAAGAAGTCGCGAAGATATTTGAATTTTGGGAGTAAACCTCTTATAGCTGCAGGTATTAGATTTTTCACAACCCTTATGAAGAGAAATAATAATGGCTGCCTTTGGGCACTCTAGAAATATACCTTTTTCAAAGGAATCATTAATTAGTGAGACCAGAACTTCCACCACATATTTTGGGAGATTTGAGAAAAATTTTATGGATAGTCCATTAGTACTACTGGAAGATTTGCTTTTGATATTATTGATTGTTTGGATGAGTTCAGATTTATCAACTGGTCTTATAAAAAATGAATTGAAACCTTTTTCGAATTGGGGAGATAGGAAATGGGATCTTGTTGTGGCAAAATAGTTGATGTTATATTTTAACTCACATTAACGAAGTATTAATTTAGATTTTCAGGGTTTGGAAGGGAAAATGTTTGAGCTGTGTTAGTACACTTTTTTAGCTGTTTTGATAGGTTACTCGGTACTTAGTGATATATTTCGTGACAGAGACGTTAATAGTAAATTTTCTGATGTACAGTAGTGAACGCATATTCTTGGCTGATATGCGGATACCTTTGGTAGTCCAGGGTTTGTGATGATTTGGCTTAATTGTAACTAAAGGAAATGCCTTATTAAAAATACAGACAAGCTTATCTTAAAAATCACTGGAATTACAGTTCACGTCTACAGAAGGAAAGTGTCACCCAGAAATCAAGAATAAATTTTGGAATTTACGAAAGTTCTGAGCTAAAAAAATCTTACCTAAGCATCAGATTTTCGAGGAGGAGTTGCTGAAAATGTTAATCTTGGTATATACTGTTTCATGATTGGATAGTGCCGCATTAATAATTGTAGAACGGACATCAAAAGGTGAGAAATCTGAGACAATATAATCAATTACGGTAGATGTTGTTTTAGTAATTCTTTAGTAATTCTATAAACAGAATGCGCATAAACAGTACGCAAGAATGAAATTTTTCATGATCGTGTGGAAATTTAGATTTGTATCCTTTGTTTACCCTAAATGTTATAACACCTTATCCGTGGTCCAGTTTTGTTTGTCTACTAAGAATGTCTTGATGGGCCCCTAGACGAGAAGCAAGTGACCCTGTAAGTTTCCTTGTCGTATATTCTTCTATTAATTATCCGTTAGTTTTCTATTAGGGTTGTGCATTTGTCTGATTGGAGAATCTTCTGCAACTGGCTGAATGACTAATGTCTATGCCATAAAAAAAAATAGGAAGTTATATTTTGTTACCGGAGAGAAAACTTATTTGTAGATAGAATGAGGATGCCACGATGACTCTGAAAAGTTAGTGTTACGTAGACTTAAGACTCTAGGATGAAATTGATGAGTTGAAAACTTTGCATAAGTGTTGAGGTACTTGTACGTTGTTTTTGCTGGTTATGACATTCATAAAATTGTTGGATAGCCTATAATTTTAACGAAGTTAGTCTAAAACGATAAATAAAATTTGTTTTATCAACCATCAACTTCGAGTTTTTTCGAAGGTAATTAATTTTCCTTCACTTGAAAAAACGTTTCTTGGCTTATTTCAGATTCCCGTGAATATGCTCTGAGAGCGAAAGTACTTAGGCAAGATTTAATAAAAAACTGTGCTCGATATCTGCCTTTTATTTGATTTAAGTTCATTTATTCGAGCATTCAACTATACGAGGGTGGATTGATATAAAATTAGCCTTTGATAGAAAAAACAAGTTTTTTGGAATTAAATCGATTTATTTCTCAACGTAGTCGCCTTTTAGCTCGATACATTTAATAAGACGATGTTCCAATTTTTGTATCCCATCCGAATAGTACTTTTGCTCGAACTCTTCAAAATACAAAGTTTCAGCGACGATTTCATTTGTTGCGAAACGGCGTCCTCCGAGCCATTTTTTTAGGTTTGGAAACAGGAAAAAATCGCTGGCGGCAAGATCTGGAGAATACGATGGGTATTTAACCAATTCATAGTCCAGTTCGTGTAATTTTGCCATGGCGACGGCCGATCGGTGAGCAGGTGCATTGTCTTGGTGAAAGAGCACTTTTTTGCGTTCAAGACCGGGGCGTTTCCGACGCAATTCGGCATCGAATCGATCCAATAGTGCTGCGTAGTACTCACGATTGATTCTTTTTCCTTTTTTCTAGTAGTCGATGGGGATGATGCCCTTCACATCCCAGAAAATAGTCGCCAGGTTTCATCAACGGTGATAAATTGGCGAAAAAAATCCTTCGGATCGCGCCGTATCATCGCCAAAAGCGTCTCCGAAGTGGTCACACGTTTTTGCATTTGATTGATTGTCAGCAAACGCGGCACCCATCGCGCGGATAGCTTTTTCATATCCAAATGATGGTGAATGATGTTGTGTACGTGTTCGTAGGAAATGTTTAGGACCTCTATTAACTCGAGGAGCTTAATTCAACGACCTGCCATAATCATGTCATGGACTTTGTTGATCATTTCCGGCGTGGTGACTTCATTTGGCCTCCCGGGACATTCATCATCAAAAACACTCGTACGACTACGAACAAATTCAGCTTTCCAAAATTTTACTGTTGCTAGCGAAGGTGCAACCTCACCATAAACTTCGTCCGGGTCGGCTTTGATTTGCACATTCGTTTTACCATTTTTGTGGAGGAACTTAATCACCGAACGATACTCGACTTTTTCAATTTCTCCGAAAACACAAAATTTGCTTGCCTTTGACGGCTGTAAAAACCAAACTTTTTTTTTTTTTTAATTTTAAATTTTCAGACTTTATGTCATGAATGGCAAATGTCAACGTATATAACGTACTATCATTCGGTATCAAGTAACGCCATCTGTAAAAGGCTAGTTTAATCTATCCTCGTATATCACTTTAATAATTCATCTGTTTTAAAATTTACTGAACGAATATTAATCAAGACCATGCTAAAGTTGTCATCACTAAAATAATTTGAGATTTCTAGTTACACAGAATACGTCGCATTGTAATAAAACTTTCGTTTTCCACATACAACGGAATAGTAATTTCGGTGACATTCCTTTGATTTTTGTAAGTGAATAATTCTTTCCGAATTAAGAAAGGACCTAAAAGCAGCAATATCAGCTTCCACCTCAGTTGGACCAATTCCATAGGCATCGTTAAATTCTAGAAGGATTTTTCGTAGATCTTCAGTCTTAGCCTTGCATTTCATACACACACGATTTAAATATCAAAGGTGGCACACAAGCACACATGCTGGAGTCATTCTCCAATACAGAAAGATCTGCAACAAGATGTGAATGAAGATGAATTTGACTAAAACCAAATATATCCAAATATAAGCCAATAATATTGGACAAGACACCCTCAAAACATCATAATGGAGGAAAAAAATATAGACAGTGTCTCAGAGTTTACATATCTAGGATCACTAATATATAAAAAAAAAAAAATAAAAAAAACGGAAATTAAGCGCAGAATCTACCTAATCTAGCAAATCGGATCTACAACGGATTTTGGAGACATATTAAATCAGATACACTCACCATTAATCAGACTAATGCTCACCCATGGTTCACAAACCTGAGTATTGACAAAATCAGATGAATTGCAACTGGCAATATTTAAAAGAAAGATCATCCAATATATATGGGACGAAGTCTATGAAGGATGACATACGGAAGAGGCGATACCATTTCAAATTGTACCAATATTCATCAACTAGCCCATATTTGTCCAATGCTCAACGTAGGTCTCCCGTAAAATTTTTCACCTATTTCTATTTTGAGCTTCTTGCATCCGATTTGTGGTGTTGTGCGTTATATCATCCGTCCATCTAGTCGTTGGTCGTCCTCTGTTTCGATATGCCTCTTGTCTTGGTCGCCATTCCAGAACATTTCTGGTCCATCCACCATCCGTCAATCTTGCAACCTGTGCGGCCCAAGCCCATTTAGCCATGGCTATTTTTTCAACTGCATCCGTGACTCCTGTTCTTCTTCTTATTTCTAGGTTTGGTATTTTTTCTCTAATATCTATTAATATTACAAAAAGCCTAATGTGGTAAAGCTGATTAAGCTTAGAATACTAAGATGAATATTTATGTGGAGCACATGAAACCCTTTGAACCAATCAAAGACATAATCCAAAAAACATAGCAAGGGAGCGATCTAATAGAGAACCAAAAATAAGATATATGAACCAAGAAAATAAATATCTGAAAACATTCAAAACTAGAAGCTGTAGAGCGGGAAATAGGAATGAATGGAGAGAACTAATACTCGTACAGTTGACGTAATTTTGTAAAGTCATACTCGTTTAGTAACAGCAAATAATACATTAACATGTATATCGTATGCAAATAAGTAGATCTTATGTTGGATAGCTTAATTACTTAATTCAATTAATATGTTATATACGATTCTATGTCTGAGTAAACACACAAACAATATTTAAAAAATTGCAATTAACAGATCTCAGAGATTAAGAGTCAAGGTTTAACCATTTTTAATAAAACTGAATTTACTTTTTTTTAATTTTATTGTAAATATTTGAATTTTATAAATACTTATTTTTAAATATGTGAAAACTATCGACATTGTCTGCAGCTCCTTGTTGTAGTGTTCACTGAAATTTTACTGGAAATTCACATGAAAATTAACGAGAAAAAAAAACCAAGATAATGGTACTCCATGAAGAATGTCCCTTTACTTAGATTCATAAATGGGAAGAGATATCAGAACAGGTAAACTATTACAAATACTTTGGCTGCTGGATTAACGAGCCCGAATAAATCAGAGGCACGAAGTTGGATTGCACGAAAAACAAATGAAGAAGAGCTAAATAGACTAAATATAGAAAAACATCTATTGAGAACGAATAAAATAAAGAAAAACCAGCTGTTTGGGTTATTTGCTACGTAACGAAAAGTACTGCATTCCTTAATTTATATTTAATACTAAAATAAGGAATTGGAAGAAAAAGTGTCATGGCTGCTCAATATTAGAAACTGGATAGGACTAGGCTTTGAAGAACTTATGCGTACACCTCTCTCTCTTATCGTTTCCCCATTACTGAGGATCGTGATTTCTTCCAATATTCCTATCAATTTTTCTCCATTGGTCTCTATCTTCAGCTGCTCTGAGACCTTCGCGGAATTCTTAAATTGGTCGGACTATGTAGTTGGTGATCGTCCTCTTGATCTTTTCTCTCCAAACTATCGTCACCTCTGCGAACCACGTGACCGAAAAATTGCAGAATACGTTGCAGACATATTGTAGACATCCTTTTTTAATCTCGAGTTGGTTTAAAATGAAAACGTTTGTCCTATGAGCTGTCTAAGGTATGCGCAGCATTCTTCTCCAGTACCACATCTCAGAGGCATTAATTTTATAGCGCTCGCGTCCGTGAAGAGTCGAAGTCTCTGCCCTGTATGGAAATATTGAGAATACAAGGGCATTTGCCAGTGTCATCTTGATATTTTGAGAGATAGATCTGTCTTTAAAAACTTTAGTTAGGCGACTCATCGCATTTTTTGCCAAATCAATACGTCCCCGAACTTTTGCTTCACAGGTACCATCATTAGTTATACTAAACCCGAGATAGACAAAACTGTCCGCTATCTGGTATTCCTGTAACATGTTAGTCAGTTGAACAGTGTGGAATCTGTCGACCACCATAATTTTTGTCTTAGATTTATTGAAATTGAAACTGAAATTGAACATTTCTTGCTCATTTGCTGCTATAAGTGTAGTATCATCCGGAAATCTTAAATTGGAGATTCTCCTACCAGCCACTGTTACTCCACCGGCCCATCCATCTAAAGCTCATCCTCATGACATGTTCACCATACATGTTGAATAAGTCAGGTGACAACACGCATCCTTGTCTAACACCTCTCTCGGTTTTGAATTGGTTTGAGAACTTCTGATCTAGTCATACTATTGCGATATTGGACTGGTACAGATTTTTAAGTGTCTTCAGGTGCATTGGTGTGCCCATTTTTATTAAAATGGATCATAGATTTATTCAGCTTACACAATCTTTTGGTAGTCAACTAAGCATATAATCATAGGTACTTGAAATTCTCTAGACTTTTCAATGAGTTGTCTCGGGTTCAGAATTTGTTTTTGTGTACCTCTACCCTTTACAAACCCCGCTTGTCCCTGAGGTATTTGGTAATGTAGATAGGTTTCTAATTTGTTTTTGATGACATGAGTACACCTGAAGACAGTGAAATGTTTGACACATTTTTTGAAAACAGCGAAAACAGTGAGAAGAACAGCGAAATTATTTAATCAACATTATCAAGAAAAGCCACTTCATCACTCATATGTATTAAGACTAGTTAAAAAATTTCATGAAACGGAATCAGTAGTTAGAAAAGGGTAAAAATGTGCTAGGGTTGAAGCAGAAATAGCAATTTTAGATCATGTTAGGCAAGTAGGTACTAAACAACAGCTCAAGAACCTAACGTTTCGCGCACTGCTGTCATTAAATACTGTAAATCAGTACAATTGCCGCTATTGGGTTAATGAAAATCTTAGAATTTTCCACGAAACACATACCCAACCAAATGGAAATAAAAGTGGAAGAGTAGGCGGTACTGTAGACTAGCGCGAAGCCTCATGCTATGATTTCTGTATGTTTAAAATTTAACAAATACTTTTAAAGTTGAATAGAGTAATTTTATTATTTATTTAAAAACAAATTCAATAAAAGATTATGTTTGCTCCAAACGCCACCTGTTAACGTATTAACAAAGCATACGTTGTTTACTTCTGACATAACTGGCAAATTCAGACCAAATATTAAATTAATTATAAAATATAAATAAATATCATTTGATAGTAAATTTAATTATTATATAAACTAAATAATATGTCTAAAAATATAAAAATAATAATTGCATTTATATGAAATTATTTAAAAAAAATATTTAAACAGATGATTCAATTTTGTTATTAACCCATTCGCTGCCATGTTCCAAATCTGGAACAATTGTTAGTTTCGCTGCTGGTTACAAGATGTCACTGTTGGTCTTAAATCTGATGAACTATTTGTGTTCGGTATTGTCAAAATAACACGTGCATACTGAATTTACTCACTGGTTTCGTATAAGTGGTTTTTGTTGTGTGATTCATATCAAAATTTCAAGGAAGGTGCAGCTGTATAATTTCAAGCTTGATTATAGCTATCTTCCGTTGTGAAATATTGCGATCGGAGAAAGTTTAACTAATATAATACACCATTTTATATCTGCATCGTTTAAATGCTTAACTTCAAATTGAATATACCGAGTAACCTCTAGTTTTTATTTGTTCCAAAAATGGAACTTGGCTGTATATGTTGCTAATTGAGGTTTTTCTTTTTAGTTTGGAATTATGGATTTGAAAACATTTTATGGAAAGAAAACGAGTTGTTCCGCTGATACTCTGAACAATCTAATTGATGACCTAAATGAGAAGCAGTTTGATTCTGCAGACATTTACATTTATCCTCCAGCGGAATATTTTGAGGCAGATTCTAAATCATCGGATGATGTGAATTTCAATGATTGATACTGAACGCCCCAGCAGAGGCAACTCTTATTTAACAATGTGAGACACAAGAGGCTGAAGATATGTTCTCGACGAGCAATGATGAACTTCTAATAAATGTGACTCAATCTAATAAAAGAGCGAATAAATCAAATATACAAAACGAATGGAAAAGAGGTGACTTGACCCAAGATAAATATCAAGAAAATATCTCACTTTCAAATCGATATAATGTTGTCTGTGAAAGTGCAATCCATTTCTTTACACTTTTTTGGTGTGAGAATATCTTTGAATACATAAAAGACGAGACTATAAAGTATGCCCGACACAAAAATGCAAACAAATCGTTTGAGGTTACGATTGAAGAACTCAAAAGTATTCTTTGCATTCCTACTGATTTCTGGTTATTCTCAAAGGCCCAGAAAAGATATGTACTGGAGTTTGGATTTAGATCTCAGAAACGAAGCAATCGCCAACGCAATGTCGAGAAATAGGTTTAGAGAAATTTTGCAAAATTTAAATTTTTCAGATAACACTCAGCTACAAAAAATGATAAGTTTGCTAAAATAAGACCACTCATAGAACATTTAAACAGTTCATTTATAAAATATGTGCCGGTTGGTGAAACCATATCAGCATCTGTTGATGAATACATGGTACCGTACTACAGCCACCATAGCTGTAAACAGCGTATTTAAGGGAAACCTATTAGATATGGGCTTAAATTTTGGTCTGAGAATGTATTAAATGGTTATCTTGTGGATACCGAACCTTACCAAGGGAAAGGAACCTTACTAGGAGAGAGTAACTTGGGGCAAGGTGGATCTGTAGTTACAACTTTTGCCGAGAGGGTAAAGCATAATTTTTCAGATCAAAAATTTTACTTTTTTATTGACAAGTTTTTTACTGGACTTCCACTGATAAGGGCCATGAGTGAATTGGGGTATGGTTGCACGGGCACCATTAGACATTTAAACCTGCTTAGAGTAAATATATGATGACTGGAAACGAACTGATCGGGAATAGTGAATCAATGTAAAGAACCGGTATTTTGTGACGCTATCCGTGACGACGCCATCTTGTAGCGTTAGTTCCATTACCCGTGACAACGCCATCTTGTAGCGCTAGTTCCGTGTCATGATGTGCCACATATGGTATACTTCCTATTTATATCGTCAAAAGATTAAATTTGGAATAAAAATTGACCTGTTTTGAGCATTTTTACAAAATCCAATGAAAATTGCCAAATATCAGGGTTAACCCGTGTTCGGTGGTCAACCCGTTGTTGGATGCCACAAGAAAAAGAAGTAACTTTAAACATTACTCAGGTGTGGAATACTGATTCAAATTTTAGTAACTTTCAGAAACATTTGTTCCCTCTATACAAACAAATTATAAAAGCTATACTTACTTTAGATTGGGGATGAATAAGACTAACTCCATGTTTATTAATAGCTATAAGGAGCATTTCTGGATAGTTGGGATCAGTGGTCTGCTTCACTTCAAAGAAGGCTGATCCAAAAGTGGGCCAACGGTAGACTATTTTTAAAAATGTAATTTTCGCGTCTTCGGGACTCATTCCAGCGTCTTGATTGTAAGCCGCTACTATCGATCTCTTCCAGTCGTTAATACCTTGTAGTTTGATCAGATCCGCTGGAATTAGCTCACGTAGCATTTGTCTGAAACACAATAGAAATAAATCATTATATTTCCAACATAACTACAAGGTTCAAAAACAAAAATAAAAAGGTAGACTTACGGTATGGCTTGCAGTTCTTGTTTACTTTCTCCAAACCGAACTCTATATACTATAGCGGCCAGTTTGATGGCTTCCTCTTTACTACACTTGTGATAGCCTCGGATTAATTTAGGTAGTTCTTGATGGAAATGGAAAATTAAATCCGCATTTCGATCCTTACCCGGCACAGTGTTTGTCCACAACTTCTTCATGAAAAATACTTGGTATGAAAATTGCGGTGTGATGCCATCTCTTGTTGGACGTGCCTTACGGATCCAATCTGTCAAATGCCGCACAAAATCAAAGAAGAAGTCTCCTTCCGGAACTGAGATTACCTGAAACAATACAAAAGTTATTTCAATAAATAAATAAAACATAGGATGTGTTCAGGGCCTAAAATACGTTTATAATAATAGTTTAACTCCAGACGAGTGGAGTTTTTTTCTACGGTTGTTTAACATTTGGCTTAAAACATAGATACGATCATATAAGCGAATATATCGGTAATGTTTCTGTTGAGAGTGTCTAAATGGCGTTACGCATTGTTCCATGTACTGATAATGGCGGTTTTACTTTAGGTGTAACAAAGGGTGTAATCTGTAACAATAAAGCATCATGTAGATAATTGGGTGCAATTGTTTCACAATAAAACAACACCTCAGTCAGAACAGACACTTTAGATCCCAATTTTATTGTTAGGGCTTCGGCTATCTCTTTCTCAGATGTAGGTATGTGTTATCTTAATGCAAATTGTACAATGAGAAATTTGGCAGGTACAAATACAAGATTATACTAAATAATTATTTTTATTAAATATAATGAACCAAAATTTAGTGAACAAATCTTGCCTAAGCTTTACAATAAAATAAATGTAAAAATATAGTTATGGGTAATACAGAAATACTATCACGTCTGAAGGAGAGCTTCAAATGGAGATAAGTGTAGACTGTAGTAGAAGCACCATAGATGTTGGCTGTGGCGGTAGTAGCATTGATGTTGGCTGTAGTGTTAGTAGTACTGATGTTGGCTTGCTACACCCCTTTAATAAACAGTTGTTGTGGTGTTACTTGGTGTTAATAGGGTAGTAGTCCCACTAAAAAGGAGGATAACAAGAAAAAGTCCATAATAAAAAAACACAATTATCGAATAACTGTCACTGTAACAGACATGAAAAAGAGAAGAATCAAAGAAGCAGCCCTCATCGTACTCAATGAAGAAAAATGTGTAGCAAATCCATTAGCCGAATATAGCAGGCTGTGGTTGCCAATACTTAAAAAAGAAGTTACCAACAAGAATATACTAACAATATCGGAATAGGAAACCACGTATCATACACAATACATATGCAACACACAACACACGTTCACTAAACAGGAACACTCTACACATATACAAACATTTACAGCACTTTCATCAGCCGCCATGTTTTTCGTACAGACAGATTTGACAATGACGTATATGTTTATAAATTTATAAAGAAATATTTATTAAACAAATATTTTTTCTTTAAAAAAGAAATAACATTGCTCATAAAGAAATAAAGGCTTTAGAAAATTTATAATATATTATATGTGTTGTCTTTACATCGCTTCGTTGTTCTTTTTCGTACAGGTATCAATAATAACCAATTAAAAAAAATGATTTGCTAATTGTGGCACTTTATTTTTCTCAATAACTAGACTTTCTTTAGTATTTTTTATATTAATTATCTATATTATTTATACTACTAACCTAACCTGTTTTTTACAAAATGTCTGTTCGAAAAAAATGGATGACACTATTTTTGATGAAAAGTCCTATACTGAATGCTCAGATAATCAGAGTTTGAATTTCCATGGGTCAAAAAATCCACCCTCATATTTTTTCAGTCAAATGTGGCTGTTACCTATGCTACCGTGAGCAAAAGAGAATCAACCTACAATTGAATGGGTGATTGGAAAAAGGATAACATTCCTGTGAACCATGAAGATATAAAAAAACTGTTTTGCGCCCAAGCCGCTAGTTTTACTAAAAACATTTCTATTTAACATTTGTATACCTGGACAAGGTACATTTAATGCCAAAGTACTAACAGTTCATGCCTATTAGGTAAGTAGTTATTGATATTTGAAAGTACAAAAATCTTATCCTTTTTCCACTCAAAATCGAAAACGTGAATAAGACAAAATAAAACATGGCATTTATATTATTTTTAGTCTTCTGGGTCACTGTTCTCTCTATTTGGCCCCTCTATTTTAGAAGGCCCTGTAGTCTTCTGGTATATAATGTATTTTTTTAGAAATATCTTCGTTATATGCTTTCGAGATGGAAAGGTTTACATTATCTTGTTTCTTCATATTAAAAAGACCATAGGTTAAACCATCAATGAATTCAGTGAACAAATGACTATTTCTTTTCAATATCTTTGTCAGTATTTTTAAAATATTGTGGCCACCAGCCTTTGAAATCCAGTATCTCGGTATTTGTTAGCCGTTTTACGTGGAACTCATTGTTCCTTTTCTTGGAATACGCAATGATTTCGTTGTATTGATCAGGAGAATAAATCCTTTTAATTTTTAATTTAAGAGCGCTTAATAACTGAGAAGTTTCTGTCACAATGCAAAAAACGATGGCCTCGGATTGGAAAATATTGATGGATTTCTTGAAACCTACCATTTACGGTCAATGCAGTAAACAACCTGGTTAAAGTGTGATTACGGTTTTGTCCTGCGGATGCATCACTACTAAAGACATGCAAGATTTTTACTTCTTTGGGATATGCTGGGTAATGAAGTCCAAAACCGACGTACTGACTTCATTGGAGCTTCGCTGAGCATCTCCCTCTGTGTATGTGTAGAACATCGATATATCATTGCCAATGCTATGGGCATTAAAAACATAATATCAAAGTTTGCGTAAATGAAACATTTCTTGACACGTTTTTTACGTGTATCAGTAATATGATCCTTTTTCCGCTCAACAACAATGTTTTTATATAAAGGCGACCATCGAATTGATCGTTTTTGCGCTCAGTCGATAGAAGACACCAATATTCATAAAATGGCTATCTCACTTTAATTCTTCATATTTTTGGAATGATATCTTTTTTCCAATCACCCATTCAATTTTATTGACATAACATAATCATGTCAACAATCTTGGCGGTTATACACACCGTTTTTCAACTAAATTATTTAATAATCTTTTTTGAGAACGATTTTCATAGTGGAAATCGAAACGTCAAAATGTTTTAGGTAAAATTTAATTATTGTC
The DNA here is from genome assembly GCF_040954645.1 of Diabrotica undecimpunctata. Classification (NCBI taxonomy): domain Eukaryota; kingdom Metazoa; phylum Arthropoda; class Insecta; order Coleoptera; family Chrysomelidae; genus Diabrotica; species Diabrotica undecimpunctata. The sequence goes on from NC_092807.1 coordinate 138,342,983, forward strand.
ATTCCAATAAATTGTGGCTTAACGTAGGTTTACACATGTACTGATTATGGGCGCCAGTAGCAGTAGTGACAGTATTCTGGCGCCAGCATTGGTTTCCATTTCTGTTGTTTTAAACGAGCGTGGTATTTAAAATGGCGCCAACTGCAATTATACATGCAAGTAATGTTACTTTGCAAATTTTAGCATTAGAAATGCAAAAAAAACACTGGAGAAAATATTGCACAAAAAACGGAAGCGCACATTGTGTGTCCGTCTATGGATATCACGTCGAAGTACGTTACCCAAACAGCAAAGTACGTTTTGAGTACGTACAATTTTGGTACTGTACGTACATGATGTAAAATGTACGTTTTAAGTACGTACACTGCGGTACATACCAGTACGTACAGAAGAGTACGTACTATTACGTCTTAAGTACGTACCATGAGAAAGAATAGCTAAACATATTTATTATGTTAGGTTATGTTAACCTAACCTAATTTGTTTGGTTAGGAATTTTCCACCTCGAGTACAGTTTTGATGTGATAATTCATTGCAAGACAGTTCCATTTAGATTTTTTTTACTTATTTTTAGTGTTGGTGCTTATAGTGTGGTTTCCTGTTTTCATTATTCAGTCGAGTGTTTTTTAACTTATATAGTCATGCTGAAAAATGTATTTTGTGAGTGAGGAAGTATATTTAAAACAAAACCATTTGGTAAACTTTAAGTTTTATAAGTTTTGCTTGTTTTGTACTTCAAATATGAATAATAAAGATATATTCACCTATATTTACTTTTATTTACATAAATCATCATAAGTGTGTATAGTATGTACATAATACGTATAGGTATATAGTATGTACTGGGTACATACCTTCAATATGTACTAGGTACGCACCTTCAGTACGTAGTAGGTATGTACTTTCAGTACGTACTAAATATGTACCATAAATTGGAAAATGTACGTCTTATGTACGTATTAAGTACGTACTTCGTACAGCAAAGTACGTACATTGTACATACTTTATGTCCCATCAGTACGTACTTAGTTTGTCTTATGTACGTACTTGTGCTTACTGGGTAGGGACATCTAATAATTTAATAAAGATCATAAAGACCCCGAAGCATATTTGAACCATCTGAGAATGACTCAAGATCAGTTAGAGTTTTTATTAGAACATATCTTCTTCTAAATGTGCCTATCTTCTAGAGATGTTGGCGACCACATTGAAGCATCTTATTCTATTCAAAGCAGCTCGAAATAGATCAGTTGATGTTAAACCAGTTCACTTCCTAAGATTGGCCAGCCAGGATATACGTCTACGTCTAGGGTCTCTTAGAACATATATCCAATAAAATCCATCTAAGTCAGATACTCGCATGGGAGATGCCGAATGCTGCGTATTTTGGATTTTGCAGCATTAATATTAAACTTTTTTGCAGTGTCCACCATTTTACCACCATTTAGAGCCGTATCTCTTTGAATCCTATTTTTATATGACAGAAATTTGTGGTTCCATAGGCAAGGGTATTATTCGTTCATCTCTAATTCTAAAAACGTTTTTATTTCCTCTGTCGACCATTTTCTCGAGCTTGCTTTTGAGCATTTTGCTTTTGACATTGTAGCAGAAATTACAAAAGCAACGCTTTAAAAATGGGAACTGGCAGCAATAGTACAACTGCATTTTACTTTGCTGGCGTATGAATTAATGCCACCATTTTACAGGCGCCAGTTGATTTGAATTTTTTTCATGTACCAATAAACTGGCGTCAATAATAGTACCTATTTATCGTAATACTCTAAAAAACTCTATAAAACTCTAATTATAATCATAGTAAATCTTATTATATATGTAATGTTAAATTATTAAATTTACCTTGTCTGCAATTTTAACAAAGAGACTAAATCCTTCGCTAGATCTTAGATTTAATCTTTGACTAATATTCTGGCAAAAATCTTTAGCTCTAGTACTGGAATCAACTTCAAAAGCTTCATCGGTATCATCTGGAAAATACACTTTATGAAATATTTGCGTTGTCATATGTTGAATGGCTTCAACTTCGACTTGATGGGGTGGATATTTTCTCTGGCCATTTCTTAAAGTCTTTTGCAGCCTTTGGAGAGAATCTAAAGATATTGGATGTCGCCTACTTCTAAGGAAAATAGTTAGTTCTTTTAAGAGGCTTTGGGAGCAACTGAAAAGTCCAGTGGCCAGCCACATTAATTCCCAGCCCCTTTCTTCTGATAATCTACAATATAAAAAAAAAATATTTTTATCTTCAAATTTAACATAGAATAAAATAATTTAAGTAAATATACGAAATAATTAAGAATATTCACACATTTAGTAAGTCTTCTTCTTATTGTATTGTGATGTTAATCCAGCTGTCATGTCACCTGTTTGGGGATCTTTCTAGTGGTCTTTTTGGATTGGGTTTGTGTTTCATTTAGTAAAGTGTTCGAAACAACTCAATAAGAAATGGAAACACCATGTATTTACATGTTAATGGCCACAAATGTTAATGGCCCTGTATAGTTCTCCGAAGAAAAAAAGTTTTGGATATTAAGTCGTTTCCCGTACAGAGACCGAGGCGTATAGGATGGGCCACCCCGTATATTAAAATCAGAAAATATACAAACTTTTAATTATGCAAGAAGTCTATTACAACAATGAAAATACCTATAGGAAAACAATAAGTTCTTGTTACTTTTGCGGATGACCAGTGGTTGTTCCAAAGGATCGCTTTAGATCTAGAATTCATAATTAAAAAAAATTTACCATAAATATCAGAAGTAAATATTATAAATACATAAAAAACAGAATATTT